>NC_072478.1:13225606-13533712 GCF_027574615.1 Eptesicus fuscus
CAGCCCAGCTCCATCCCTCCCTGCTTCAGTGTCTTCCCCAACAAAGCACAGCGCTCCTACCTCTGGCACCCTGGCCAACAGGCCAGACCGGGCCAGCGCCCCAGCCCTCCTGCCCCACCAGCACCATGCACGGCAGGAGCAAAGAAGGCTACTTTAGGTAAGAAGGTGGCCCAATCCATCAGATACTTCCCCCTTGGGGAGAGGGAGGGAAAATGTTGAAGTTGGGGTGTGGGAAAATGGGTACCATCCCCTCCTACAGACACTTCTCAACCCCAGTCTGAGCCCCGAGGCCCCAGCCCAAGGCAGCAGTTCTTAGCCATCCCCTCAGCCCCCCACCACTACCCCTGCCACAGCCTGGGCACCAGCCCCACGTCACAGCCATCGTGGCCTCCATGTACTCGCCCTCATCGTTTTCAGCCACCAATGCCCCACCTCAGGTGACTTCCTCTGACTTCTCCTTTCCCAGGTGTAACCTGGACCCACCTGGAGACACAGGCTACCTAGAGCCAACTCTGAGCCCAGGAGCGATGGGCTCAGTGCTCCCTGCCAATTCTCTTTCCAGTGGGTGCCTCCTACTGGGGCCAAGCTGTCAGGGGGCTGCCCAGCCTTGACCAAGCAGCCCTGGATGGATGCCTGGGACACATGTCGTCCAGAGGAAATTGTTTTCCCTCCTGGGAGCACTCTCTCTCACAGGCGTCTCTTCCCTGGCTTCTGTGAGCTAATCAGGGAGAAGGAGGGGGAGGAGGGGGATGCTGCTTGCCTTCCCCGTTATCTGCAGCAATCCACGGTGACTAATGCTCCCAGTTGGTAAAAAGGCAGTGTAATCAAAACACTTTTTTTTTAGTCCTTAAAGTTAGTCATTCTCCCAGAGTGGAGGAAAAAAAAAAGCCCACAGCAGGCACCATGAAATGCAAGCTGAGAGGCTCACGCTGACAGTGGAACTAAAGCATGGCCATGGCAGCTCCCTGTGGATCTAAGGCACAGGCCCTCCTCCTTGGACCCTTGGGGTGGCCTTCTTCCACACCCTCATTTGTTCTTGCTTTCCTCCACACCTAGGCTGCCCCATCGCTGAAGGACTTCGTGCCTAGTCAGGATCTGCCCTTTTCTCTCACCCTGCCAGGTGCTGCCACCTGCTGGTCCCGAGATCTCCAAACCCGAGGAAGCATACAAAAGTTCCCAGGATGAGGCCCAGCATAGGAATCCTTGTTAGGTGCCTGGACATGTGCTGGCCTTCCCTCCACCCGCAACCCAGCCACCCAGGGCTGGGTTTCCGCTGGCTCCACCTGTCTGCTGGTTTCTGACCCCGGTTGGCCCTGACAGAACCACAGATTGTCAGGAACCTCAGGAATCATCAACAAGAGGAGGTTGGATTCTCCATTCCACCATTTACTGGCCGTGTTTCAGCTCCTCCACACTGATAATAATAATAGTACCCACCACATAGAGTTGTTGCAAATATTAAATGTGAACTGCTTAGAATAGTGCCTGGCACGTTGTAAGTGCTCAATTATTAACTCAATTATAACTGATAAAAATAATGAAATACTGAAGTGGCATGTATAGCATCGCAGCCCCTTTAACTTATCCAAGGCAGACATTGCTAATCAATCACAGTACTTCCCCAACAATGGCAGATTCCTCAGACTCCTCAACATGGCGCTCCAGACAGCCAGTAACAAGCGATCCGAATTGGCACATGGATCTAACCCAGACTCTATTACAGTCCGGGAGGGTGAGGCCCCAAGGAGGGAAGAGACTCCCACAAGCTACTTGAAGGCAGAGCCAGAGTCCAGACAGCTATTCCTGGCCCTCATTGCTGCTTGCCACCTCAGCTTCTGACTTGCCACTCTACCCTGGCCTTTGAGCCATCACTGTGGGCTTCCCACCACTGGAAAGTCTAACTCTGATATCATCCATCTTCTCCCACCCTTGCTCCTCTCCCACGTCCTTGGCCCATGGCTGCCCAGGAGCCTGTTGTTCTGAGACAACCTGCAGAGCAGGTGCAGAGCAGAGAGAAGTAGGGAGTGAAACCACATAGAAACCTGAGGGTCTAGCTCTTCATTTATGCTGCAAGAGCCTCCCTGAGGCAGAGGCCTGTAGGGCTGCAAGGGAGCTCAGCCTATCGATTTGGCCCCTTCACATTCAGTCCCTTTGGTCTCAGCCCTCATGCTCTAATGAAGCCCCTAAAGGCCCAGATCCACTCCTGGAATCCTTGCTCTTAGCTGATTAGGGGTTGGCATGGTGAAAGAATCAAAGGGCCGGCCTCTGTGTGGGGAGGGCTGCAGGGGAGCACATATGACCAGCCCAGAGATGAGGGCAGTGGGGAGCACCTGCTTACAAATCTCTGCGTGAAAATCTCCAAGTGGAGGTCTGTGGTCTGGCGGCAGAGTTGGTTCTTCAGCTGCTTCCCTCCCTGGAACAGCTGTGTCCCCTGAAGTAGATCTCTGCCACCTGAACACTCTTCAACTGCAGGCTCAGATTCTGGGGAGAAAGCCGGGTTCACCGGGCCTGAAAACAGGAGCATCCACCTCTACCCAACGCTCCTCCACTCTTAGCTTCCACTTAGAAAGCACATTCGCTCCCTTTCCCCTCCCCTGAAGGGGCAGGATCACCTGTATGGTGCTGTCCTCTGGTTCCAAAAAAAGAAAGACAGCTCCCAAGCCTGGGTCTGGAGACCCTGCAGCTGAGTTTCCCAAGAAAGTGGGAGGTGCTTGTGGTCCTTGTGGCTACCTCTCCAGCATCAATGCCGCATGGCATGTCGTGCTCACAGACGGAAACTGTGGGTCCACAGGACAGCGGGATACCTGACCATCCACCCAGCCCAGCACACCTCAGGCCGGACAAATGGGCCTCAGATAAGGAGATGGAGCTCAGCTCAAAGCAGGCACTTCCCAGACAGACTCCTAGAGGCCCAGCATTCTTCTAGTACCTCAGAGGTTCTGCTGGCTACATTAAAGATTCAGGGTGAGAGGTAAGAAGCACAGCCCCAGTTGGGCCTAAGGCTGAATCCTTCCCTCCCGGAAGGTATATGTTTCGCTACATCCCCAGCAATCACTGACTCCGCAGATCTGGTCTTGGCTTAACTCTCCATTCAGGCTCCACCTCACAGGCTCCCTCCATTCTCGTATTTCTCGATGGCCTTTGAAGTCAACGAGACAGTTGATTTGGAACATCAAAATGTCCCAACTTCGGTGGTGTTATCCACCCACTCCTCTTCTAGATGAGGGGACCGAGGAAGACACAGAGAAGAATGTGACTTGTCTAGGTCAGTCATAGTACCAAAGATGGAACTAGAGCCCAGGAGCCTTCTGGATTCTTTGTCTAGAACTCATCATTTTTGCCCTGGGAGATGTCTAGCACCACCCCCCCCCCTCCCCAGCCCTGAAATAGACTTTCCCTGGGATATA
The DNA here is from genome assembly GCF_027574615.1 of Eptesicus fuscus. Classification (NCBI taxonomy): domain Eukaryota; kingdom Metazoa; phylum Chordata; class Mammalia; order Chiroptera; family Vespertilionidae; genus Eptesicus; species Eptesicus fuscus. Next base: position 13,229,014 of record NC_072478.1, read on the forward strand.
GGGGCTGCCTAAGCTAATACTTTGGGAACTGCTTTAGCATACTGGGCAATAACTAAGGGAGACAGAGAATGGAGAAAGGAAGAAGCAGTTGGGAGAGCCCTCCGCAGGTGCTCAAGTGCCAGGAGGCTCATAAAAACACAACACACCTGCATTCGCAAGTGCTTGTGGGCTGCCCGTGCCCTGGTCACTGATAGTGCAGGGAGAGGAACTGCTGAAAGCATTTCCGTGTTTGGAGGGTCTGCCCCAGTTGCTTCCAAACCCTGGTGCTTTCACACATAACTAACACACACACACACACACACACACACACACACACACACAACTGCCCTGGTATGTTTGACTCAGTGGTTAGAGAGCTTCAGGCTGAGAACTGAAGGGTTGTGGGTTCCTGGTCAGCTTCAGGTTCAATCCCCAGCCCCAGTTGGGGCACATGTGGGAAGCAACCAGTTGATGTGTCTCTCTCACATGGATGTTTCTCTCTCTCTCTCCCTGCCCCCTTCCCTCTCTTTCAGGTTTTCTAAACATCCATAGAAAAAATACCCTCCGGCGAGGATTGAAAAAGAAAATGAAAAGCTGTCTGGGGTTCTGGGGCCTCCTCATCCCCAAGAAGGCTCAGCCCCCATCCATCACACCCTGTGCAAAGCAGCAAGAACTGCCCTCCCTTGGCCTACACTCTCGGCCCTGGCTGCCCTTCAGTGACTTCTCCCTGCTCTAGTGCTCATTTTGGCCTGTTTCCTGAGGGATAACCGTCATGAAGCTGATCTGTGTGGTACTTGGAGGCCCGCCCGCTAACGGAAAGCCTTTACGGGGTCAAACTCTAGACCCCTCAAGAATGGAAACAGAAATCATAAATGAGAGACTATCTCCTCTGACAGTCCTCGAAGCTCCCCTCCTCCTCCTCCTGGCCAAGCCTTCTACCCTGCCTGGGAGGTCAGAACAAAGTATACATGTCCCCTGCTCTAATTCACTGGCTTAGCCACTCTCCAAGCAGCCCCTAAAACACGAGTCCATTTGTAGGGGGAGACTTCCCAGAGAGAAGGCCCCTGCAGGCCCAGCAGTTATCAGCACAGGCCTCGCTGCCTGCTCCTCTCGCTTCTAAGGCAAGGGGGTTCTTGCCCTCCCTCAGATCCTCCTGGCTAGTATGACCCCCTTTCATATTGGCTTACACAGTGGTTCCTCCTGGGAACTTTTATTAAAACCCCATGGGCAGTTTAGGGAGGGGGGCCTTAAGGGGCTGCCAGGCCTCGGTTCTTTCCCATCATCTATTCTTACTTAGTTGCCTGTTGATCTCTCCCTCCAGGTAAGTAGGTCTGAGAGGGCTTAAGGGCAGGATCCATACTTCTTTTTCATGAATGTATCCTTGAGGTTGGCCCAGTGCCTGGCACATTGTAGCTCAATGAATAACTGTTAAATGAATGAGTAGAGAGAACAGAACCAGCCACTTCGTTTGGGTCCTGTAGACGGGTGCCCAGAGGGAAGGGCTAGAAGACAGGGAGCCACCCTTCCTCTTGGCCCCCTGTGTTGGGTAAGTCCACAGGCCATTCCCACCTGAAAGGACCTATTCTCTTTACACTCAGAGCCAGCCCCGTGACATCTTGCAGGCGGGGAAAGGGGCCCTTGTTTGTTTGTAACAGGTACCGGCACGTAGAAGGGACAACATTTAAAAGAGACAAAAGACCATACAATGAATATCAGTCTCCCTCAGACTCCCTCCCCATTGGCTCCTTCCCCCCTAAACAATTCCCCTACAGTCTCTGGGTTAGAAACCGCTTTACAGATAGAAAGACTAAGCAATAACCCGGTTAAGCGACGCGAGTGGTCCTCGGAGGAGCATTTACAAGTCGGTGTTGAAGGCAGAAACACGCCCAGGGATCCTCACGCCCCCGCCACAGGCTGAGTCCGAGAACCCCAGGCCGTCACGGGAGGGTGGCGGGCCAGGGCGCCTCTCACCGGGGCCCGCGGCGGCGGCGGCGGCGGGGTTAAAGCGGAGGCCCCGCCCCCTCAGCCGCCTCTTCCGGGGAGAGGGGGCGGGGCTCGCGTCACTTCCTGGAGACTGGCTGAATCCGGAAGTGATCCCCGAGGACCGTGTGGCGGCGGCGGACCCGGGCGGCGGGGCCAGGTTCGGGACCATGAGCTGGTGAGTGAGGCCCCGCGGCAGGGCCGCTGGAGCCCGGGCCGCGACGCGCCTTGCCCTGCGTGCCCTGCGCCCCTCGCCGCGCTGCCCCCGGGACCCTGCGCCCGGAGCAGGGCCCGACTGGCCCCGGTTCCAGGGTCGTCGGAGTGGCCTTCCCCGGTGCGCTGCCGGGGTCTCCCTGCAGGACTTACCGGGAGATGGGGCCGGGGTCCCGCGTCCGACTCGTTTCCCGACCCTTCGTGTTCCAAGGAGCCGGTCCCGTCTTCTCCCAGCGGCTGGAAGTGGGGGACTTCCTTGTTCCCTTCTCTCTTAAACACCCGTTGACGTGGAGTGTCTTCTGTCTCCCTGTGGGCACCTCTCCGCCGCTCCCATCAGAGCGGTGGCCCTCACTCTGGCAATCTGGGCGCCACTCATTGATCGAAACCCACTTGCTTTCGGCCTTTGCACCATGGAACAGTCCTTATAAGACAAAACTTGCTTCTCTTTTGGAAGGACCAGAATTAAACACCCACACCCACACTCCCACAGTAGGGTTGGATTGGTTTTAATCATTTCCAGGGCCATTACCCACTCACTGCTTTCGGTCTAAAATAGACATAGGTAAGCTTAGCCACCACGGGAACTGTCAGGCCGTGAGACAAGAAGCCAGGGAGACTCAGAGTAGCAGAGTCACAACTCCGCAGCTAGAAAGGACGTTGCTGCAGGACTGTATGTTACCTGGCCGTAGTAGACACTTCACAGTGTTTAGTGGTTGGTTTATTTTGTAAGACTCAGTTTGCCCAAAGGACCTTACCTGCAGGCCAAAGACCTGTATATCCACCACCCCAAACCTCAGGGGATCCTAAGTGTGCTTGTCTGAGTACCTGGACCCCAGAGAGGGTACAAGATGAATCAACCCTTTGGGAATCCAGGTTTCATTAGTGTAGGGTACGTTTGCCACTCTGTCCTCAGAGCGTAGCCTATTTATTTATGCCAACTATGTGCATCATCACTAGTTACGGTGAACGAAGATGGTAGAATATACTTCGGGAAGGCTCCTGCAGGCTCACATTTGGCCATCAGTGGAGGCTGTAAGCTCTGGTCACAAGCAGCTGATGTCAGTCAGTGCCAAGGACTGCTCTCTAATGTAAAATTTAAACAACGTCTGTCCCCCCCCCCCCCCCTGCTTCTTGGAGGAAGATTGATGGACAAATGTCAGACAGTAGTCGCCAGCAAAAGGAGGGACGCCCGGAGCAATGCCCTAATAAGCCCCAGCAGGAGATGCTCCTTTCCCTCCATCTTTGCTCCAGGAGGCCAATGGGCGGCTGGAGCCTTAAAAAGCTGACTTTCCGGTCTTGTTATAACCTAGTTAGTGATGGGAAAGTGGCCGTCCTTCAGTTCCCTTTCCTAGAGGAATTACTTCCTTAAAGCGCCGGTCTGGGTCCCCTGACCTTGTGATATAGATGTCCCCTTACTGCTGCATCTTGAAATTTTGGTTCTCCCACCTAATTTTTCAAGGTAAAAAGCAGAAAGTACAGGTGCATCCTGTTGCTTAAATTGGAGTTTACAATTTTTAAAAAACGAAATCAGTCTTGTCTTCATAAATCAGAAGAGTAGAACAGAGACCACTGAAGGGAAAGGATTCTCTGGGTGATCGAGGCACACTATTTCCAGCTGTCTCACAGAAGTTTTTTTTCTGCAAAAAATGAGTAGCCTATTTCCTAAAGTCTGTCAGGTTGGAGAGAAGTGAAATTGACAACTGGCTGTCTAGCAAAAGCTGAGATTTTTATCCAGTTGAATTAATTACCAGTACATGCACATCTTGGCACCTCCTTGGACTGAGAGGGTCACAACCAAAAGGGCAGCTTTGTCCCTCAAAGCTGAGATTCCTTTCTCTTCCTCCTTAGAGGTCTTCTACGTCATCTCTTGCGTGGTCCCTGACCCCCTCTCCCTGAGAGGGGAACAGCACCGACGCCTGGGCACACAATTGCACTCAGTTCCTGGCTCAATGGCTGGCAAGGGAACTGGGGCTGGATCCTTCTGATTCACTCCAGGAGTGGTTTTTCTGCTCCCAGAATCAATCCACCCATTCATCCGAGACTGGAATTCTCAGTGGGGGAAGAGACCAGAGTGACGTAGAGCCACCATGGGAGTTGGATGCCCAAGGTCAAGTTCACCAAGCACATGGGCTATGCCAGCTATCATTGAATAAGGCCTAGGGACACGCAGCCCATGGTCCCAAGAGGGTAACCATTGTTCTGGGCTTTCAAAATGTCACAGTGAGAAATGTCCAATATTTATGCCCTTTGCATACTGTGGACTTTGCATGAAGAGGGAGAGGTCTTTGTTCTCTGCTTCCTCTGTGCCTGCAGCCTACCCACCCCCTGTTTGTTTAGTGGGTACCTGCCCCCTCCTGCACCATCTACCCCATCCAGTCATTTCACCCATTCATCGAGGTGTCCCAGTGGTGTGCCCTCCTAGGAAGAAGGCATTTGATGTTCACATCTCAGATTACTGATACAAGCCAGGGCTTCTCTCCTCTCCTCCATGTCCCCCTCTGTCTTCGTGCGTGTGTGTGTGTGTGTGTGTGTGTGTGTGTGTGTGTGTGTGTATGACTTTATTATGGTATGGGAGACGAAGTAAGTAGAATTAAGAAGGGTGACCTTAATCTGGTTTAGCTGACTCCAGGGATTGTAGCCTTCCCTGGAACCACAGACCTTGATGATTTTAGGCTTAATGACTACTGGAGGAAATCTTCCTATACCTAGAGGCCCAGGAGTTTGGCTCTGAATGAAGGAAATTAGAGCGAGTGCAGCAAAGTTTAACTAGGAGCTCGAGTGCTGAGTTCAAGTTCTGGTTCCCTCATTCACAGTGTGGCCTGGTCAGGCATTTAACCTTCCTGTGTCTTGTTTTCTCCAACTATAATATGCAGTTCATAATCCCAACTGACACTTTGTCACCCAGGTCTTGTGAAAACGATGTAGACTATGCAGACATGGTTTATTTTCTAACTCTTCTGGGCTCTTCTACCTCTCTCTGCCAAATATTGGTATTTCATGTAATCCATTCTCTCTCTCTCTCTCTCTCCTCTCTTCTCTCTTGTTCTCATCCCTTATACCTTCCCCATCATCTTCCGGCTAAAGGCCCAACTTTGGGCCATGGCTTACAAGGCCCTTCTGGATGTGGCTCTCTCTCTTTAGTCTTGTGTCCAGACTTTTCCTGGTCTCTCTTGCTCCTGTTCCTCTATATGTGCTGTTCCCTCTGCCCGAAATGCCTTTACTCCCCACCTCCACAATCCACTGTCCACTGGGCCATGTCTACTCATCCTTCAAGAGACAGGGCAGGCTTCACCCCCTCTGTTGAGGGTCTTCCCTGAATGGCCCTCCACACCCTGCCTAGCTGGGTTGTGTGCCCCTCCTCTGATCCTCATTAGCATCTGTACTGAATTGTTGGTTCACTTATCAGGAAACCCACTAATCTATGAGCTGTTGAAAACGGACTGTCCCTTGGTCTACTACGATCTCCCTAGCACTGTTCCCAACAGTTAGTAAATGTATTGAATGTATGAATGAGGTGTTTTTTCCCCCCCATTTACTGACATGCCTTAGTTCAGGAAAAATTGTAAGATAATAACGTGGAAAACCTACAAGCCACTTCCTGAAATGAAGAGCCTCTAAGAATGCCATCATTAAATTGACTGATGGAAAAAGTGACTTCCAAGACTGAGGACTGATTGTTCTCCCCCCTCCTGTCTACCTGCCCCTCCCCCAACTACTTTCTCCTGTACTTCCTCAGTACTCCTATACGACTTCCTCATTCTTCCAGGTCTCACAGGTGTGTACCTCTCCCCCATAAACTTCGTGAGGGCAGGATCTACAATTCCAAGTTTGTGTTCACATACTATCTTGTACATAGTAGGTACCTAATAGGTAATTGTGACATGAAATGACTGGAATATAAAGAGAGGATGGCAGATTTTCTCAGTGGAGTCTCTTTGCCCTTTAGCATTACCATTGCTATCTTACATTTGTATAGTGCTTTTAACCTTTCAAATTGCTTTCCCATCCATTATTTGATTCCCTCCTCACATTTACCCTTTGAAGTATGCGGTTCAGGTCTTATTATCTCCCTTTGACAACTTACTAGTATTAGAATTCAATTACACAGTACCTGGCAGAACTGGAACTAAAACCTGCATCTTCTGAGTATTCTCTCTGCTTGAACAGAAACATTGGCAAAGTGGAAGGCCATTCTCAAACTGAATTGATCCCAGAGGAAGTTATTTGATTTTCCTAGCATGTATTGACACTACCAGGTTGGGAGTGAATTACAGGAAGTTGCCAGTTTTCACACATAAGGTGATAGAAGAAGTCCTGTGGACTGCACACCACCAGGTGTTCTGGACCATCTCAGCTGCTTCCTGCTCTGGTCCTCCACACCTGGGGCAGCCATACCACTCACTCATCCTGTGACTTTGGACAGGCCAAGCCCTCCCAAGACCTTTCCTCCTCTAGAGAGCATGGCAATGCCCAGAAGACGGGGACCCTGTATCCGAGACATTGCTTTGGGCACAAATGTAAAACACCTCACTCTTATTTTAGCTGTTTGTAAGGGGCAGTGAAGGGACTTTTTCCAGGTTTTGAAGTAGTTAGCAATAAGTATCTTGAGTCCCACAGCTTCTTAGTCAAAAGTTTTCTTATGTATTATACTCTTAAGTAAATCTGTTGAGGTAGCTTTAGAGTTGGCAATTGAGCTGTTAGAACTCTTTTCACAAACCCAGTATTTTGGCGGCTAATCCATTAAATGGGGCCTAGTGTTGTGTCTTGCACATAGATAGTGCTCAATAAATATTTGTTAGCTTAATGAATATTGAACATTTTTAATGTATAAAGACCCATGCTAAATGTTGGGGGACATTCAAAAGCTATAAAAATTGATCCCTCCTGTTCTTGGCCAGAATGTGGAAGGTGCCAGGGACTCACAGGAATGACAGTAGATCGCTAAATGTCAGTGTGGCATCGTCAAGAAAGACTCCAAGTAGAGGATGGGATTGTGCTGAACCTTGACCTCCCTAATATGTACTGGTTCGGTGGGGAAAGAGAAGAACGGTGGGGAAAAGGTGTGTGAGACATTTGGGATGGATGGACACTCAGGAGCCCAGTTTGGGTTTGGTAAAGGTGACTTGGATAAGGGGCTTGGTTTATTGAGAGCTGGCGCTCTAGTTGGGGTCACGTTGTAGAGCCATGCGGAGGATTGAGATTGACCCTAGGCTTTTGAAAATTGAAGGTTTTTAAAGCAGGAAAGTGGTGGCAAAGCAATGATTTAGTCAAGGTAATTTGGCAGTGGTCCACAGGATAGCTCAGAGAAGAGAGAGAATGGAGCTGGGGTAGCTTCCAAAATACTTTCACTCCAGCTCTCAGTCAGAAGTACCTTTGATATCATCACACACACACACACACACACACACACACTCACACTTGAAATAAGTTCCACACAATATATGTGTAACGCGCTCCTATATTTTTTTGTTCTATTTCATTTTTTATAGAATGACCCACTTTAATTGATTTCATGACTAATTTTAATATATGTTTACAATGGACTAATGAGTAGTAGTTTATATGTCAATGAGGGGTAGATATTCTACATAGTTTGAAGAACACTTATCTAGAAGTTTATTACAAATATTCAGACTATAAGCTAATACCCATTACTTTAGCCAGGTTAGAGATAGTGTTGTTTATTTGGTTGTTTGGTTTTGGGGTGTTTTTTTGTGGGTTATAATAAATACAGAAGGGGCAACTGTAGCAAGCACTAGCCCTGTTCTTTATAGGAATTTATTCCTTAGACTTACAAACTGTCAATCATTTTGAAAACCCAAGTAGATAAAAGCTTATACTGAGATATTCGGTGTGTGAGTAATTAGGGAAAAGCAGATTAAATCAACGTGAGATGCCATTTCACAGCCATCAAACTAGCAAGAATTTTAAGGACTGGCGGTGCCAAGTATCTGAGGATGAAAGGTAGTGAGAACCAGCATCTACTTCTGGGGCCTGTGAGGTTTATAAAATGATGCCACCATTTTGGAGGTGTATGCAGTACCTCCCACAGTTGGAGGCGGCCCTGCCCCCTCATCCAGAGAAACTCCTGCACCTGTGCAACAGGTGATATGCAAGGACACAGGATGTTAGTTACTTCATCCTTTATAAATGCCCAGCCTCTAAAGCAGGGGTGGGGAACATTTTTTCTGCCAAGGGCCTTTTGGATATTTATAACATCATTTTTGGGCCATACAAAATTATCAACTTAAAAAGTAGCCTGTTATGGTGACCAATGTCACCTCAATAAATTTAATTTAAAAAAAATTTTTAATTAGCCGAAACCAGTTTGGCTCAGTGGATAGAGCGTCGGTCTGCGGACTGAAGGGTCCCAGGTTCGATTCCTTCCGGTCAAGGGCATGTACATTGGTTGCGGGCACATCCCCGGTGGGGGGTGTGCAGGAGGCAGCTGGTCTATGTTTCTCTCTCATCGATGTTTCTAGCTCTCTGTCCCTCTCGCTTCCTCTCTGTAGAAAATCAATAAAATATATTTTAAAAAAATTTTAATTAACCTGTTATATTTGGTCAAATATTTAGTTAACTCACCCCTAATGCACCAGACCAAATGATTTCAAGGACTTTCTATGGCCCACGGGCTGGACATCCCCCCCCACCCCGCTCTAAAGAATGGGTAAATGTGATATCTTTACATGATGAAATATGCAGTAGTTAAAAGGAATGAAGTAGAGCTATGTGTATCAGCATGGACAGAACTCAGAAACGTAATGCTGAACATAAAAAGCTAGTTTCAAAACGTTACATTCAGTATTGTACTACATATATAAAGTTCAGACCTTTAAAACAATACTTCATTGTGCTTATAGATATAAACTTATATAATAAAAATATGTTGCGATACTAAACACTAAATTCAAGGTAGTGGTTACATTTAGGGTAACAAGGAGGGAGAGAAGGAAATGGAATCAGGCTGTAGTCCTCAGAGCTTCCTTGGGATCTGTGCTGATGTACCATTTAAAGAACAAGTATGGCTGCATGTGAGAATTTGACACTAGGTGGTGGGTACATCAGTATTATTATATATTCTCTATAATTTTTCTAATTGTTTACAATACTATATAATTTTTGTCATGCCTGACCTGGCCACCCCTCGTGGCTAGGGCTGACCTCACTGTTTATAGCAAGAGAATTATTGCCTTCTGTGGGCAACAGGTGGGGGTGACCTAGGGAGGTGGCTTGGAAATAAGTGTCTATCTCAGATCTCCTCCTTTCACTGCTTTCCAGGGGCCAAACCTTCAGCAGAGAGAGGAAAAGGAAGAGTGAAAACTCTTATTAAGATTCCTGGTGGGTGAGAGTCAGAAGTGAAAATGAGACTAGAGATAGTGCCTCAGAAGCTAAGCAGCTGAGCTGGGCTGGGGCTTCTCAGAGTGTGTGCATCTGAGCCGCTGTGAACCCACCCTCAGAGTGGAAGGCTCCATCAGAGGGTTCTCTCCGGCTTGTCGAGTGAGCAGGACTCATCTTTCACCTCGGAGTGCCTTATGTTTCCCTTCTGTGAAATGTGGAAACCCACTCTCTACCTCTTTCTGTCCTAACAGGTTAGAATGGAAAGAGATGACAACTTGTCTGTCAAATATTATGAGTTTCTCAAAGAGCTGCCAGGAAAAAGAAAAAAACGAGAACTTTAGACTACCTGTCTGAATTGCCTGCCTTCCTCTCTTCTCTTGAACTTCAGGTGCTCCATCAGCCTCCAGATTTCTTCCACTAATCTTTTTACTTTTCAGGAGGAAGTCGCCACTCAATTTTAAGCAAATATTTTAACTTGGACCTAGTAGTGGTGCATTCTGGTATGAGACTGCTGCTTGCCCCGAAAACAAAACAATCATTTCAGGTTCGCCAGCCATACTTATCACTGTGTAACTTGTGCAAGTCACCCCTCTGGGCCTCAGTTTGGTCATCATCATCAAGAAGTATTTGCAACAAATACTTACAGGCTGATTACTACATATCAAGAACGCTTTTAATCATTAAAAACTCAGCCTCACAGCGACCCTGTAAGATAGGTATATTATTGTCCTACTTTGCTAAGACATAGGGAACTGAGACACAGGGAGTCTAGCTGATATGTTCAAGGTCTCTGAACTGGCAGTTGCCAGAGGCAGGATTTGAACCCAAGCCGTCTGGCTCCAGAGTCTACCCCCTTATCCAGTGCACTGTCTCTTGTGTGAAACACAGGAGTGTACCACTTTAAATGAACTGATGGATCTGAAGCACCGAGCACAGAAACCTACGATAGCAGATACTCAATAAATGGTGACTTCGATTAGATGATCTCACTCAACATTCTGTGATTCATTCGGTCTTTCCTTTCAGAGGTCAGCCTGGGGAGCAGTGGGGAAGGACAGATCATAGCTGAGCTGAGTGATTGTTCTGGTCCAAGTCACAGAGTCATGCCTTTTATTTTTAAACACACACATACCTCGTCAACCCGGTGGCAAGTCAGGGTAGTGTTCCATGTGCTCTGGTGTTGGATCCGGCTAATTTAGGGAAAGAGCTGAGGTGGGGCTGGTCAGGCTGTGGACATAGGCACTGGAAATAGATCATTTACTGCTCAGTTCGTTTCCTGTTCTGATGGGGTCTCTCATGTCCTTGCTCCGGCTGAACTTTCCTTGGCCCATTGGCATTGTGGCCAGCTGGCCCTTCAGAGGGGATGGCAGCCAACAGCAGCTGCTCTGCCGGAGCCAGCTGACTCCATAAGCCCTGCCCTGGCCCAGGCCCTTGGTTTTCTCTCTGATGGTCAATGTGGTGGTAGCCTTGGTGAGGCCTCAGACCAGACAAGGCAATGTGATCCAAGGATCGGGTAACAGAAGGATGGGGGAGGAGGGCTTGTCCTCCCAGGCTGCAGAAGCTGCTGCCTTTCGCCCACCTTCCTGCTCTTGCCGAGACAGTGACTCAGGCCCAGACCGCTCCCCCAGGAGCCAGGATTTCATCCACTATCAACTGCCACCTACTCTCTGCACAGCCCTCCCTTCATTCTCACCTCCCTCCCCCCACTACTGCCATCTTTGCCCGGCTAAAGATATTGGAAAGATATAGGTGGGGTAGACTGAATCATTGCAGGGTTCTTTCCACCCCCAAGCCAAGCTTAGGCTCATTCACATCCAGTAGAAACAATTCTGGAGGCCAAGTGAAGACTAGGGAAGAATACATAAATTTTAGCTTCTTTACACTTTTTGTAATGGAAGTGGAGGAGTCTCCAAAGAAGGCAGGGCTTGAAGGATCTGCTGGGGTGACCAGGGGATTCCCACCCAACTGCCATCTGGGCCTGCCTCTTGTCTCTCTGCATCTGCAGTAGAGGGGGTGGAGAAACAAAAGATTGAGAAACCTAGCAAATTGAAAATGAAAAAGAGCTGTTTTTGTAAATAGAAATTACACAAGAGCAGGAGTTTTTTTAGAAAGGTTTTACTGAGACAGAATTAGCCAACTGGCATCATGCTGCTAATAGAGATATTTACTGTTTGAAAAGTATATTTGTAGCTTTGGAGAACATCCTGTTGACTTTTCTTCATTGTGAAGGAAAATAGAACCTTTTCCCTCTGTACACAGAACTTTTTTCTTTTCTGAGGTGGGGCACGTTGGGGGTTGGGGAAGGGTAGGGTTGAGAGAAATGTTTTCTTCATTTTGCTGCCGAGACCAAAATATCCCTTCTCCTGCCCTCTGGTGCTCATATTTATGGAATGGGAAGCAGAACCGAGGAAGGAATCCTGCTCCAGATGCTGGGAGCTCAGAGCCCTCTTCATTTCTTCTGGAACCTAGAGATTCTCTGGGGAACAAGCCCTGTCTTCTCTCTAGACCTCTGCTGACCCACTGAGTTTTGAGGGGAGAACCCCGAGGAAAACCGGGAGGAGAGGAAACAAAGTCCTCAAGCCCTGTGAGCCTGCCCGTGGCCTGAAGGCTGCCAGCCTGGGCCCTGTGGCCCCAGCTGGGCCAGGCCACACTGCTCTGGGAGAAGCTGTGATGCTGTCACTCTTGCCACATGCTTTCCAAAGCAGCTGTTTCCCCTGCAGGAGTCCCTGCATGCCAGTAGGCGACTAGAACCCCAACATGGAATCGGGAAATCATTGAGAAGAGGCAGAAGAGCTGACTGAAGTGCCGTTGTTGCTCTTCCTTCTCACTTTCCCCTCACCACCTTCCACCACTTCAGTGGCAGAGAATCTGATCCCTCTATCAGGTGCCTGCCTGGTTATCTGGCTATTTCTCTGGCAGAGTGGAACATATCTACCATTTGGCAGCCTCAGAATAAACCCCGAGACTCTTCTCTCTCCGTGTTTCCTCTTAGGCTCTTTGAAATGTTTTCCCTCGACCCACACTCTGGTAACCTCACCAGGCTTTCCTGCCAGTACCAAAGGCCAGCTCTGTTTTCTTGGTCTCCGCTGAATGTCCTTTCCCTTGACCCCAGCTGGTTCTTGTGGCTGGTGATACCCTTTTTAGGTTTTGTTTCAGTAAGGTAAGGATTGGGAGACCAAAGGCAATGATATTACCTTTCTTTGTTCTTTACATATCCTTATCTAAGAAGAGCTTTTTTCAGGAACCATCAATTAGAGTATGGTATTTTATAGGGCCCCTGGAGCAATGTATTTATTTTACTCATTCATTCAGTGCTTACTGTGTACATAAAACTAGGCTATATGCTCCATGAGATCATAGAATGAGTCTCTCTTGTTCATCCTGATAGCCCTAGAACCTAGCCTAATGCTAGGCATAAAGGAGGTCCTTATTTACTGAACATTCAGTGAAATGTTAAAATAGCACTGTGTATAGTGTAGTACTTACAAGACTTACAAAGAAGCGTAACAGTTGGTCAGCACCCTGCCTTTGAGGTGCTTACATGTCATAATCAGAAAGCAAGATGTATAGATGTTAAAGTTAATTAATCTGCACCCACGTAGAGTTTACTTCAGTAATGAAAGTTTTGGGAAGTATATTTGATAGTTCATCACAATACTAGGTCATAGGAGAAAAAAACTGATCATCTATATGTATGCTGAAAACACATTGCTAGAATTCAAAAATTCAATCTTTGTGTCTGTTAGTAAACCAGGAACAGAAAGATATTTCCTTATTCCCAGGAGGCGTTCTGGCTGAAACCATCTCCCTCTTTCATATATAATAGTGAAAGATGATCAGACTTGAAGCATTTTTACAAGTCAGAAACATTTTTTCTATAATTTCTAGCCAATGGCATAACTCAAGACAAGAAATAAATGTAAAATATTGGGAAAGAAAAGGGAAATTTTATCATTATTTTCAAATAGATATGATTATTTGGAAAACCTAATTGGTTTTGTTTGTTTGTTTATGTCTAGCTAAATTTCTTGGGCTATATAGGTTCAGTGTGTAAGTGTGGTGACTGGTTTATTTAACACCCAATAGCTTTCCTATGTACCAGGAAGATAAAATGAAAAAGTGAATTTCATTACAATATAACCAAAAATATAAAATTTCATGAAACACACCTAAGACATGTGTAGGGCTAAAAATTTCATATATATAAGTGTTACTTTAGAATCTTAATATTTAACAAAATAAATGTGGAATAGCTATATGAAAAAAACCTCTCCAGACTAAAGAACATAAGAAAAGACTTGAATGAATGGGGAAAAAATATTATGCTCCTGAATGAACAAGCCTAATATTTATAAATATATAGATTCTTCATAAGTTAATCTGTAAATATAGTGCATTTTCAGTAATAAATATCCTGATTGGGGAGGGGGTCGGGGATTCAGCAGATGATTTTGAAGTACATCTTAAATAGTAAAATAAAATAGCCAAGAAATGTCATGAAAAGGAATTTGCTTGACTGGGTATTAAGAACTAATTAATTAATTAACCTAAGTAATTGAATCTATGTTATTTGACAAAAGAGTAGACAGGTCTACAATATGGAATAGAAGTATTTGGCACTGATACAATGATTTTTCAAAGATAGATACGTTTTTAAATCATGTCCATACAACTGGCTTGCCATATACTCAAGCTCTAAATGGGCAAAGATTTAAATATTAAAAAAACAACAACACTAAAATTCATATGGAATTGCAAGGGACACAGAACAGCCAGAATAGTCTTGACAAAGAAGAACAAAGTTGGAGGATTCACACTTTCCAATCTCAAAACTTACTACAGATCCACAGTAAATAAGACAGTGTGGTACTGGCATAAATATAGACATGTAGATTAGTGGAATAGAATTGAGAGTCCAGAAATAAACTTTTATTTTTATGGCAGTTGATTTTTAAGAAGGATGCCAGGAAGGAATAGTCTTTTCAACAGACAGTGCTGGGATAACTGGATATTCATGTGCAAAAGAATTGAAGTTGGACCCTTACCTCACACCATACACAAAAATTAACTCAGAATGGATCAAAGGCCTAAATTTAAGAGGTAAAACTATAAAACTCTAAGAAGAAAACATAGAGGTGAATCTTTATGACATTGAATTTGGCAAATAGTTCATAGATATAATACTAAAAGCACAAACAACAAAAGAAAAAATAGATTAGACTTCTTTAAAATCTAAAACTTTTCTGCTTCAAAGGACAACATTAAGAAAATGAAAAACAAATCACAAAAGAGAGAAAATATTTGAAAATCATATATTTGATTAGGGACTTGTACCCAGAAAATATTAAAAAAAAAAAAAAAACTCTTACAACTCAACTATAAAAAGAAAAAGGCAGCCCAGTTTTAAATAGGCAAAGGATTTGAATAGATGTTTCTCCAAAGAAGATATACAAATGATCAATAAGCACATGAAAAGATGCTCAACATTTGTCATTAGAGAAATGCAAATCAAAGCCTCAGAGAAATAGCCCTCATACTAGAATGACTGAAGTAAAAAGAAAACCAGACAGACAATGACAAGTGTTGGTGAGGAGGTGGAGCAGTTGGAACCCTCATAAGCTGCTGGTGGGAATATGGAATGATGCATCCACTTGGAAGAACAGTCTGGCAGTTCCTCAAAAGGTTAAATATCAACTTAGCAAATGGCCCAACAATTTCACTCCTAGGTATATACCCAAGGGAAATGAGGCACATATCCACACAAAAACCTGTACATGAATGTTCATAGCAGCATTATTCATAGTAGTCCAAAAGTGGAAACAGTGTAAATGTCCATCACCTGATGAATGAATAAAAATATTATCTATAACTAGAGGCCTGGTGCGTGAAAATTCATGCACTGGAGGGGGGTCCCTCAGTCTGGTCTGCCGCCTCTCATAGTCCAGGAGCCCTCAGGGGCAGGAGGCGACCCGGTGATCAGAGGCAATGCCCCCATCACACCTGTGCTGCTGCCACTGCTGGCAGCGCAAGCCTCGGCCTGGCTCTGGTTACCTGAGCCTCAGGTGGCCCTGGGCGGCTGGGCAGCCGCCATCCGAGGCTTGCCTGTGCCTTGGGTGGGCCCTGGGCAGCTGGGGGGCTGAGAGGACTGGGCGGCGCCATCTTGTGACTATGGGCACCGCCATCTTTGAGGGCGTGGCAGTCAATTAGCATATTACCTTATTGGCTGTAGGCGCCACCATCTTTTTTGAGGGTGTGATGGTCAATTAGCATATTCCCTCTTTATTAGATAGGATAATAAAAAGGTAGCATGCTAATTAGACCGGACTGCAAGGGAAGCCCGGGTCCCAGGTGCCTGCCGGTGGCCGGAGGGAAGCCAGGGGAAGGAAGGCCCACTCTTGCACGAATTTCGTGCATCGGGCCTCTAGTTCAGTAATAAAAAAGGAGTGAAATACTGGCACATACTACAACATGGATAATTCTTGAAAACATTTGCTAAGTAAAAGGCTACATCCTATATAATAAATAGCTCATATGCTAATTAGCAGAAGGACTGTCTGGACGAAGCTGGGGCTGCAAGGGCCAAGGCATCCGGGGCTGGGAGGGCCTACCCTTGCACGGATTTTGTGCATCAGGCCTCTAGTATTATATAGTTCTATTTATATGGAGTGTCCAGAAGGGGAAATCCATAGAGACAGAAGGTAGATTAATGGTTGCCAGGGGCTGTGGGGAGGAGGGAAGTGGGAGTGACAGCTAATAGATATGGAATTCTTTTGGAGGTGATGAAAATGTTCTGAAGTTAGATAGTGGTGACTGTTGCACAACTCTCTAAAAACAACCAAATTGTACACTTTAAAAGGATGACTGTTATGGCATATGAATTACATCTCAATACTGTTATTTTAAAAATTTAATAAACCAGGTTCTGAGTGAAGATGACAGATAGAATACCTACATCTAATTTATCTCCCTCACAAATCCAACAAGAAGCACAGTAAAGCGATTTTTTTAAAGGCATAAATAAACCTGACCAGTGTGGCTTAGTTGGTTGGATATCATCCTGTGCCTCAGAAAGGTTGCTGGTTTGATTCCCGGTCAGGGCGCATGCCCGGGTTGCAGGCTTGATCCTCAGTGGGGGGCGTGCAGGAGGCAGCCAATGGATGTTCTGCTCTCACATTGATGTTTCTCTTTCTCTCTTCCTTTCTTGCTAAAAATCAATAAAAATATTTTAAAATAATTACAGGCATAAATCTGCAAAATTAGGGAGAATAGAAGTTACATCAACAACATTTGGGAACTGGAATGCACTTACATGAGGTAACTGATTTAGCAGTTTCAAGAAAGCCAAAGCCTAAACTGGCATTTAGGAAAACTAGGAGTCATCCAACCTACACCACTGAATTCTCAAAGGTTCAAGAATTGGTGGCACTAGGTGCCTATAGAAGTGGGGTGAGCGGAGCATTCAATTCAGGAGGACTGGTTGGAAGCTGTTCATGATTAAATTCAGAACCCTCCCATCTCCTCCGCAACCCCATTTCACTGGGAGACTGTCCTTGCCTCATCCGAGCAGAATAATGAAGGACTCCCCTGGAGAGTGTGAAACGGAGTTTCTATCGTAGGGCACACAAAGGTAGAAATATTAGATATACTGTGTGACACTAATAAAGCTTAACCTTCATGGCCCCTTACTTGGATGGGCCTTTTCCAGGGCCCTGGAGGGAACCCTAGCTATGTGTTCATTAGGTCCTCTGTTTTTGTAAACTTCAGAATGTATCTCTACTGCACTCAGTTAAAACCTCTGCCTTCACTTCCTCCTTCTGAGGTCAGGCGGCTTGGGAATAGCCAGTGCCTTTGGAGGCTAGGGCAGGGGTGGGGGTTGAATTGCTGTTTGATCTGTAATTTGTAAAGGCATTTTTAGAAAAGTTTATGAAACAAGTGAGAAATTACAGATTCCTGAGTTGGAAATACACAAAGAGTATACCGTTTTGGGCCATCTTTAAATTTATTTTTAAACTAAGGGGAAAATGGGATCAAAAATAATGGGACACAAAACAGAAATGACAGAGATGAGCCATTAAATCAGTAGATATTCTGAAATCTAGTGAAGTATAACAAAATATTTTTGAATTGTATCAAAAGCTAGAAATTAAGAGAATGAGATCAATTTTAAATAGACGTGATGATTGTTTGATAAGCCAGCAAAGAGGAGGAGCAAATCATAGAACACATTGATAGAACATGCACGTTCCTGGTGGATTTAACATGGAAGGCATAGTGAAGAAGCCTAGATCTATGATGCGCTCTCCTACAAGGACAGCAGTGACAAACCGGTTACTCATTCAGAGAGCATTAAGATTAGTCACCGTGCAAGAAAACCTGAAATGTACCCTGAAATCTGAGTCTACTTATGAAAGAAACATGAGATTTTCCTAAATTTTACAGCAGTCCTAAAATTTATATTGTTTACATGTTACCAATAAGCTGGAAAAAAAAAGCTTTTCTAAACTGTCAGTAGAAAACAAATTTCAGTCAAGCCTACTAGAGGTTGACCGAATTACTGTCTTTTTTCTCTAAGAAAATGGTGTTACCAACTCGGTGTCACATGAAGAGGCAATCATAGACTTTGCAGCCAAAAAATACAGGGAAATAAATATAGAGGTGTGTCAGGCAGATGATTAATAAAAATATTAGGTTATTCTTGATTTTCTTATGTTCCTGTTGTCAGCTTTTATAACTTGTAATTTATTATGCTCTTTTCTCTGTCTAAAACAGTCACTTTCGTGCCTATTTTTATATTTGTAATTTTGCATTCTTTTTCTTTAAGAGGCCATGCAAAATTGTATAAGCTTCAGGCCCACAAAACCCAGACCCACTTGAAGCACAGTTGAGGGCAGGACTCCTATACTGAAGGCAGGAGGGTGAAGTGAATGAATGCATGCGGTGTGCACACACACGAACACACAGAACCTCTTGTACTCACTGAGCTCCCAGATTGCTGAGCTGGGCCTTTATTCCCAAGTCAAAAGAGTGGAAGAATCTTCTCTAGGGAATTTTACCTGCCCAGGAGAAAAGACTAGATACTGACATCAGGGTTCCCCACAAAACTGCTCAATCAGATTACCCTACACCCGTGGTCGGCAAACTGCGGTTTGGCCCCTTGAGTGTGGCTCTTCCACAAAATACCACGGCCTGGGCGAGTCTGTTTTGAAGAATTGGCGTTAGAAGAAGTTTACGTTTAAAAAATTTGGTTCTCAAAAGAAATTTCAATCGTTGTACTGTTGATATTTGGCTCTGTTGACTGACCACTGCCCTACACAGTAGACAGTAATTATTCACGTATTCACAGCTTCTAGTCAGGTTTTTTTTACCCCAGTCATATATATGAGCAGATAACCAAGAATTACCACACATCCAAGGGAAGTGTCTAGTATGAAAAGTGAAGACTAAAACAGAAAAAAAAAGCAACTTGAAGGAAAATAGACTATAAAGGAAGAAGAAACTTTTGTAACACTATCATTAAGATCCTCAGGTAAGGCATCCATGAAATAAAAACAATACCTTAAAAAAGGACATACTGAAAATTAAAAAGAGCTCTTGGAAATTAAAAATATGATAGAAATGAAAAACTCTTTAGAAGTATTAGAAAATAAGGAAACACTGAAAAAGTAGAGGACAAGCCCAGGAGGGTCAGCATCAAAATTATAAGAATTTCAGAAATAAGAAACAGAGCACAACAACAAAGGTGTTGTGTGGTTTTTCAATCCCAGAACTAACTGTTGTAAATTGCCAAATTAAAAGAGTCCTGTTGAGCACCGCAGGACAATGGGTGAAATTAGACCCACAAGGTACATGAGCATATGAACCAACAAGCTTGCATAAAGAAAATAAAAGCAGGTCACATAAAAGGATGAAAATCACAGCAGTACTGGGAAATGAGAAGCCAGGGGAACAATGCCTTTGAGATTCTGAAAGAAATTATGTCCAGCCTATAATTTTATACCCAGGCAAACTAGTGTGACAGTAGAATAAAAGCATTTCAGTATGCAAAGTCTTAAAAATTATCTCGCACACACTTTTTCTCCATCTAAATGAAGAGTAAATCAAGAAAGGAAGACATGGAATCCAGGTATCAAAATTCATGGGAGAGAGGCAAAAGGAACTTCGGTGAGGAGGGTGAGGGGGGAAGCCCAGGATGCCTAATGTACACCAAGTGGAGGTGAACCATTCAAGGTGGAGCAGGCCAAAGTGGAAGTAATAGAATACCTGGTAGAAATTAATGTATTGGGAGTAGATTTAGACAACTGAGATGGAATTAGGGGTAAATACATGGAAAATTAAGCATGTGAAAGAAAAGTGACAATTATTGTAATGAAAGCAAAACATTATGCAATGCTACTAGTTATATATTGCTGTGTAACAAATTACCCCACAACTTAGCGTCTCAAAACAGTACCAGTTTCCGTTGGTCAGGAATGTGGAAGAGTCTGGGGGATCTGGCTTGGAAACTCTGGAGGTTACAATTCAGTGCATCAGTCAGAACCGCAGTCTTCTGAAGGCTTGGCTGAGCTGAACAATCTGCTGGCTGCTGTGTGCAGGAAGGAAAATGCATCCCATTAGGCTCCTAATAGTTTACTTAGTATTGCCCTAACCAAATTATAATATAACTAGAGGCCCGTTGCACGAAGATACGTGCAATAGGCCTTCCTTCCCCTGGCTGCCGGCACCCGTTTTCCTCTGGCACCCGGGACCCAGGCCTTTGCTCTGGCCGGAGCCTTCAGTCTTCGCTCCAGCCGGAGCGCTGCTCCTGTAGCTCCCTCCGCCCCCACCCTCCCCCTCATAGCAGGCATCCCGCCCCACCCGGCCGCTCCACACCTGCATGTGTGCTGCCCAGAGCGGCTGGGGGGCAGGGCCGCTGCCATCTTTGTCAGGTTAATTTGCATACTCCTGATTGGCTGGTGGGCGTCGCGAAGTGACGGTCAGTTTGCATGTTTCTCTTTTATTAGTGTAGACTATATTGAGAAGAAGGAGAGTTGCCAGTGTGCCTTTGCGTTACGGAGGTGGAGATTGTAAAGAGATTTCTTTGTTAAGTCTTCCTCTTCCAAAATAAAAGATAAATAGCTAGTGCCTAAAACTTAACACTCATCAAGTAGCAATACAAGCATTTTTATGTGGAGATGCAAAGGTGCCGACCAAAAACACAGAGCCAGTGACAGTGCTTGTCTCAGCAATGAGGTTCAGAGGCCGAGAGCAGCGGTCGCCAGCCTTTCGGACCTCACGGACCACCAGTGGTCCACAGACCACCGGTTGGCGACCGCTGGCCTAGAGCCTAATGTTTTACTTAACAAAGCCTGAGGCCTTACTAAACTATTCACATGTATAAATCTGGTAAAAGTAAAATTTAGATTAATAAAAGGAAATCATAAAAGTAATAAAGTAGCCCCAGCTGGTTTGGCTCAGTGGATAGAGGGTTGGCGCGTCCTGGGTTTGATTCTGGTCAAGTGCACACATGTACCTCAGTAGCAGGCTCCTCCCTGGCCTAGGGTCTGGTTGGGGTGCATGCAGGAGGCAACTAATTAATGTGTTTCTCTCACATCAACATTTCTCTCTGTCCTTCCCTCTCCCATTCTCTCCAAAAATCAATGGAAGAATATCTTCAGGTGAGGATTAAAAAAAAAGTAAGTATAGGTGAATTTCTATGCTGAGATGAAAAAGGCAGGCCTTTCTCAGTGTGATTGCACCAAAAGAAGAAATCATAAAGGCAAAGATAAATTGGCTAGATTTGTTTTCATACTCAACAAAAGCTTCTGTACATAAACACTCAATGTCCAAAGGATAAAGGCAAATCCCAAGCCAGGAACAAATCCTGATTAAACAGGCCAGAGGGCTGGTGGTAAAATGTTAACTATTTCTGTTTTTTAAGAAACACAAACTGTTTCAGTCTGTCTCTAAGGCAATTGGCAAATACAGCAAAGCCTTGAACGTGTATACACTGAGTAGCCAGATTATTATGATCTCTGAATGCATAATAATCTGGCCACTCAGTGTATATATATCCTATATAATAAAAGGCTAATATGCAAATTGTCCCCTCGACCAGGAGTTCGACCAGCAGGCAGGCCGGCCAACCACCCATGTCCCCTCCCCCTGGCCAGGCTGGCCAGACCCCACCCATGTACGAATTCATGCACCGGGCCTCTAATACACACACACACACACACTAGTGGCCAGATTATTATGCGTTCAGAGATCATAATAATCTGGCCACTCTGTGTGTGTGTGTGTGTGTGTGTGTGTGTGTGTGTATACATGTTTACACTAATGAAAGGGTAATATGCAAATTTGTCAGGACGCCCTCACAGTAACAATCGAACAGCAGGCTGCATGGGGTGACCAGGCCAGTAGGGGGCAATTTGGGGGCGACCAGGCCAGCAGGGGGGGCGGGGGGCAGTAAGCGACGACCAGGCTGGCCGGAAGGCAGTAGGGGCAACCAAGCAGCAGGGGGGACAGTTGGGGGCGACAAGGCCTGCAGGGGGGCAGTTAGGGGTAATCAGGCACGCAGGTGAGCAGTTAGGAGCCAGCAGTCCTGGATTGTGAGAGGGATGTCCGACTCGGTTTAGGCCCGATCCCCCGAAGGGTCCCGGATTGGAGAGGGTGTAGGCTGGGCTGAGGGGGAACCCCCCCACCACATGAATTTCGCCGGGCCTCTAGTATATATATATTCAGGCCTAGTGCATGAATTCGTATATGAGTGGGGTCTGGCCAGCCTGGCCAGGGGAGGGGACATGGGTGGTTGGCCGGCGTGCCTGCTGGTCGAACTCCTGGTCGAGGGGACAATTTGCATATTAGCCTTTTATTATATAGGACTAGCTTTCCCGTTGCAGGAAAAATCCTGCAATAGGATTTCCTGCTGCACTCTACACCACCTCCGTTCCTCCCTTGTCCCCTGCCTCACCTTCTCCTCCAGCCCCCCTGCGTTTCCCTTCGCCCCCCCCCCCGCCTCCACTCCGCCATTGTTGCCCGCCCCGCCTTCTCCTCCAGCCCGCCCGCCCGCGTTTCCCTTCGCCCCCGGCCCCGCCTCCGCTCCGCCATTGTCGCCCGCCCCGCCTTCTCCGCCAGCCCGCCTGCGTTTCCGTTCGGCCCCGCCTCCGCCCCGCGCTTGTCGCCCGCCCCGCCTTCTCCTCCAGCCCGCCTGCGTTTCCGTTCGCCCCAGCCCTGCCTCCGCCCCGCCCTTGTCGCCCGCCCCGCCTTCTCCAGCCCGCCTGCATTTCCGTTCACCCCCAGGCCCCGCCTCTGCCCCGCCCTTGTCGCCCGCCCCGCCTTCTCCTCCAGCCCGCCTGCTTTTCCGTTCGCCCCCAGCCCTGACTTCGCTCCTCCCTTCTCCTCCCCTCCCCCCCCATCGACGCTGTCTTGATATGCAAATTAGCCGCCATCTTTGTTGGGATAATTTGCATACTCGTCCTGATTGGGTGGTGGGCGTGGCTTGGTGGTGGGCGTGGCTTAGGTGTAGCGAAGGTGCGGTCAATTTGCATATTTGTCTATTATTAGATTAGATATACACTGAGTGGCCAGATTGTTATGCGTTCATAGATCATAATAATCTGGCCACTCAGTGTATATTGACCCAGCAATTTCAATTATGAGAGTTTATTCTATGTGACTAATCCTTGATATGCATAAAGATTTAGCTATTAATTTTGTTTACAATAGAAGGAAAATTTGAAACAGTTGAAGTGACCACCAGTAAGTAATGTGAATTACAAAAATAAAACTAGCCAGTGTGACTCAGTTGGTTGGAGCATAGTCCCGTACACTGGAAGGTCACTGGTTCGATCCCCGGTTGGGATGTGTAAAGGAGGCAACCAATCGATGTTTCTCTCTCACATCAATGTTTCTTCTCTTCCTCTCCCTTCCTCTCTCTCTAAAATCAAAAACATGCCGAAACCGGTTTGGCTCAGTGGATAGAGCGTCGGTCTGTGGACTGAGGGGTCCCGGGTTCGATTCCAGTCAAGGGCATGTACATTGGTTGCAGGCACATCCCCGGTGGGGGGGGGGGGGTGTAGGAGGCAGCTGGTCGATGTTTCTCTCTCATCGATGTTTCTAGCTCTCTATCCCTCTCCCTTCCTCTCTGTGGAAAATCAATAAAATATATTTGAAAATAAATAAATAAAAAAATCAAAAACATTTTTTAAGTTGTATAAATAAAATAAAACTAGTATAATGAAACACTAGGTAGCTTTTAAAAGTCAGAGCGATGAAAACTATATTGGCATATAAAAACATTCATGATACGTTTCCTCTATTTTTAACATTTATGTATATGCGTATATACATGTGTACACATGTATGTACACACTGAAATTTAGGGTATTACTGTTTATTTTGGGATTGTGTATTTGTCATTTGTGTTTTCCCATGTTTTCCAAGCTTTTGACACTGATCGGGTGGTAGTTTTATAGTCACGGGGGGAAAAAACTAAAGGGAATTTTTTTAGTTTATTTGAAAAATATGAAGAGTGAAAATAAGAAAACAGTAATCATATTCTTACTACCTAGAGTTAATCACTACTAACATTTGGCACATTTGTGTTAGTTTTCTTTTCTTTCTGCAAATTTTTAAAATATTATTAATACCAAACCAATAACCTTGGTTAGCTTTTACATATGAGATTGTAGACTATTTGGGGGTTTTCCTCCCCCACCTTTCTCTCTTTTATACTTTTCTGTATTTCTCAAGTTTTCTCTGATGAGCATGCTTTACTTTTTAAAGGAATGAAGTGTTCTTTAAAATACATACCATTTCTTTTTTTAAAAAATATATTTTATTGATTTTTTACAGAGAGGAAGGGAGAGGAATAGAGAGTTAGAAACATCGATGAGAGAGAAACACCGATCAACTGCCTCCTGCACACCTCCCACTGGGGATGTGTCCGCAACCAAGGTACATGCCCTTGCCTGGAATCGAACCTGGGACCTTTTAGTCCGCAGGCCGACGCTCTATCCACTGAGCCAAACCAGTCAGGGCCATACCGTTTCTTAAAATACAGTCGGCGCTTCATACCTTCAGGTTTCACATCCGCGGATTCAATCAACTGCATATAGAAAACAGCATCCGCAGTTGGGAACCCATGGATGCAGAGGGCCACTGTTTACACAGTTTTATATGGGGGACTTGAGTATCAGCAGATTTTGGTCTCCGCAGGGAGCCCTAGACTGCATCCCTGCCGAATACCAAGGGGCTACTGTAATAACAAACGCATGTGAACGTGTGAAACTATGAGTTGTGGGGAGAGAACTGGACTGGACGTCAGCTGTGAGCCAGAGAATGACCCTGGGCTGGTCACCGAACCTCTCCAGATCTCTTTCTCATCTACAAGTGAGAGGTTTAAACTGGAAACATTTCTATGGTAACTTACAGTTCTAAAAATACTGTGATTCTAAATTAAGATTGAGAGAGAGTCTGTGGCTCCACAAATAATGGACTCTTAAGTTCTTAATTTCTTGGTATCTAGTACTAGACTCCAGTTAGCATCGTCCTGAAGACCACTCTGAGAATTCTTTAGCATTCTCATCCTGCACTCCATGTTCTTAGAATGGAGATTCGGTTTCCATAAGCTGGAAGGACCATCTAATCCAACTATTGTGTTTTATAGTTTAAAAAACTGAGCTCCAGAGAGATTGCAATTTGTTCAAATCACAAAACTAGTCAGAGGCAGAGATGGGCTTTCTGATTCCTGGTCTGAGCTTTTTATACCACACATGCTTCGTGCACCACAGGCTCTGTCTTTTCTCAATGCCACCAGGACCTCATTTGCACTGTCACCCAAATGGTCCTTGAGGGCAATTGTTCACTGTCCAAAACCATTGTGTCAGTCAACTATAAGCTGATTTGGGGAAAAGGAACTGGGGGCCCAGGGAGGGATCAAGAAGCTCGTCTGTCCATACCCTTTTCTCTTTAGGTCTAAGAAAGGGAAATAGCAATTTCATTTTTTCTTTCCTTTTCAGTTCCATAGCTTACCTTTCCCCCCTAGTAATTATATAGCCAGAGATTATTTGTTTACAGAAGCCACGTGAATCAGCCAGTCCCCAGAGGGTTAACACTCCCAAATTACGGGGTGGGTTAACAATAAACAGGATGTCCTCCAGAAATTAAATTTAAACCACTGTGACTCAGGCTGGCCCATCCTCTAACCAGATCACTGTCTGGGGTTATTATCGGTGGTTAATTATACCATTGGGTTTAGCAACATTTTGGGCCAAGAGAAGCCAGGCTGGGGAGAAGGGGGTGTCGAGGGAAGGGGCCCGGTGGACGGGGTGGGCGCAGCAGTGGGAGCGGGAGGTTTGAATGGAAGAGGCAGAAAGGAGCGAGAGTGGTGGTCTGACCTGTCCCCTCGGCTCTACTGCAGCCTCTTCCCTGAGCTGATCCCTGGGAAGGGGGGTGAAGACGATGTGTCTATAGCTGCTGGGGTGCATTGTGTTTGCTTTTTAGTCTGGCTGCACTGCTTTTCTCAGAATTTAGAATCATAAGGTTTTCAGCATCTTAAGGAAGCTTCTAGATTATCTAGCTTAACCCTCTTGCTTCACAGAGTAGAAAATTGAGGCACAAGGCAGTGGTTACCTGCCCAAGGGCACCCTGCTCAGCGGAGGTGGAGGCAAGGTTAGTGCTCAGGTTGAGACTCCTAGACCCGTGGTCGGCAAACTGCGGCTCGCGAGCCACATGCGGCTCTTTTGCCCCTTGAGTGTGGCTCTTCCACAAAATACCACGGCCTGGGCGAGTCTATTTTGAAGAAGTGGCGTTAGAAGTTTAACCCTTTGCACTCGCTTGCTTTTTTCTCGAGCTGCTACCAATGCTAACCGTGTCGAGTCACACTCGACATCCAAGTGCAAAAGGTTAAGTTTAAAAAATTTGGCTCTCAAAAGAAATTTCAATTGTTTTACTGTTGACATTTGGCTCTGTTGACTAATGAGTTTGCCGACCACTGTCCTAGACCATGACCTGCCCTTCTGCCAAGCTGTCTTCCATTTCTAAGTGGAGGACCTGAGGTGCAGAGCCTCCTAGCAAGTTCAAGGCAGAGTTGGGCTGGAATTCAGATGCTTAGAGTTAGCTTCGTTTAGATTTTGTCAGTTGTCATGGGAAATAGTCCAGCCCGGCTGAGCCTTAATGCCCCTACAGTGTGTCATCTCTCCCAGCCATAGGAGAAGCCCTTCAGAGCCAGTTTGTCCCTCTGAAGGGAATAGTGAAGCACTATACAGATGTGTGGTTTGGATGATGCTTTTCTAGGCGTGTTTTCTAGGATAACAGTGATCTAAGTGACCTGTACTTTCTAACTTTGCAGTCCTTGAGACACAAGGTTTATGGTGACCTTTGTTCGTACAGTATCTCCCCTTTCCTGCGCTGGGGCAGAAGGTGGTGCCCAAGACCTCCATCTGACACTGTCCATGGGAGCATGACCATCCCAGAGCCCAGCCTGGGCGCTGATGGTCCTAGACCCACGGCACGTGGTGAGGGTGGCAGAAAGCGAGCCATTGCCACTGACTTTTTACCTGTATTTTCTCAGCTCTTTTTAGCCACATCCTTCCCCATTGCTCCTAACATCCCTCTTTGTCTCTTTGTCTTACAGGATTCCTTTCAAGATTGGGCAACCCAAGAAACAGATTGTCCCCAAAACAGTGAGTAACCCGATTCTTTCATTCTGAGCCTTAGTTCTGTCTCGCAGGCCTTCGCATAGCATCAGAGTGTTGACTCAGCGTGGGGCTGGGAAGGCAGAACCTGGGCCTTGACATTCTCAGTGGCATAGCTCTAGAACCTCGCATGGACGGGGCTCGCAGGGACCTCCTGTCCTGTAACATTGTCCTTCCTCAGCTCAGCCTGGGAGGTGGAAGAGGGAGATGCCACAGGAGAGGAGAAACACACTGCTTCTGACTGCTCATCTCTGGGATGTGGCGTGCAGTCCGCACGTTCCTAAGAGGGAGCCTGAAACAGGGACCCCTGCCAGGACGCATCCCAGCCCTTCTGTCGGGCCACCTCAGGCTGCATGAGAGTTCCGGAAGCTTCTCCAGGACTCCAGGTCCATTTGTCTCCACTGTCAACTGCATTCCTAGCCAAGACCCAGGGTCACTCAGCACGGGGGATAATGGAATCCTTTCCCCTTGTAGCCCTCAGTTTTTATCCCTATTTTATCTCCAGATTTGGAAAAAAAGGGAATCACAGCTTCTGAGAAAGTTAGAGCTGGAAGCCCTTAGAGATCATCTGGTCCAGCCTCCTGAGTTTTCCTGATGGGGAAACGGAGACATGGGGTCCCAGTGACTCTCGAAGGCGAGGAAAAGCTAATGCTGACCGGGCTGGACTTAGAGCTCGAGGCTGAGCCTCTGTGCAGCACCCCTTCCATTGCTGTGCTGCCTCACGCAGGCTGGGAAGATCCCCCAGGTGTGGGGACGAGTGAAGAATGGCCGCTGCAACCCCTCCCTCAGAATCTGAGCGAGGCCCTTGGTTTTCATCTGGGAGACCGTAACTGTCAGCCCCTCTCGTTGTGACAGCTTCAGGAAGCCTGGTGGAGGCCTTGACTGTCATCCCAGCCCCTGGCAGTTCTCCGCGTCTCCATGTCTTAATAGCCTCGTCCCTTCTTGGCTCAGAGCTCAGAGCTACAGGAAAGATACCGCTTCAGTTGGCGGGAAGGGGTGTTCAGCAAGCACCTGACCAATGGCTCTGTCTTCGGGAAGTCCAAAGTTAGGTCACTGCAAAGGAAATGGGCCCGGGTTAAAAGAGCCCTTCCCCTTTTCAAGCACAGGCTGGCTGTGGAGAGACTCCGAGTCTGCCTCCCATGCAGAGCTGACCATCTGTGGAGGCTCGGCTGACGCACAGAGAACCTGGGCGTGCAGTGTTGGGCCCTGGCCCGCTGCAGGAAGTGGGAAGGTGTGGCTGTGGGTCTCCAGAGTGTAATCCAGGGCAGATCTGAAAGGGAAGTGGTTTTGAAAAGGGTCTTGTATTCCCAACACTCACTACCAAAAAACAAAACAAACAAAAATCCTCTCAACGCCCCAACTTTTATCGAGATGGCCTTGTTCGCCACAGAAAAGTAGAACGCAGCTTCTGCTTTGCCAGAGTTTGTTGACAGGCAGATCTGTGGGTGTTTTAGTCTGAGGAGTGGCAGGGACTCCGCAGGGGAGGGCAGATGCACGAGCTGAGAAAACCCTCTGCGCCTGTGTGGCCCTGTGGGCCGTGGCGCCCTCGCCCCTTCCTAGCACCGTCTTGCTGGGGATGAAACTGAGGTCCTCTAACTGTGGCTTCAGCTCCCCTGCACCGTCTGGGCTTCGAGTAGTGGGTAAGAAGCCAGACTCCCGGCCTGGATCCCATCCTGGCTCTGGCACACTGTGTGTGACCTTAGGCAAGGCCCTTACCCTTCCTGAGGCTCAGTTTCTCCTCTGTAAAGTGAGGGTGATGCTAGGACCTAAGCCATTGATGTCTAATGAGTCTCACATGAGATATACATGCGAAGTACTTGGCTCAGTGTCTGGCACATAGTAAGGCCTCAATAAACACTAACTACACTGCAGGCAGAGAGGCAGGTTGATAAACCCCCGAGGACTCCGCCGGTCCCAGTAGCTGGCGTCCCGGGTGCAGTGTTGGCGGGAATAGAGTGATTTGCTTCCTCAACTCCCAGGCTCACTAACGTGTCTGCAGCAAGACCCTGCCTCTCCAGAGTCTTGTTCTCCACTTGCCAAGCCCCCTCCTCCCCGCACACCGCCAGGGCTGTGTGTTATCTCAGCATCTTCGCAGCTGCCCCAGCAGTGGTGACGCACCCTGTTCTTGCCCGGGCACTCTGGGGCGGGAAGCAGATGGGGCTGCCTGGGTTATTGGAAGTCACAGCACCCTGTCATGGGAAGAAATGTTCATGTTATCTTCAGGGAGTTTCAGGAGGTTTTTGGCTCAAGACACTCAACTGTCAGACACAAAGAAAGCATTGTGTGTCTGCCCTCACTGGCTCATGTGCCCAGGTTATTAAGGCAGATTCCATTATTGTCACAGCTTCGGCTGGAATGGCGTGTTCTCTGCAGGCGCTGACCAGTGGAACTGAAAAGGAAGGTCCCCCACCTCCCCGTCCTCACCGTCTCCTTGGTCCCTTCCCTCCCCCGGTCCCATAAAGTAGCTGGAGCATCTTGGCGTGGCGAAAAGAAACTGCCCCTCCCTCCATCGCCTGGGAGGCTGGAGAGCTCTCTGAAGCAAGGTTCCCCTGGGTCTCCGACCAGAGGAAAGCACACACCTCAATCCCTAGCCAGGTGGGCGCTCTG
Source organism: Eptesicus fuscus (assembly GCF_027574615.1). NCBI lineage: Eukaryota > Metazoa > Chordata > Mammalia > Chiroptera > Vespertilionidae > Eptesicus > Eptesicus fuscus. Next base: position 13,258,809 of record NC_072478.1, read on the forward strand.
TGAAGTCAGGCAGAGAGAGCCTGCACTTGAGAAAGATGTCCATGTGACATGAGGAGCCTCAGCCTCATTCCTGTCCTGTGGCATCGTGCCATAGGACCCTGCTTCCCCCGCGCAGCCTTGCGGATTCAGAGGGCCTTCTCGGCTGGTCTCTCTTTTCACTTTAGGAGCATAGGTTTGGGTGGGAACTTGGCCCATTCTTTCAGTTAACAAGAACTGAGCTCCTGCAGGGTGCCAGCCTGACCCGAGCGCCGGGGAGATTGCAGGGAGCCGTGCGGCCCCTCCCTGCCACCCTGAGCCGTCCTGTGCTTGACTCTCCTCGAGCAGCTCGCCAGCCGACCCGCCCGCTCTGACCCGCTGACAGTCGTGCACATGTGTTTGCACTCGCATTCTTGACTGCGGTCCAGCTGCCTTTTTGGCAAAGGCATCAAGCATTCAAAGATGTTCAGATCTTTTGTGTTTGGCTCTTTGCCTCAGAATGGATAGACCTTGGAATGAGACTCCAATGTGTCCCTTTATTCCCCATCTGAAGGGCCAGAGTCCGGGTGCTGTCCCCCAGATCTGTGCCCAGTGGAGGAGAGAGACCTGGGGACTGTGAGCTATAGAAGCAGCCCACACCTGGCTCCCCGGGCCGAGGAGGTGAAACATTCCTGACCTTCTCTTAGACTGATGATGGCTTTGAGGGACATAAAGTAAAAGGACCAGTCTCCCACTCCAACACGCTTCTCAGCTTCCAGTGTGAGACCTCGAGTTTCTCAGCAACCAGCATGCTCCACCCCAGTTGGAAACCTGCAGTCCTTCTCTGTGCAAGTCCAAGCAGCCCCAGCCAGGAGGACCAGGTGCTCCTGACATCCCACACACGCAGCACGGGGACTAGCAGAGCGCACCAGGGCTGCGGCCCCAGGGGTCGGGGGCGCTCGCCTCCCCTCAGAGCACCTACTCCGTGTTCTTGATCTTTAGGAGAACTGCATTCTGGCCAAGACATCCTTAACTTTAATTTCATCTTTTCGGGGAGAAATACCTTTGCTATGTAAAGACTGGCTCACATCCTGCAAAGTAAGAAAGGAAATTGTCCCATGAAGGCAGGGCCCAGTACAGCCCCCAGGCACAGGACGCGCGGCTTAGCCAAAATCAGGAGTGCCCTTGCTGTCAGTGGACCATATGCTTTGCTCTGCTTCTCCTCTGCCGGAGAGTCACAGGCCAGTCTGCACCCCCAGTGGTCCTCTCACCACCCCAGTGTGGAGGAGGAACAGGCCGGCACCACCCACGGGCCAGGCGCCCTGCCCTGCACTCCACATGTACTTCTGCGAACCCGCAAAACAAGCCGGCGAGGCTGACGCTGTTATCCCATTTCGTTGTCAGCCCCTGAAATGTACATGGGTGAGGCCAAATATAATATCCCAGTACTAGACAAGAAACTGAGACTCAAATGTTAGGTGGGCTCCGGGGCTGGTGTCAGATTTGCCTGATCCATCTCTACCAGCTCCTCCCTTGCCTCCTGCACTGAGGGAGAAAGGCTGGGCCAGCTTCAGTGCGGACTTTGCAGGCCCCTCTGCTCCCACCTGCAGGCCCCGGAGGCCTTTCCTGCTGTTAGCTGTGACCTGATTCCTGTCAAACTGCAAATCCCTTGTGAGAGGTAACACTGGAAACTAATCCAGGGGTCCTCCAACTACGGCCCGCGGGCCACATGCGGCCCGCTGAGGACATTTATCCGGCCCACCGGGTGTTTTTGCCGCCGCTGCCTGTTCTGCTTAGCAGCCGACTTAGCAGTGTGCATAGGAATTTGTTCATGGTTTTTTTTAAACTATAGTCCGGCCCTCCAACGGTCTGAGGGACAGTGAACTGGCCCCCTGTTTAAAAAGTTTGAGGACCCCTGCTCTAATCGGTACATATGCTTTAGTGGGAGTGACTTTTGAATTTTTTCTTAAGAGTAGCTTTTGGTGGATCAGAAGGAAGGCAAAGAGGAAAATGGGTTCCTGGGTGGAGAAATCGTGGGTCTGCTCTTGGTACAGGGTTCTAGATGCTAGGATCACAAAGTAGGGCAAGGACCATGTGTTCCTGCTTCTAAATTTCCCAGTTCACATGCGGAAAGTGACACGCTGTGGTGCCCTGAGGACCTCAGCTGAGCCAGGCCCACATCACTCTCCCTGCCCTCACCCCCACCCTCGCCCTCGCCCTCCACAGGGCTCCCCCTGCTTGCAGGTATCCGTGTGTGTGTGATCATCCCCACCAGGGCCCATGTCTCTGTTGTCCATCAGGGTCTCCCTAGCACCTGGCAGAATGCATTGCACTTAATGGGTGTTCTTTAAATGTTTATGGGATGAATGAACATACTTGAAAAAAATAAGTAAAAAGCCTGCACCAGGAGTCGGAATTCTAGCCGTCCTTATGTGAATCGCATCCCTCTTTTGGCTTCATTCTCCTCGTGTACAACATGAAATAATTGGCCGGAATCATGTCCCGCCATTCTGAGACTGTGTGGCGTTTACCCAAGTCCAAACGTGGAGTCTGAGGTTGATGGGCCTCAGGATACTCTTCCTCTGGGCACCTTTGGTGGAAGGGCCTGCAGGTGAAGAGCGGCGTGGCTTTGACGATTTCTGCAGATTTGGACTCCTGGACCTTCAGCCTGTACCGGCAAGGTCTTGGGGGCGCAGCCAAGAAGCCATCTCTGAGGTCATGGCTTTCACTCCTCAGCGAACAGCTTTTCCCTTGGCGTGGAATGACGGTTAAGAGCACAGGCTTGGGAGCTTGGCTACTCACAGTGCAGCTTCACCTCTGTCCCCGCCTCTGTCCCCGCCGCCTCCTCAGTACAGTGCAGGCCGTGGTGCACCTGCCTCCTGGCTGAATTGGGGAAGCCCGCATTGAGCGCTCCCTCAGTGAATGTAGCCAGGTTACCTCTCAGAGCCCCTCAGCCCAGAGGCTCCACACGGTGGCAGGGCCTGGTACTGCCTCTCTCCGTCCCCTGCTTTAGGCTCTGAGATGTCACTTACTCCGCAGGCCACGTACCTGAGAGCCATGGCCAAGGCCCCTTTTTACGGGAGGGGGACATTCAGCCGTGGAAGTGCAAGTCACTTTCTTGACCTCACCTGACATGTAGGCGGCAGAATAAGGTCCAGGACTCCACCCGTTCAATTTAAACATTGCTGGCACGGGAAATCTGTTCACTAAGTAATCAGGAAGTTAGGGAGTCTGGCCGGAGTCGGTAGTAATGGTATTTGTGTTTGGTACATCCCAGCACACGGAGCGTGGATACATGGTCTTTCTTGATCGACCCTGGACCTGGCAGGTAGGACCCGTGAGGAACCTCGGCCTGTGGCCATGGAGGTGACTTGCTCGGGCCTTGCCTCAGAACTGCTAAGTGGCAGAGACAGAAGTGGAGTTCACACCCACCTTTGCCTCTGCCCACTGCTGCCTCCCCGGCTGAGCGTCAGTCCCATGGTGAGCAGCTTCCCTGTCCCCAGAGGGGAGGGTGAGAAGAGGGAACGCCGCGCAGTGCCCCACTCCCTGCGGTGGAAGAAGAGCCGCCGGTACTTGCCTGGCTGGCACGTCCGGGAGGGGAGTCTCGCGCCCTAAATCAGACACTTAATTAATTTGGGAACACACGGGTACTGTGTCGTTAATGACCTGCCGGTGCCTGTGTGAACTGGACCGTGTTGTTTCTGCAGACTGGGGAGGGTGTGGAGGGAGTGTCTGGAGGCTGGCGGATTTTTTCCAAAGTGTTGTCATTTCTCTGATGATTGAGTTCTCTCTCTCATTACAGGTGGAGAGAGACTTTGAGAGGGAGTATGGAAAACTGCAGCAGTGAGTGTCACACCCCAAAAGGAAGGGGGCTGGGATCGGAGAATGGCAAGAGCCTTCCGCCAGGTCTCACTTCCCGCACGGTTTGTCTGCTTGCCCGTTGGTGGGTGCTCCTGTCACCACCCCAGGAGCCGGGAGCAGCTCACTTTGCCACCTGCCAAAAAGGCTCCCCCAGCTCATGGCTGTGTGACAGTCGTTAACTCGTAGCCTTTGGGTGCTTGGCCTCTTGCAGAGCTTAGAGTGGCCCTTCCGTCAGTGGGGAAGAGTCCTGGTGGGCATTCCAGAGGACCAAGTTGGGCCTCCCTCGCGTAGATGGGAAGGCAGGGGACCAAAGCCAGTTGGCGATGCCAGGTACCAGGCCCGTGCCCTTGCCTTGCAGGCTGGAAGAGCAGACCAGGAAGCTGCAGAAGGACTTGAAGAAGAGCACCGATGCTGACCTGGGTAGGTGGCACGTCCCCCGAGCTGGACTGGGTGGGGCACAGGTGGATGCCCTCCTCCCTCAGTCACCTTAGGGCTGGCTTTGAAGTTAGTGCACTTAGTAGATGTCCAACAGATGTCCCTGAGAAGTGGCCTGAGGTCAGTCTTCACTTAGCAGAGCCCCACTCTCCCCTTTCCCGGGCGTAGCAGCCGCCGCCGCCACAGCCACAGCCAGGTGCAGTGCTGGCTCCTACCAGCTGTGCCGCAGAGCCTCGGGCCAATGCGATCCAGAGAACGTGGGCACGTCTGAGCATGACAGCCCTCACTCCTGGCCCCTAGCGTCTCCAAACTATGTGTGCAGCAAGCCAAGGGGCTGCCTTTGGAGCCCGTCTGTTATTTGTTTTGAACTTAGTTCTGAGTTACCTGGACGGCATCTTTCTTCATCGTTCCCCGCTGCCTTTCCAGTAAGTGTGTCATTGAAACCAGGGGTTACCTAGCTACACCAAACCTGGCCTTCTTTTGTCAATAAAGTTTTATCGGAACACAGCCACGCCCATTCTTTAGGTATTGTTTGTGGAAAAGTTGAGTAGTTGCAACAGAAACCATATGGCCCTCCAAGCCTTGAATTCTGGACTCTGGCTCTTTACAGTAAGTTTGCTGCCCCACTGCAGCGTGCTGTGTTACCCTGGTCCCCCAAGCACACTGCACCTCCCAGCCACCTGGAGAGGGCTTCTGACAGGCATCGTCCTGGATTCCAGACTGACCGGATTAGAGTCCTTGCAGCTAGAAATCTGCATTTCTTTCAGCTTCCCACCCCGATGATTCTGTTACAACCCAGAGTGTGGAACATTGTCATTGCAGCAGGTAAAGCTGCCCAAAAGAATGATCTGAACCTAGGCCTGTGGCCATGGAGGTGACTTGCTCGGGCCTTGCCTCAGAACTGCTAAGTGGCAGATGATCCCGAGTGTCCGATGATTAGGAATGAACATTGCCCAATAAGGACCAGTGTCTTATGCTCTGTGGTACTTTGTTGTTTGTGTGGCCTCTGGCCTTGGGTGCAGGACCCTGGACGCAGGGAAGACGGGAGCCCAATGACAAGGCTTGGAAGCCTGTCCCTGCACAAGTCCCCTGAACTCTGACTTCTCACAGCCATGTCCAAATCCGCTGTGAAGATATCCTTGGACCTGCTCTCCAATCCCCTCTGCGAACAAGACCAGGACTTTCTGAACATGGTGACAGCCCTGGACACGGCCATGAAACGGATGGACGCCTTCAACCAGGAGAAGGTGCCTGGGGTCGGGTCTCCCCCTTCTCGTGGCTTCTGTCTGGAGGAGCACCTACATGGAGTCCTTAACGGGGCTCAGGCTCCTCGGTGCCCTCGGCCCTCCGAGGCCCGTGTGCTCTTTCCCATGGCCTGCTCTCCGTGGCTGCCGCGAGCTCACATCACGCACAGTGAGGCCATGAGGGAGACGCAGGTCCACTCCGCCTGACGAGCCTCGCTGAGCAGGGCCGTTGTGGGCCTTGGCAGACAGCGGCTGCAGGGTGGGAATGTATGGGGACGAGGACGGGTGCTCCTGTGGCCCTTCAGGCTTCCTGGTCGCCATCTCTGCCTCGCCCAGCTGCAGTTAGGAGTGCCCACCCTGCCTGTCCTGTTGGGCCCTCTTCCCTCCGGGCTCTCGGAGTGCCCTGGCAGGTCTCCTTTCTCTTCTCAGGAGCCGGAGCCTCCCCTTTAGGAAGAGCCTGGCTCCCCCCAGTTCTGATGTCATTGGGTTTTTCTCCCGACAGGTGAACCAGATTCAAAAGACCGTGATTGAGCCCTTGAAAAAGTGAGTAGAGGTGATCTGGGGACTAGACTCAGGGCACTCCTTGGAAAGGCAGGTCAGCCGGTCCCCTGGGGACTGAATATCATTTCCAGCAGCCCGGCCTTAGGCTTGGGGTTGACGGGAAACCGACGGGGTCACCAGCTACACCATGTGCGCCCTGAGGTTGACCTGCTGGTAGCTCTAGAGAGCCGGCCACTGCCCAGCGCTGTGATGGGGCATGTGAGCCTCCTCAGCAGCTGGCCTGTGCTCCGGTAGTTCTGCCATTTTCCCTTTGTTCCTGTCGGAGGACAGTGGGACAGAGCCTGCTGAGTTAAGCCAGCAGAGATCTTGGCGAGCCCTCAGCGGAGATGAGCAAGGCCTTTCATCTCCCAGCCGGATTGGGAGAGCAGCTGCCTGCAGCACTCGGCTTTTGAAATGTGGGGGTGGCCGCACATGGGGAAGGGCGCAGCCACGGGTTCCCGCCTGGGTAGGTCCCTCACTCATGACCGGTCAGGGTCAGAAATTCTTCTGTGAGACTCTTCTTCTGTCAGGCAGGCTCTGGTCCGCGATCAGACGGGCCTATTCCCTGGGTCCCCTAAGGGGGTGGGCATTGCCTTGAAGCTCCCGAATCACTTCATCTTCTTCCCTGGCCTCTCCCAGGCAGCCTCTGACCCAGAAAGGCCCCGCTCCGGCCGCCAGCTGCACCACATTACCTCTCTGTGGTGGTCCCTGGCAGTGGCCTCCCCAGGGCCGGGTAATGAGGCTCTGCTAATTACCATTAGGCTGGATCATGGCCAGGAGGGAGCTGAGGGCAGGTTTTGATCCTCTGGCCCCTGGTGCTGAGGTTGTCAAGCTCCTCACTCCCTGTTCAGGTCCCTGGGGTGGGGCTCGGGAAAGCTTGTTCTAAGCAGGGCTGCCGGAGGCTCAGCCACGGTGGGGAGGCTGGGTCTGGCGTGGAAAGGGATTTCTCCCTGCACCCCTGCTCCTTCCCTGGGCCTCTGGCCCCTAACCCCTGCTCAGCCCCAGGTCACGGTCACATGAGCAGCTGGGTGCTGAGGAGGCCCAGGAGAGCGATATCAGGGCTCCCATTGCTTGTGGGTGCTGACCAGTCTCCAGACAAGGGTCCAGAGCTGGCTGGGAAGGACCAAGGGCAGAGCAGACCCTGCCCCTGGAGGTCTCAGGGGCTGCCACGGAGACTAGCAGGGGCACCCACGGCTGGCAGAGCTAGGCAGGGGACACCAGCTCAGAGAACGGGGACTGGCTCCTGTCTCGATTTCACAACCAACGAGGCGGCCTTGAAATCTGATGCCTGGCTTCTGGAGCCGAATGGAGAGAAGTCCCGGCTGCTTCCCACCACCCTAGCAGCCCACCACCTGCCAGGAAGGTGGGTGAGTGCGGAGGGGGCGGGCACCATCTCCGCAGCAGATCCGCTGACCTCTGCGTGAGCCCCTGGCTGGCTGGCTCTCGGGCTGGCTTCTGTGCATCTCGGGGCCGACATGCGATCTCCCCCAACCACATAAAACCGGCACTGCCTGTTGCCTCCTCTTGCCAGGAGAGACGCTCCCAGGGACCCCAGCACCGGAAACAGGAAACTGCAGCTTTCCTGTCCTCTGATGAGGAACATTGCCACATGGCCACCCACCGCCCCCAGCCTCCCCCAGGGGGCTCGGCCTCTAATCCCCCCAGTCCCTGGGCCATGCTCACATGGTCGGATGGGGATGCTTTCAATTTCCCTTTCCTGGTGGGTGGAAGATCCCGGCTGTGTGGGCACAGATTGAGGAATGGCAGGCATTCCCCACCAGGGCCGGCTGCTCCCAGCCCACCTCCCAGCCGGCCTCTTTCCGCCTCCCCTTTCCCTCCTCCCTCTCTCGCTGCCTCTTCACCCCAAGCTTACCCAGGGGAGGCACTTTGCTGTTGAACCTTAGGACGGGCAAAAAACGGACAGTCACCGTGGGCAGAGCCTCAGCGAGTACCTGGTGTGGGCCTGGCCCGTTCTCGCATCTTGGAGGATGGATGTAGCTTAAGATCTAGTGCGGAAGCCATGATGGCCTTCTCAGGGAAATGGCTACTGTGGCACCTGCCACGTGGTGTGGAGCGGCCCTGCCTGCCCCGACCCAGCCCGTGACCTTGGCCAGGTCCTGTTCCTCTGGTCTGTTTTCCCACCCGACCTTTTGGAATGGCATAGCCGATGCCCAGCAGGGGAGGGGCGTGTCAGGGCTGAAGGGGAAGTTAAGCCCCGCACAGAGCCTCCCTGGCCCCCTCACTACTGATGATGGGAGAGGGGCAGGAGCTGAGCAGCGGGTCCGACAGGCCCCGCCGTGGTTCGTTGTGGCTGCCCAGTAAAACTGCGAACTGCATCCCCCAGGGAGAGTGGGGCCCCATCCTCGCCAGTGAAGCCATCAGGTTCCTGGGCCAGCCTGTCCTTGACTTCCCTCCGTGCTGACTTTCCTCCCTTGATCTGGAAGGTGGAAAGCAGGAAAGCACCCACATAGAGAAGGGGGTCCTGCGGCCAATGAGCTCCTCTCCTCGCACAGCATCATGCTGTCTATAGGCCCCACACGTGGGCCGGCCAAGTCCGTCTGCTGCCTCTAAGTGGAAGATGGGGAGGTGGGCCTCAGGGAGCAGTAGCCCAGAGCCAGGGGTTACAAGGTCCCCCACTCTTTTTTTTTTTTATTTTTTTTTTTATTGATTTTTTACAGAGAGGAAGAGAGAGGGATAGAGAGTTAGAAACATCGATGAGAGAGTAACATCGATCAGCTGCCTCTTGCACACCCTCTACTGGGGATGTGCCCGCAACCAAGGTACATGCCCTTGACCGGAATCGAACCTGGGACCCTTGAGTCCGAAGGCCGACGCTCTATCCACTGAGCCAAACCGGTTTCAGCGGTCCCCCACTCTTTTGTTAGCCACTCAGCACATACTGGCTGATCATTCCTGCCTGACCTTGGTTTCCCCACTTTAATGTGAGAAGCGTGACGCCCGCCATTATCCCTCAGGAGTCCCAAAGCCACCTGGGTGGAAAGTGACTAGTGATCCAGTGAACTAAGTCACGGAGCCTTCCGTGGCCTCCTGGTGTGACGGGCGCTGCTGTGGGAGGCAGAAGTCACGGGGAAGAGAGTTTCCTGGAGGGTCTGACAGCACCAGCACCCAGTTCCTCCTCACAGAGGACAGGTGGTCTTGCTGCCGCGGCTGCAGACACAGCCACTGAGGTTGCCTGGCATTGCGTGGAAACCTGGACCCGCTGGGTCCCACCTTACTCACCCCTGGACAGCAGAGGCCCAGGCACTGGGGCCATCCAGGCAGCAGGTTGCTTCTAACTAGACAATCAGGGTGGCTGCTGGTGGCCCCTTGTCCAGTGGGGTGGACAGGGAGGTGGCGTGTGGCTTCTCGGGCCCAACTGCATCTGCTCCCTCAGCGGCTGGTCACACTCCTCCCAGGAAGGGACGGGCATTATAGCAGCTGCCTGGGCCTAAAGCAATGAGTCTAGCCCCCCACCCGCCATGGGCTCACCTGTCCAGACCTCCCCGAGGGGACCCTTGGTCCTGGAGGTGGCTGGTTCCCCCAGCCATTTCCTGGGCACCTTACATCTTCTGCCTGGCAAATCAGTCGTTTAAAAGTATTAATTTGATTGATGTGTGAAAGGGCATGTGACTGAGGCTTCAGAGACGTTTGCATGGTCTTATCCACTTCTCATTTCCAGTTAGAGGCTGAGCCCTGCTGGACACCCCTTAAGTTAGAAGAATTCGTTTTAATCACCTTTCTCGGAGACAAGTCCTTTGTTTCATCAAAATCTACTGCCTGGTTCTAAAGCTTTGTTTGGTACGTTTAGTGCTTTGGTCAAGTTTACATTCTGTATTCTCCGGCAAAAGTATTCATTACTCTTGTGTCACATGTACTCTTGGTTTGTTGAGGCATTTAAAAGCCAACTTCATGGTCACATCCCTTTGAGAGGCAGACTTGGAAACCCCTCTTCATGTGGCATCTGAACTTCCTAAAGACAACCCGTGCGCTCAGACGCCCTCCTGGCTGAGCGCAGTGCCAGGCTGAAGTCCGCAGCTGCCCGTCCCCATCTTTCCTCTCCTCTGGGATGCTCCAGAGAAACTGACTCTTCCCCTGGTCCTGGGTCACCTACTCAACCCGTATACCCACCACACTGTCATTTTCCTCTGTTGCGTGGCCACATCCATCGGCTGTGCAGTAACACCTCCTGCCTCATGTCCTGCCCCATTCCGGAAATCTGCTGGCAGGCTTGCCTGGCCATGTCCAGCACTCCCTCGGAGACAGTTGTTTGTCAAGGGACATGCGGCATCCCTGCCTGGGATGAGTCCTGCCTGTGTCAGTCTCCATCATTGTCCTTCCCAGTTAGAGGTGACACAATCACCAACGTGTGCCCACGGGGCCAAAAATGCCGAGGCGTTGCTGCCGCCTTTCTGGGGGCCTGCTCCTCTGAGTCACCGTGAGGTAGGAGAGGTCCTTGAGTCATTTTCCTCAGACATCTGGCTGACAGTGTGGCCATTTCAGTGGTAGAACCAGAGGATCCCTGTTCTCCCTGTGGTCGGCTAGTAGGATAGGCCAGGAGTAGGGGCTTTTTGTTTGTTTGGGGGGGGGGGCGCTTTTGGCTTGTTAGAAACTTCTTTATTAAAAGTGGGATTTTTTTATTGTTAAAGGATAGTGGACATATGATATTCTCTCCTTTTCTGGTGTGAACATACTGCTGGGACGTGTATACAACTTATGAAGTGATCACCAGGAGTAGGTTTTGATTGCAATTCTGTCACCTGCTGGTGACATCTGGGGTGGTGGGAGGTGCCAGACAGAACTGGGGCACTGGAGTTCTCTTCTGGACCATCACTTCCTCAGTGTGGCCTTGGACGTGTCATGTCTTCTCTCTGGCCTCAGTTTCTTCCATTTTTTAAAAGGAAGATGTTGGCCAGATGACTTCCCAGGAGCCTTCAGCACTGCCTGCCCGTTGCAGGTCTCTGTGGTGTGGGGCGGGGCATCAGAGGGGCCTGCGGGGGCTCTGGCAGCATAAGGGGCAGCATGGATTCATGACCCTCTGTGTCTTCCAGGCCAGTGGTGTGAGCCTTAGCCCTGGGTTCTTTCCCTGGCCTGACCCACAGGTCTTGTTCACAGCAGAACCCCAAGACCTAGAATAAGATCTGACCCTCAGTAGGCACTCAGATTGTGTTTCGAGTGAATGCTGAGCTGCCAGCCCGCACGGGCTGCATCCAACCCGACTGTGTCAGCAGGTTCGGCAGTGTCTTCCCGAGCCTCAACATGGCGGTGAAACGGCGGGAGCAGGCCCTGCAGGACTACAGGAGGCTGCAGGCCAAGGTGGAGAAGTACGAGGAAAAGGAGAAGACGGGGCCAGTGTTGGCCAAACTCCACCAGGTACCTGGAGAGCGGCGGGGGGTGCGCAGCGAGTCACATGGCACACATAGCAAGTTCCTCCCGTGCCTGGGGCCCGACTCGGAGGCTGTAGGGCCAGAATACCCCCGTGCGTGCACACACACACACACACACACACACACACACACTACCCCACCCCCAGCAGGGATGCTGGGCGAGCCTGTGAGAGCTCTGACAGCAGGGTCTTGTTCCCAGGCCCGAGAAGAGCTCCGGCCGGTGCGGGACGACTTTGAGGCCAAGAACAAGCAGCTCCTGGATGAGATGCCGCGCTTCTACAACAGCCGCCTCGACTACTTCCAGCCCAGCTTTGAGTCCCTGATCCGAGCACAGGTGAGCTGCTCCCACGTGCCCCAGCGCAGCCCAACACTTTCCCTCAGACGGTCGTGGCTTTGTGGACACATCTCATGCCTGCCCCCACGCCACCCACCTGCCCCGGCACTGCCCGAGGAAAGGGAGCCAGGGGCCTCTGGCTGTTTGCTGGACTCCGTTTTGGTTTCTGCATTGCTCTTTGGTTAATCCCAGCCTAGAACGAGGCTCTTCCCTCGAGTTCTCACGTTTCACTGCAAGAATCAGGAGGTTGCACCATCAGCACCTCACTCTGAGGGGCAGGTTCTTAGCCTGGTGTGCTTAGGAAGTCAGGGATAGAGGCCTAGGGGGTGAAGTCCCTTTTCTGTGGATCCTACATCCCCATCCCCACCCTAGTTACTCTTCCGTTGGCAGGAGACCACGGAGCATGGTGAACCCTGGGGAGAGCCACGCGCGGGGCACTGGCCGTGGTGCACCTGCCAGCAGGAAGGCAGGCTGGGTGTGGGTGGCGGTGCACAGCGGAGCACCGGGTCAAGCAGTTAGAGGGTCGCCATGGGCCAACCCTGTGTCTCCCGCTACTCATGGGTGGGACACAGAGTGTGTGATGGGTGTAGCTGCTGCCCTCCTTGGCCCTTCACCTCCCATCCTTCAGGCCATTTGCAGGGATTAGTCCCCCCGTTTGTAAAAGACCAAAAGGTTGAGGTTCTAAAGCCAAGGGGTCACCTCCACGTGGGACCCCCAGCTGACTGCAGATGTTCAGCACCCTTCCACCTTCCCACCTTCCCCACCAGGTAGCAAAGCTGAAGGCTCAGCCCTCCCCATCTGCCTCCAGCTCACTTCTGCTGTTGGCCTGGGTATTTGGCGCCCTCCAGTGGACACTGTCATTCCTTGCAGAGTCCACGATCACAGGTGCCCAAGGAAAAGCCTGACTCCTATCTCAGTTCCTTGCAATTTTGGAGAACACCAAACCCATGGGACTGGCACTTGGGATCAGGAACCCTGAGCAGGATTGATGTTGGAGCAGGGACTTGTTAGCGACCATGTCCTTGGTCACTAGGGGAAAATGAGGCAGAAAGCTAGCAAGCACAGGGGAGTGGGGCGCCCACACTTGCCTCAGAGCACTCCTCGGTAAGTGAGGCCTTCCTTCCAGCAGCTTCGTCCTGGGCCTGGAGGATTGTACTTAAGGAGCCCTGTGTCTTCCCGCCTGCCCTCCCTCCTGAGCCTGTTCCAGCCCCAGCGCCTGCCCTGCCTCCCCCATCCCATTGCTCAGGGAGGACGCTCCAGGGTGTGAGGCTGTGCCGTGCCCAGATGGAGCAGTTCGGGAGCTCAGGATGCCCTGTCACCAGGCAGCGGGTGGCGGGGGTGTTGCTGCCTGCTTGGCACAGCTTCCCCCTCCCGAGGCTGCACTGCCATTAGTCACTGGAGAAGTGAGCATTCCTGGTGACTCAGCCACGCCATGCTGCTCTGGGGGAGGGGGCATCCCCCATGCTCCCAGCACTAGCCCAGGCCCCGTCCCCTGAGGTGACAGCGGGGGTGAGGGCCTTGATTTCGCTCCCCTCAGATCTGGCTGTGGGAGACACTTTCTTAGAAGCAGCTCAGCCAGGGCCCTGCCACTCAGCCTGGCCTTGCCAGCAGCGGCACTGCAGATTTCTAAAGCCGTGTTTTCTTTTCCCCAAAGACAACGTGGAGCTGGAACTGGATAAAATGTAAGGGTTTTGAACAGTGTGGAATACATTCATGGAAATACTTTCATTTGTCACGAGGTGGAGACTGAGGCAAAAATGGCTCCTGCCCCCTCCCCTGGAAAAGCCCATCCTGGGCCTGCTTAGGCCCTGGGTCTAAGCAGCCCTCAGCCATTTGAGTTGCTGGTGGGTCCCCACTCCTCACATTCCCCGCCTCATTCCTGTAAGCTTCCCATCCCACACTGGGGCCTACTTAGAAGGAAATGTGGAAACGGCCTGGCCTGGGCCGAGCACCTAGGCATGCTTATCAATGAGATGAGTTGGGAAGGAACAGAAGGCTAAGGAGTCACCATTCTCACCTTCTGAAGACCAATTCTCGGGGCTTTGGGAGCCTGCCATGCCCTCCCCATGAACAAAAGCCTCCAGCTCCTAGCTTCTGTACAGCAGGGAGCCCCTCGTCACAGTGCCCACTCCCTGTCTCCCAGGACCTGCCAAGGGCCTTCCACCTCTCCCCAGCCCCAGCCTTGGACTGTGCTGTCTTCCTCCACCACCCAAAACATCCCCCCTCCCTGTGCTGCTCGGAGAGAAGGGCAGAGCCCCCGACTCCACCTCCCCGAGGATCTATTGCTTCCCTCGCCTTTGACTTATTGCCACCCCAGGCAGTGGACGGTCCTAAAGGGCTTCGGCAGTGGCTCACACCTCCCTGGTTGCTGTGCAGTTGAGAGATGGGCTGAGGGGAAGGGCAGCAGTCGAGGGAATAGGAACCAGCCCAGAGGGTACAGTGCTGTGGGGGCTTGGTGCCCGGAGTCCAGCCCCTGCTGACCTCCTGCCTCCCACTCAGGTCGTCTACTACTCTGAAATGCATAAGATCTTCGGAGACCTGACCCAACAGCTTGACCAGCCTGGCCACCCTGATGAGCAGCGGGAGCGGGAGAATGAAGCTAAACTGAACGAGCTCAGAGCCCTCTCTATTGTGGCTGATGACTGAGCCCCGCCCCTCGGAACACCCCTGGAACATAAGTCGGCTTCTCTAGTCTTTGCCCTTTTCAAGCTTAGGCTCAGGCATCAGCCAGCGAAAGGCCATCCCTGGGAGAAAGCCCCTCCCCTACCTCACCAGCCCTTTGGAATGAGCCTGGCACCTGGAGCCCCAAGCAGGCTGCTGACTCCCCACCCATAGCAGGAGCCTGCAGACAGGTAAGCAGCCTATAAAAACCTGAGAGGCTTTTTTATTTCCAGAAGAACCGTCCACAGTGCCTCCTGGTCCAGGGCCAGCGCAGGCTGCCCGCCTGCAGGGGACATGGGCTCAGTCAGCTCACCTGCGGTCTCGGCCTTGTGTGCATGGCTGGGGTCACATCTACCTCCACAAGACCGTCCTGGGCACCCACCCACCCTGCTGCCCTCCCACTTCCCTCCTTTTCTGGGAGAGGGCCGCAACACTGTCCTGAGAATGAGTGCTGTGGTCCCCCAGCCTCGACAGGCCCCTCACTCCAAGCTCCCAGCACGACAAAGGCTGGCTTTTGTCCTTTTGGTCAAGTGCAGGGAAGATCCCGCCTTGTAGGTTCTCTAGGAAATAGATTCAACTCTTGTAAATGTCCAATCCACAGGCCTCAAAGCAACAACAGTGGGTTTGTGTCTCACCTGAATATTTGGAATTTTTTTTTCCAGTAAAGTTTTCAATAAAATGTTCTTGTATTGTGCTGTAACTAAGGAAAGGAGGGGAGAGCCACCCCAGGTTTTTTTCAGGGTAATGCTACCCCCCTGCTGAGCTGGTAATACCCATACAGCGTCCTCCTGACCAGCCAGCAGCCGCTGAGCACAAGGGGGCTTGCTCTCCCTGCTGCCCACCACCTTCCGGAGGCGACTACACCTCCATCCAGCAGAGGCTGGGCTGAGGGCCAGGAGGGGTGGGAGCACAGCCGGCCTGGAAGAGAAAGGGAAAAGCTATGGAGGACACTTGGGGTTTTTTTACTTTGGTTTATTTAAAAAACAAAAGCAAAAAAAAAAAACAAAACCAACTTTATATACAAAGTCAAACTGAAACCACGGATTATGGAAAGAGGTGAGACTCATGGGGAACAGGAAAGAGGCTGGGCCAGAGCCAATACCACATTCTGAACACAGGGAGCCGGGGGCAGAAGTGCTGGTTCCTGCTGGCAAGTCCGGGGAGGCTGGAAAAGTGCTCACTGGCCGACAGCCCAACAGCGAGCTGGCTGGCACCGACTCCCTTCCTCACAGGCCCCAGGACCTGGGCCTGTGAACCCAGCAGGATTTGTGCCATCCAGAGGAAGGGGCGCTTACCCCAGCCAGATCCCACATCTGTTTCTTCATTTATTGGCATCAGACCTTATGACATAGTCAAAGAGCCTTTTCCTCCCCTGTCTTACTCTAAACTGGAAGAGGACAGGAGAAAGCACAAGACTAAAGGGCCCCAGGAGAAACCCCAAGGTGGAGGGCAAAATGACATTCGAGGGGTGCAGGTGTTGGATTTAGTTGTAAGTGGAACCGGTTCCTCACTCGTCCGTCCACATAGCACAGGCAGACCCCACCCTGACGGCCTGAGCTCCCCTCCACAGGCTGAGCCGGGTCAGCTGCCCCGCCTGTGCGCCCAGGTCCTGCTCAGCTCCTCTCTGGAACCACAGGGCTCTAACTGGAGCAGGCTCCATCGCTGACCTCGCAGGATGGCAGCTCCTGCGTCAAGCCCTCAGTTGCTAGGTGCTGGCTCCTCCTTCTCTACCCAGCTGTCAGCCTGTTTGCAACAGATGGCACGAGAATTAGGACCCAAGGAGAAAGGACTACTACCCACTTCCTCCTGGGGACTCAAGTTTACAAGCTGCTGACTGACAGATTCCCTAAGAAACTGGTGGATGGGGGAGGAGGCGAGGTGGACCCGGGCACAGACACAAGGGGCTGTCGTC
Source organism: Eptesicus fuscus (assembly GCF_027574615.1). Classification (NCBI taxonomy): domain Eukaryota; kingdom Metazoa; phylum Chordata; class Mammalia; order Chiroptera; family Vespertilionidae; genus Eptesicus; species Eptesicus fuscus. The sequence goes on from NC_072478.1 coordinate 13,275,135, forward strand.
CTGGCATCACACCGACTAAGCCTCCCAACTAAGCCAGCTCTCCTACAGGCTCACCTTTTCAACCATTCGCTGCATCTCCAGCTGCAGGGGAGTCAGGCGCCTCCGGAAGTCGTGCAGCAGCCGCTGAAGCTGGTTCTTCTGCCGCTCAGCTGTGCGGGCCGTGTCCTCGGCCTCAGCCAGCCGGGTGCGCAGCTCCTGCATGTCAGCTGCCAGCGTCTTGTTTGTTACTTCAGTGGCTGAGAAACGGTGATGGCTCTCCTCTGGTGGGAAACACACCAGAAAGACGGGCTAAGTTAAGGATCGGAGCAAGAGGCCTGCAGCCTAAGGAGCGGGTCCCCCTTGGTCTCCGTGTACCCATCTGCACAGCCATCGGCAGGCCCCATGCGTCAGCCGCTCACCCAGCTTCAGTTCCAGTGTGTGAATCTTGTTCTCCAGGTAGAGCCGCCCACTGTCCTGCTGCTCCGCACGTTGCAACAGGTTCCCCACGTTGATCAGGCTGCCGTTGTGGGACACCAGGCCCTTGTGTTCCAGCGGGGCAGCTACTGGCTTTGCGCCTTTCCCAGAAGGAGGTAGCAGGTCCAGGTTTCCTAGCAGGGCCAGAGAAGAGGTAAGGTCGGGTCTCGGGAGGAGGAAGCGGCCTGCCCTGCCCATTCTCCACAGAAGGCTGCAGAGCACCCGTACACACCGAAGAGCACCTCCTCAGGAGGCCCACTGTCCGTGCCCTCGGAGCGGCTGTACTGCAGGCTGCGGTACTGGCAAATGTTCTGGGTCACCACCCTGCTGACCAGCTGTTTGGCCTACAGAAAATACACCCCCGAGATCCCTCTGATCAGAAGGTGCAAGCCCTTGCCCCCGGGATGTGAAAACACCTAGAAGTGGAGCATCCCAAGCCCCCCCCAGTTTAGGTGCGTGCCTGTGCACATTACGTCAGGTGAGGCCACCTCAGAAAGGACCAAGGGGGGCGCGAGAGAAGGCACCTGCTCTGCACTGAGCCGGAGCCCAAGGGTAAGCAGGATCCTCTCCAAGTCTCGACGGTGCAAGTAGCCACACCAGTTGGCATCAAAGAAGACAAACGCAAGAAGACAGTCCAAAGGGAGCACAGCGGAGGGGTCCAGCTCCTTGGGCTGCAAGAGGAAACAAGGATGAACGGGGTTATAAATCGTTCTCTCAACGGCCAATCGCCCTCTTACAGCTGAGTGGCCTGGCTGACAGTCCCACCCAGGCGCACCTTCCAGTTGGAGACCTGACCCTGAGCCTGTAACCCAACGGGCTGTCCCTCCCAGGAACCCAGGGTGCTCCTAGACCAGCCACCTCTCACAGTCACCCTGACAGACGCGGAAATGTCCCCTGGGTCCTACGGAAGTGCTGTTCCATGAGCCAAGAACCACGTCCGGTCAGTCAACAGCCAATGGAAGTCATTGGGTAGAAGTATAGCTCCCAAGGACGGCTCAGGCCTTGCTGAGTGTCACTGTCAGAGGCCGGAGGGGCAGAACATTGGTCTTACCATGTCCTGAAGGGAAGAGAACTCCATCTCTGACTGGTTGGAGGCAACAGACCGGACCTCGGAATCTTCCAGCTTGGCTCCCGCTGCAGAAGGCCTGGCATGAGCTTGGAGCAGGGACCGCATGGCCACACCGGCTCCAGTCCCAACGGGAGAACGCTAGAGCCAGTCCCGCAGCCGCCCGCGTGCTCCCTCCCCCTGCGCTCACCGAACTCCTCCTCCCCATCGTCCCGCAGCAGCAGCAGCTCCGGGTCCAGGGCCATCTCACAGAGGTCCTCCGACGCCTCCCCCCGGGGCTTCTCCTCTTCCTCTCCTCCAGAAGATGGGGGTTTGGGCAAAAGCCCATCTTCCTTCTAAGGAAACAGACCGAGATGAGGAGGACTGTCCCCTGTAATTACTAACAATGACAATGGCTAACACTGAGAGTCAACCCCCTGCAGGCACTGTTAAGGGCTGTGTATGCACCTCGTCATGTAAAGTATTTCATTACACGGGTCCAGAGCAGATCAGGGCACTTTCCAGACACCGGGGATTCTCCCCAGGAGTCCAGTGCAGCCCCTAAGAAATTAGGTTGACCTGAGACGGTTCAATGAGGCGAGAAGCCCCAAATGCTCTAGAAGGGCTAAGAGGATGCAGTGTTCTGGTTAACCACAGCACCTGTGCCCCTCAGAGCACTCTCCTTCACTGCGCCCCCTGTGCTGCCCCCACCCACACTTCCCTTCCCTCCTGCGCCCGCTTCCCTCCTGACACAGCAGCACAGCACTCACTAGCCGTGGGCCCCATGCAAGGGCCGGGCACCCTGCGCCCATTCCACACCAGGCTCGAGCACATGAGTGAGAGGGGTTCTGAGAGACCGTACGTGCTCAGAACGGCACCGGGTACCACGCAGCACTCGAGTTCTGTTCAGCGTTAGTCTGTAGCCCCAGTGCCCGCGCAGGGGGCAGCAGTACTCACCGGTGGGGTGTCTGACTCGGCAGCTGTGCCCTCACTCTGTACCTCCTCCTTGGACTCCTTGGCCACCTCCTCCTTGACCGCTTCTTCCTCCTTGGCCACCTCCTCCTTCTCAGGTTCAGGTGGGGCCACGACCTTTTCAGGAAGGCTCAGCAGCATCTTATAAATCCTATAGCCAAAGTCCCTCTGCAGCATCTCCAGAAACAGCTCAGCCAACACCATCACCTGGTGAGAGAGGCCCATGGGCGTCAGGAAAAAGGGAATGTCCCAAGCCCCGCCACACACCCACACCCCCTACCCCCCAGCCTCCCAGACTCCTACACCCACCTCAAAAGAGATCCTTTCTTTGGGCCTCCGGTCCTCCACGATGCCATGGAGGGAGAGGTTGACGCAGCCGGGGCGTGCCATGACAGCGGGTTCCAGGGGGGGTGGAGGGGCCTCGGGGAGGTCAGTGTCCACGTCCTGCTGTGTGGTGGCCTCCGGGTTCTCCGCATTCTGCTTGGTGTCCGCTCCTTGCTCCGATGCCTCGCCTGCCTGTTCTGTGGGCTCCGTTTCCTGTGATAAAGGCCAAGAGCCGTGACCACCTGGGCTCAGGTCAGGGCGCCTATTCTCCCCCGTTAGCGAGGCTCTGCCTTACCCCGGGCACCTCCTGGGCCAGGGGCGCTGCCTCTGCAGCTCTCTGCTGGCACAGGGCCTCCCACTCTTCCAAAGTAGGCATGATGGTCCAGACATCCGGCAGGTACACCACCACGGTCTGGAGCCGCTTCGGGGGTCCTGGCTGCAGGTACTGAAACTCAGCAAAGCGCCACCTGCTCACAGCAAAGGGAAAACGAAGTAGTGACCCAAGACATCTGCAAGCAAGTGCTTCTGTTTCCAATCACCATTTAGTGAGCACACACTGCGAGCCAAGCTTTGAAAGTTCAAAAATAAAAGATACAGACAGGTCTTCAAGAAACTGTCAGTCAAGGGGGAGACACAAGTAAGCAGACATTTGCTTTCCAAGGTGCTAAGGTAACAAGAAGCACGGAAGGCTGCTGGGGGAGAGGGGTTAGCTGCCCTTCCACATTCACATCCCTAGTGACGCTCATGATCCAGGTGACCATTTGTGAAGGCTGGAGAGAGCAATGAGCTGGGACTAGGGAACAAAGAGCTAACAGGTCAAAAAGGTGCAGAAGCTTGGCCTGAACAGTCGCCAACTCAACTCGCCAATAGCCAGTCCACGGGAAGCCACTCACCACTTTGTGCAGGCGCTCAAGTCAATGCCGGTCTGGGCCTGTGCACAGCGGATGGCAGTGCGGACTAGCACCTGCGGGTCACCCTTGGGGTCGAGGCCATCCAGGGAAGGAGACCACTCACCCCCAACCAGCACTGCCTCTTCTTCTTTCCGGCCCAGCAAAAACTGCAAAATGAGATCATGGATAAGAAAACAAAAAACAATTACCTGGGTCTCCCACTGGAAGGCAGCCTGCCTCCGCTGGGGATGCAGGCAGCAGGATGTGGCAAAGAGTCCACAGGACAGTGGGGGGTGGCCTCTCCACCCATGAACACGACCAGCCACATAACGTTCTGACAATAAGAACAGCTCTGAGCAATGCTATGCTCCTGGAAAATCAGGTGTTTCAGCTCTGAAAAGCCTTGTTTTTAGGAGTTCATGAATAGAAGCTGAGCGGCTGAAAATGTGACACGGGCCCTAACATGGGTTTGGCTCAGTGGATAGAGCATCGGCCTGCGGACTCAAGGGTCCCAGGTCGATTCTGGTCAAGGGCATGTACCTTGGTTGCGGGCACATCCCCAGTAGGGGGTGTGCAGGAGGCAGCTGATTCATGTTTCTCTCTCATCAATGTTTCTAACTCTCTCTCCCTCTCCCTTCCTCTCTGTAAAAAATCAATAAAATATATTTTTTTTAAAAAGAAAGAAAATGTGACACGGACTGGACGTTATCAATGAATGCATCTTGCCTAATGGACTCCAGCTCTCACCTTAATCTGCTTCAGAGGGTGTTCTGGTGTCTCCCTTGGCTCAGCCATGTCATCCACGAAGAGCATGCAACAACGAAACAGTTCCTCCAGTCCCGGGGAAGAGAGCAGCAGCACCTGGGGAGGGGTAGCGGGAAGGACACTCAGCTTTCTCAGCCTCCAACACCGGGAGCGAGCGGCGGGACCCCAGCCTACTTACCTTGGAGCTGTAAGCGGGGTCACTGTCTGCAGGGACGGGCTCAGCACCAGTGTCTGGAGCTGGCTCCTTCTCAGAAGATACCTGGATACGGCTCGGATGGTGGAGGGAAAGGGGCTGGCTCAGAGGGAAGGCTGACAGCCAGCTCAGATGCACAGCCAGAAAATCTGAGGGGACCAGGAGGCTGCGGTAACGGCGCTGGAGTTCTAGGAAGTCACAGGTGGGGCTGTAGGAAGAAGGCAAGGGATCCAGGATAAGCCAAGACTAAGTTATCTTTTAAATGGAACTATTTAAAAATAATTAAAAAATAAAAGGGCAAATTATTTTATATAATCTGGGAAAGAACTTCTAAGTAAGACACATCTGGGGGGAAAAATGGATCCAATTTAACCACCAAAATGTTACAACCTCTAAAGGCAAAATAGTTAAACTGGAGAGGAAAACATTTGCAATACATAACAGAGAAAAGAGTCACTGCTTAATATAAAAGGAACTAAAAAATCACTAACCAAAAGTTCACAAGTCTAGGAGAATACTGGGAAAAGTGACATCAACAGAAATGAGACTTAAAAGCCCATATAAATATGCTCAATCTCACAATTAAAGAAATGCAAATCAGCATATCACTTTCCACCCATCAGACTGACAAAGATAAAAACGTTTGATAAGGCAGTGTTGGCAGAGGCCTGGGGAAACAAGTAATTCATGCCCCAATGGTGAGAACGTAAACTGGTATGACCTCTTTAAAAGAATGGGCAATACTCTCTCTCTTCCTCTCTCACTAAAAAACAAAAATAAATAAAAGAATAGGCAATATCCATCAAAGTTCAAAATCAGACCCTTTGGGTCAGCCACTCCATTTCCAGGCGCTGATCTCAGTTAAATGCTTGCACCTGTCCACATGGATGCATGCAGAAGGATGTTCATTACAACAATATTTAGGATAAGAGTGAAAATGGGGAGAGAGCTGGTTAAATAAATGGTAGTCCATTCAGTGGAATGCCGTATAACTGCTAAAAAGAATGAGCTCAAGCTAAAAAGCATTAATATGGAATAAATACTAAGATATATTAAGTGAAAAAGCAAAGTACCAAACACTGTGTACAATAGGCCTCAATTTCACATTGGAGTTTTTAAAAAAAATAGTTGTGTGTGTGTCTAATTGTTGGCAGTCATGTTCTGACTTGATGTGACATGGCAATCGGTGTCTTGTGAGACGGGAGCCACATGGCTCAGCATGGAGAGCAAGAGGCCCTGCCGCGGCCAGCGGAGAGGAACAGGGCACTGGGAAGAGCAGGGACAGCCCTCCGCTCCCACCTTGACGAGGTGCCAGGACCTGCCCCCTCGCCTCAGCTGGGCTTTCAGTGGACTTTGCTTTGGGGGTGTATCTAATACCATAGCTGGAGCCCTGCCTCTCCACTGCTGGATGGAATCTGAAATCGCTCATCTACCTCTTAAGTCAGTTTCTTTTTTCCCCCCCCCTAAAATATTAATACTGAGATTATCTTAGTAAGGTTCATAAACCCTAACCAATTGATGCAAGTGCCCAAAATTACATTATTAAGAATAACTGGCCGAAACCGGTTTGGCTCAGTGGATAGAGCGTCGGCCTGCGGACTCAAGGGTCCCAGGTTCGATTCCGGTCAAAGGGCATGTACCTTGGTTGTGGGCACATCCCCAGTGGGGGGTGTGCAAGAGGCAGCTGATCCATGTTTCTCTCTCATCGATGTTTCTAACTCTCTATCCCTCTCTCTTCCTCTCTGTAAAATATCAATAAAATATATATAAAAAAAAAAAAAAAAAAAAAAAAAAAAAAAAGAATAACTGAGCAAAGACTTAATGTCCACAGTATTTATTAACTGTTTATTTGCCAAGAGAAACTAGTCCTTAGCTCAAATATTTATGTTTCATAGTTCAGGAACAGAGGTCAGTGACAGACTCCCCAAGAAATTCTTTACATTCCAAGATCACTTTGCACTCTAAAAGACACCAGCCTTCCTCGTCTCCTCAATATCTTTCATGGAATCATAATTTCTGTGGAAATCTGTGTATGCCTTCTTTCTTGGTTCAGCCACACAAACTTATAGGAAGCTGCAACCCCCAGGGGTACAATGACGGCTCCAACAATACAGACGCTTGGCCAGAAGGCCACGTATCTGAGGTTTTGTCAAAGCACCGGGAGACGTGGTAGTTCAGATTCTCAACACCCAAGCCCTTCCTGATGGAGAACTGGACGACGCTCCAGCAGCGCGCAGCCACTCAAATGGAACTCTTCGTCAGTTTCTGTGACTGAGAAGTGAGCTTGCAGGCTACGTGCTGTAGCACTTAGAAAACAATGCAGAAAACCAGTCCCAGCGTTCCTATGAGCTGCAGTTTCTACCTGAATTGTAACTGCTACTGACTGGCAAGCCTCAGTTATAGCCTGGCATAAACATTCCTGGTGATCAGCTCATAAAGTTCCACCATGTCAGTGGTGCCCTGCTGGTCAAAATCTGAGATTTTGAAGTAAAAAATCTGTCACATTAAAAAACAACACAAAACAAAAAGTCCTAAGAACACACACACACACAAACTCTCACACAGACTATATCTCATTTACACAAGACTCTGTTACCAGCTGCAAGCTGCACCCCCACCCGCACCCCAGCCTTGCCACTCACCTGTCCACAGTATAGGGAGTGAGATGGACCCGGTAAGGAGGCAAGTCATGCCTTGGTTTCTTAGCACCCCAAGGCTCTCCGCCAGCCCGCTGTTTGCGTTTCTTGGAGTCATAGTCATCGCTGGAGGTTGAGCCATCACCAGAAGGAAGAAACCACACTGTTACTTATGATTCAGCATACACTGGCCTAAAAGGAACTGGAAATGATCTGACTCCCCAATGTTAAAGAAATGGATAAAGAAGCCATGCTAAAAGCCATATAACAGATTGTTATAAAGATATGAAAATGGATATTTAGATGCTTTTAATAACCATGTTAAGCCAAAAGAATGGTATGTAATACTGTATATACAGTAGTGCCTCAACTGTGCAAAAAAAAAGCTTTAAGACTGAAAAGAAATAAAATATTAATGGTAGTTGCCTCTGACTAAAACTTATGAATAATTTTTAAGTACTTTCAGAACTTTATAAATTATAGTTAACATATAATTTTTTTAATGAGCAGAAAAGACTTTAAATTATTCTTTGTTGTTGCTAATCCTCACCCAAGGATATCTTTCCATTGATTTTTTCTTTTTGAAAGAGTGGTGTGGGGAGAGAAATATCAATGTGAGAGAGACACATCAATTGGTTGCCTCCTGCACACACCCCAACCGGGCCGGGGATCGAACCCACTACCCTTCAGTATACAGGCCAAACTCTAACCACTGAACACACTAGCCAGGGCTGATTTTTAACAAAAGACATATGGTAGCCATGCTAAGAGTTCTATAAATAAGTTTTATTAAAAGCGATAGCTTGGCTAGTGTGGTTCAGTGGTTGAGCATCACTCTATGAACTAAGAGGTCATGGTTCAATTCCCCGTCAAGGGCACATGCCCAGGTTGCTGGCTCAATCCCCAATGGGGGCAGTGCAGGAGGCAGTCGATCCATGATTCTATCTCTCTCTCCCTCTCCCTTCCTCTCTCTAAAATCAGTAAAAACATTTTTTAAAAGATAAATAAATAATACAGTTCTCATAATGAATCCTTGGCAATACATATTAAAGTCATAAGATACTCTGATATAGTAATTCCACTCTGGAAAATTTATCCCAAGGAAGTTAGTTCAAAAGAAGAAAAAAGGTTATATATAGGGAAAATAAAATCAAGCTGAGAGTAAAAAAAAAAAGCCACATTCACATCCAGTAATGTCTGGATTTTTTTATCGTAAATAAGTAAAATAATCACACAGCCACTAAAACAATCATGAGGTTTACATGAAAAAATGTTTAATAAGAATGTATAAAAGTAACTTGAACTTTAAGATTAAAATTATAAAATGTATGAATATATATATAGATAGATAGATAGATGATAGATAGATAGATAGATAGATAGATAGATAGATAGATAGATAAAGACTAGAAAAGAATATGGGGGGAAAGTGGCAATAAGTAATTTTTCTCTTCAAAATTATTTTCTAAAAGAATGGTTACCTTTAAAGGGAAGGAGAGTGTCCTGGCTGGTTGCTCAATGGTTAGAGCGTTAGCCCACAGACTGAAGGTTCTCGGGTTCGATTCCAGTCAAGGGCCGGAACCTCAGTTGCAGGCTCGATCCCCAGCCCCAGTCGGGCACGTGCAAAAGGCAACCTATCAGTGTGTCTCTCTCACATCCATGTTTCTGTGTGTGTCTCCCCCTCCCTCCCACTCTCTCTCTCTCTAAAAATTAGTGGAAAAAATATCCTCTGGTGAAGTTTAACCAAAAAATAAAAAATAGAAAAATAAAAGGAAGTTAGTAGATCAGAAAAAAACTTTAAACAATATAAAAAAATGCCAGATTGATAAGGGGAAAACCCCCATGTCGGGGAGAGGAGAGTGAAGGGAGCCTAATGTATGATGATGAAAGATGATTGACTTTGGGTGGTAGGCAGAGTGCAATATACAGACCTATAACAGCAATCTATACCTGAAACCTATATGATCCTGTTAACCAATGTCACCCCGATAAATTTAATTTTAAAAACAAAATTTCCCCAGTCATTACACCCCAGGAGCTAAGTTGTTATGTTTAACACAATGTTTTTCTTTTTTTTAATTATTTTTTAACATATTGTTATTGATTTCAGAGAGGAAGGGAGAGGGAGAGATAGAAACATCAATAATGAGAGAGAATCATTGACTGCCTCCTACAAGCCCCCTACTGGGGATGAAGCCTGCAAACCAGGCATGTGCCCTGACCAGGAATTGAACCGTAACCTCCTGGTTCGTAAGTCGACGCTCATCCGCTGAGCCACACCAGCAGGGCCAAAGTTTTTCGACTTTTCTCTTGTGTCTGCCTGGGTCATTTCCTTGCTCATTTGCATCTCCATCCAAAAGCTGCCTTCTAACCCTGCTTCAATGGGATGTCAGTGCTTCCGTGTTTCTAACAGAAGAACCGCTCCCACCTCATCTGACAGCTCTCACAGCTGGTTTATGACTGGAGTGAACTCTTCTGTAAATGCTGCCAACCTATAGTTAAACCAGATGTCCCACTGAGTCCTGTGAATTCCACACCACTTTCCACTCCTCTTGTGACTTGTCAGGAACAGGTTACAAGGTAGCACCAGTGGAAGGCATCTCGGTGACCTCAGCAGGAGACACGGATCCCTGCATCCCAAAGCCTAAAATTCAAAATAAAACCTGGCTTCCCGCCAAAGCGCTGCTCCTTTATAAACTGCTGTTCTCCCCAGGATGACCTCATTCTTACTACCCGCTTCCCTACACGGCAGATTCTGTTACTGACGGTAACATCTCTCCTTTCTGTAGAAGCCATGACACGGAAGCATTATAGCCAAAGTAATAAGACAGAGGCCTCGCACAGAGCTTGACATATCCAAGCAAACGCAGCTGACTGTATAGAAAGGCTGAACTTGAACCCAAAGCAGAGAGTTCATAGCAGCCACTGATTTCCATCCAGGTTGCATCATCCCTGAGCACAATTACTGTGATTTTGTAATGAAGCCTTAATAAATTTATGGAATATGAGAGGTGGAAAGTCCTTAGAAATTGACTGGGAAGATGCACCAGATGAGAGAGGTGGGAGCATGCAAAATATGTATCAGTGACTTGAGAATGGGACAATGTGTTTCAAAGTAGTGAAGACACTTGGAAACAATCCAGGGGACCATCAAAGCGACCCCCTAGTTAGAATTCACAATGACCTATTTGAAAGGAGCGCACACTCGCTTCAGCACAGAGACTTGCTACATCACTGCCTAAGCTTTCGGAGTTACTCCATGAACCTTTTAAGTGTTGACTTTGGACTGCATTCTCGGCCTTGACCATGTAATGATTTACTGGCATCTGGGATCAGGGGTTTTCTTCTTAGTATAGTTCTCACTCCAAAAGAGAACAAGGACATGAGAGCATATTCTGTAGTAATGGAAATATTCTACATCTTTTTTTGTTGTTATTAATCCTCATTCAAGGATACTTTTCCATTGATTTTTATTTAACTTTTTTTTTTATTGATTTTTTTACAGAGAGGAAGAGAGAGGGATAGAGAGTCAGAAACATCGATGAGAGAGAGACATTGATCAGCTGCCTCCTGCACACCCCCCACCGGGTATGTGCCCGCAACCAACATACGTGCCCTTGACCGGAATCGAACCTGGGACCTTTCAGTCCGCAGGCCGACGCTCTATCCACTGAGCCAAACAGGCCTCGGCTCCATTGATTTTTAGAGAGAATGGAAGGGAGAGAGAGAGAGAGAGAGAGAGAGAGGGAGAGGGAGAGAAACATCAATGTGAGAAAGACAAATTGATTGGTTGCCTCCCGCACATGCCCCTACCAGGGCCAGAGATCAAGCCTGCGATGGAGGCACATGCCCCTCAACCAGAATCGAACTCAGGATGCTCCATCCACTGAGCCAAACTGGCTAGGACTCTACATCTTAATAGGAGTGAGGGTTCCATGGGATTTTCCACTCGTCAAAATTGTCCTGTTAAGATTTATGCATTTTAACCTATACAAATTTTACCTTTAAAAAAAATCAAGTACGAGGCAAGGAGTAGAGAGAGGTAGAGATTAAAAAAAGAAAAAGAAAAAAAGAATAGCAGATGTTGATACTTGAAGCTGGGTGATGGATATGAGAGTTCATCATCCTCTTCTGTTTACTATGCTTATACTTGAAATTTCCCACAATAAAAAGTTAAGATAAGACCAACAGATGGAAATAGAACAAGTCTTAAACAAACTAGTCTAGAGCTTAACTCCCAGGGATATAAGCAAAACCCTACAGGGAGAGAGTAAGGCAAGATAAGGAACGTGAGCCAGAGAGAACAGGTAGCATGCTCTTGGCAGTCCCCAGTGCTCACACATGATACAGGATGGCCTAGGAGGCCCCAAAGGCCCGAATCCACCATGCCCGCTCCACACAAGGCCAAGAAACTGTTTGCATGTCCCAGGCACAGGCCTAGACTTCTAGGCAGAGTGCAACATGCATACTCTAACCCACAGTGATATATATACAATGTATATAAAGAAAGGTTTTATACAAGGAATTAAAACATATTCTACAAAGTTACTTTTTTGGGGACAAGTACCATTTTCCTGAAAGTTGTTTTGTTTTAGAGACAAAGACAAGTCCAGGGAAGAAAGAAAAAACACTGATTTGTGTTCCACTTATTTATGCACTCATTGGTTGTTGCATGTATGTGCCCTGACCAGGGATTGAACCTACAACCTTGGCATATCAGGACAACCCTCTAGCCAAATGAGCTACCTGGCCAGGGCCTCTTGATAGTGTTGATTCTTAGTATCTCAATCTTAGGGACTAGAAATAAAAGGAAAAATTATATATTGAGAAAAAATTCAATATGATTATTTTGAAAGATGAACTACATCAAATCCCTGCTTACTGAACCAGTTTATAAAATTCCAATATTTGTATATACCTCACGTGTCTGCCTACTTCAGGGTAAAGGAACTAGGATCTAGCTGCAGGAAGAGAATGTTAGTGTCAGCAGGTGGCAAAGAAATGGGCGGTGCTCCTAGAGGCAAATAAAGGAAATAAAACATTTTTTCTGATTGAACATCCTCTTACCTTCGGCCCTGATCCAATCGGCCATGAGGGCCCCGAGCAGGAAATCTGTTCAGGTGGCTCAGATGAAGTGTGTGGGATGTTTGGAAGAGACTCAGAGCTGCAGAGAGGAAATGGCTGGTGACTCCAAAACTCTAAATATCCAACTGCCCTGTCCCTTTCTCTCTGCACAGAAATACCCACTTCTATTCACAGAGCAGCAACCTGACAGTTACAAGTCCATTCATCCAGAGTACCCCATAAAGCGACACCCCAACATCCATGCCACTGGTACTCACGCTTTTGAGGAAAGAGTGGGGGAATCCGGTGAGGCTGGAAGATCAGCTGGGGCTGAGCTCCCAGAATCCCTTGCTTCTGGCCCAGGGCTGCCACATGTAGAAGGGGAGGTGCTGGAGACTTCAGGAGGGGCTGCAGGGCAGTAACCAGGAAATTCAGGGCATCCCACAGTTAACGTGTCCATCCTCTCAACAAAAGTGAGGTTCGTGCCCAGCTGTGAGGACACAGGGGCTTCCCTCCCTCCCCTTCCCAATGCATGTGACCAGGAGAGAGCAATACCTGATTGGAGAGCGTTTGCACCTTGACAGCATTCCAAGGCACTGCCTGGCCTGGGTTGTATGCAGCCTTCACCAGCACCTTCTCACCCAGCTGGGGCAGCCGGCCCTTCACCACACTGCCAGCACATAAGCCTAGTCAGGAGACCCTGGCAAAGCCACCCTAACTACCCCAATGAGCCCTTCCCATCGAGATCTCCCACACCTTGCATAAACACAGGAAAGCAACGGCTTCAGAGGAGCCCCAAGAACATGGTGACAGAACAGAATCGAACAAGCATTTCCAAAAGGAGACCAGCCTCAAACCCACCTGAGCTGAAAAAAGACCTCTTCATCCACCACCCCAAAATAGTCGTGCAAGCTGGTGACAATGCCAGTGAAGACCCGCTGCTTCTCCCCACCCTGTAAGAGAAGAGCGCAGTTCAAACAGGGAGCATGTCCCACATTCTGCCATTAGCACCTCATCTCTATCTACCAGGGCTGCCACAGCTCAGTCAGAATACAGCATCAAGATTCATAGGGAAGGAAGCATACATGTTTGGTGGACATAATCCATCTTTTTGCCTGGGGGTGGGGGTGGGAGTGGGGGGTATGCTGATTCTTGCATCACAAGCTTCTTCTAGGATTCCCAGTTATTTTATTCCAAGGAGCACTCTAGAGATTTCCCTAGAGCCAAAATTTAGGATTCCCCGGTCAGAGGTGTCTAGTCACCTCCATACTGGCCCAGGACAGGAGTGTCAGGAAGGATGAACACCGTGATGTAAAAATGAAAGCATCAGGCACCCATGCATGCTGAGTAGTCCCAAGCCCTAAAACTCCCTAGAAAGGATGCCCAACCTACCTGAAGGTGCCTGGCATTTTGGGACAGGTCTGTGGCCACAGGAGGAGTGAGCAAACCAGGAGGAGGACCCAGGAGAGATGTTGAAGCTGTGCCTATGGGGACAGAGAAGCCACCTCCAGGAACTGCACCTACCATCGTTAGGGGCAGCGATTTTCAACCTTTTCCATCTCATGACACACAAACTAAGTACTGAAATTCTGCAGCACACCAAAAAATATTTTTGTCAACCTGACACACAAAAAATAGGTATAATTTTTATTCATTCACACCAGATGGTTATTGTCATTTTTTCAATTTTACAAACAACGTGGTGGCTGTTGTCATTTTTTTTTTTTTTTACAATCTAAGGGAAAAGAGGTCACTGCCCCTGACTACATAGTCAGATATTGCATGTTTTAAAAACCCTGCTGCAGCACACCAGTTGAAAATCGCTAAACTAGAAGATATGGCAAACTCAAAAGGCAAAGTGGCTCCAAGCAACACTTCCACAGGGTTTCACTGGCAACCACTGTGGTCAGCTCCTATTTTCCTAAGCAACATCAGCAGCAGATTGCACTCCACCAAGGAAAACCCAAAAGCCCTGTTTTTAAAGACCCAAAGCGCATCTTTTCCAGTATGAGCCACGGTAGGGATAAAGGTGATCACCTGAGAAGTTACGTCCCCCTGGAAGTGGGTTGATCCGCTGACGCTTAAACTGGGACATTGGGATTGCTGTCTTCTTTCAGAGTCTTAGGGGGGAAAAACCTTCAATCAGAAAAGAAATAGATTACCAGCTCATAGGGGAATTTTCCATCAACCCCAAAACAGGAATTAAGTATCTTGAGGAGAGTAGGGAGAATGAATGGAGATGGTAGATGAAGGGAATATAAAGAGTAGCAGAAAATGAAGGAATTACATTGTTCCAGTTTGCCCTCACAAATAACCTAGCGGTGGGTCCTACTGTCAAGCTATTTTAAAGAGCAAACTGAAGCTCAGAGATTGACACTTGCCCGAGGCCATACAACCAGTTAGTGACTAAACCGGGACTCACACCCGGTCACCCGACAATTTAGCGCTCCTCTCACTCTGCCACGCCATCCCAGATGGGTGGGGGTTGGGGGGCTGGAAAGAGCCCGGAGACGTTCATTCATTCAAATACATCCGCCAAAATGCTCCACGCAAGGCCCAGAAAAATGAAGGAGGCCGCCGCTAGAGAGAAGATCGTGTGGGTCCTCTCCCCGGAAGCCCGGCCCGCTGTCTCTCCCTCCTCCCCCCCTCCCCGGCCTGGTAGGTAGCACGGTGGCCCGGCTGACCGCGAATCCGGTTGCGCACCCGCCCTCCCGCTCCCGTGTTCCCCGGCCCTTCGCTCCTGCTTCAGGGGCCGCTGGGGCCGGACCTCCCGGGCCGGGTCACAGCCAGGCCACCGAGGAAAGACGGAGGCGCACTGTTTCTCCTCCTCCCGCCCGCCCGCCCCCAGGGCCGTGGCCGTTGCCAGGGAGACGGGACTTGCAGTCCAAGGGGGGCTCGGCCCCTTCCACGCCCGAGCATCTTCGCAGCCGGCCCTCGCAGCCCCCCGATTGGGGGGAGGAGCTAAGAGGCAGAAGGGCGGCGGGGGCCACCCGACCCACCTGCGGGCCAGGGCCGCGACACCGGGGGACAAAGGCACCCGGAACCACCACAGCCGCTGCAGGCGCCGCCACCGGAAGCGCCTCTCCGGAAGCGCGACCACTAGTCGGAAGCTGCCACTCTCCCGGATATAGTCCCTCCCTCCGCTCCACCGACCTCTCCCTTCCCCCACGCGAGCCTGCCGTGGGGCTCCTACCCGGGAGCGGAAGTACGCCTTCCCCGATCGGATGCGCGTTAGGGAGTTGCGCCGGGGTGGTGTCCTCGCTTAAGTGTCCCATTAGAAAAATGAGCATCAGAGAATTGGTTCTTGGTCCAAAGACAGCTGAAGTTGGACCCCAAACCTAAGGAAGCACCCCACGTTGCCTCATTCTGGCAGACCCCAAGATTGTAGCCAGAAGAGAAGCAAACCCTTCTGACCAGAGAGGAGGAGTGGCCAATTCTAGGAGACATTCCTAAGTCTGACTCAAGCCAATGACCCCCTCCCCAACCCTGCCCTTCCATTTAGGGCAACACACACCCACACACTTCCGATCTACTGATAACCTGCAGATAATGCTTTTCCCCTTTCTCAATTAACAAAAGAGCTAGGAATTTAACAAGCTATATAGTAAGATAAACCACCACAATATTTAGGTAGACATTTACAGACATTCTTATGGACTTTATCTTTAGTCCTCACAACAATGCTGGGGGTAATTAAGACAGGAATTAGTGCCATAAATCTCAGATATGAAACCTGAGGCTTCAATGAAATGACTTGCTCAAAGTCTTGCTGCTAATCAATGGCCATTTTAGTCCACATTACCAATTCCAGCCCCCCCCCCTTGTCCCCTGATCCTCCCATTATCCCTCCAGTCTATCCACTCTCCAACACCCATACCCTCCCCTTCCCTATTCATGTAACATTCACAAAGCTCTTTGAGACAGTTTAATCTTATTTTATTCTCAAAACAAGCCCGTGAGGTAGGTAGGTCAAGCATCATTATACCATTTGGGAGATTAAGTGGGAAGCTATGGCTCAGACAAGTTAAGGGATTTTGTGAAGATGTAAAAGCTAGTGTGGGCCTCTGGTTTCAGCTCTGATGTGTAAGGGCTAGTAGGAAGCAAAACAGCTAACAAAGGGTACTCTGCTATTCCCTGTTTTCCCTAACCCTCTCATTCCTGGTGCAGTCTTCGGGAGCTCTGCTCTAGGGGCAAGACTTAAAGCAAAGACACCCTTCCCGGTCCTGGGGGTTCCAATTCAGGTATGCGGAGCAAGGCAGGACTCCAGAAGCAGTAACTGTCCGCTGAGGAATGAAGGCCAGTTCCATCCTTCCGCAATTACCTCACAGGAGACCAGCCTTTTGAGTCTGTGATTCAGGAGAGATGGTTGGATCCAATCAGTTCACAACAGAGATACATGTATATCATGTTGCATACATACATATCTGCAACACACTGGACCCCAACAGGTCACCATGCCAAAAGTGCTCCATGGATGCCTGATGAATTAGTTCAGGGATTTCTGGCAGCCAGAAAGGTGCCCAGGAGCTGCCACACCTTGGGGTCTCCCAGGGAACCAGGGCTCCTCTGCCGAGCTGCTCAGAGGAGAAACACTCGAGCATCAGCAGCTTTTCCTGGCAGTGCCCAGAAACAGCAACGGGGCAAAAGGCAAAGAAGACTTCACTGCACACCCCTCCGGCCAGCGTCACGTCCCTGCACCAGGAGGTCTCAGGAGACAGAAAGGTTTTTTGCTCGTTGCTTCTTCACCACTAACGATGGCATAAAGGTCTTCCTGAGGGGACGACATGGAAGGTCCCTTGACTCAACTCTGTGAAAAAGGAAAGGAGGCCTTAGACTAGGAGAAGGAAACAAAGGTAACAATGGCCCAGGGTGGATCAGCATTGCGTGTCTGCTGTGCGGAGCCTGGGGATGATAACTGACATGATGCGTCTCCCCCCTGGGGAATTATTCAGAATAACTGCCCACCCATCATCCACTGTGGAATCCTTTGTCTGTGCATGCTCACACACACACACACACACACACACACACACACACACCAGCAAACATGAGAAGGTGGCCTAAGTTTCAGCTTTGGGAATTAAGGACTTGCTGAGATGGCCTAAGGCAGTGGTCGGCAAACCGCGGCTCTTTGGCCCCTTGAGTGTGGCTCTTCCACAAAATACCACGTGCAGGCGCGCACGTACAGTGCGATTTTAACTTCGTGGCCCATGCGCAGAAGTCGGTTTTCGGCCTGGGCGAGTCTTTTGAAGAAGTGGCGTTAGAACACTCAAGAGGCCAAAGAGCCACATGTGGCTTGCGAGCCACGGTTTGCCGACCACTGGCCTAAGGAGATCCCCCATATTCTAGTACTGGCTCTGCCACTGATTCATCATGTGGCCTCAGGAAAGCAACCCCCCGCCCCTCCCCCAGCCCAGCTTCCTCAATGGGGAGTTTAAACTACTTCCGGTTTCTTCCAGCACCCTCTCCCAGACTGTCTATGTCACTCAGATTTCATAGGGACAAAGAGAACTAGGAGCACAATCTCTCATCCTGGTTCCTCGGACTCCTCCCTCTGTCCTAAGCTGGGCTGGGCCACAGTGCTCACCTGGAAGCAGGGCCACTAGGAGGGGCAGGAGGCTCAGGGTGTTGAGGGCTCTTCCAGCGAATCCGATTGAGAAGGACCTTGATCTTGTTCCAGTGGGAGAGATCCCGCTGAGCAGAGAATGAGGGGGTCACCACAGAGCCCCACCCCACAACATACCCCATGCTACCAGAGGCAGCTGTCACCACAGTCAGGAGAAGTCCCCTGCTCCAAACAGGAACCCCCTCGTTTTCCCAGAGTTTCTGGCTTTCAGGGTATCCACACAAGCCAACCACCCCCACCTCCACCTGTCCCCTGCCCCACACATATCCATCACCTACCCTGTGACTCTGGGAGGACTGCAAGGTGTGAGCTGGTTCTGCCGGGACTTTGGACAGCCTGAAAGGGTTGGCACTGGGCACCCCTACCTTTGGGAGTGAAGCTCCTTCTTCGCCTTCGGAGAGAGAATCAAGTTACCCAGGGCCAGGAACAGGAACACACCCATCAAGCCCAGGGCTCAGGGCGTCTCTCCGCCCGCGACCCCCGGCAGAGCACAGAGGGAGACACAGTTGCCCCATACCTGTCTCCTGAGTCTGGGTGAGCAGCTCCCATGACCCCCCCACCTCACTGCCTGGGGCACGAGAGGGTGGAGGTGAAGGGGCCACAGTCAACTCCTCCTCCTCCTCTACAGGGCCCTGCGCGCAGGAGAGAAGGGCAGTCAGAGGCTGAGCAGAGACCTGGGCTGTTCTGAAGGAAGCCCTGGTGCCAGGGGTCCCGCCGCTCCTGTGCCTCCCCCACTCATGTGCCCACCCAACTGCC
Source organism: Eptesicus fuscus (assembly GCF_027574615.1). Lineage (NCBI taxonomy): Eukaryota > Metazoa > Chordata > Mammalia > Chiroptera > Vespertilionidae > Eptesicus > Eptesicus fuscus. Next base: position 13,293,859 of record NC_072478.1, read on the forward strand.
TGACCGCCACGTGGCTCGCTCACCCCAGGGGGCCTCTGGGTTTGCAGCTGCAGGTGGAACTGCTGCAGCCTCACCATCTGCTCCAGCACCAGGCACAGGTGTTCCAGGTAGCGAAGACCCTGTCCGGGAAGGCAGGCCCCGGCTTCAGGCCCCAGGCCCCTCGCCTGCAGGGCAGAGTAAGGTAGGGGCAGCTTGGACTCAGACAGACTCCCACCCTTGGCAGCCATCAGATGGGAGCAGAACAGGCAGGGAAAGGAGGATCATGCACCCAACTGGCCTCCCAATGCCCAGCCAGCCAGGGTGCCAGGCAAACCTCATACCTGCCCACCTCCACACAGCTGGGAGTGGGGTGAGGCCAGGAGCTGTGAAACCACCCATCATTAGGGACAGAAATGCCCCACCCCGAGAGAGCTCCGGGGAGAACAAATGGGGAGCCCCAGCAGCCCCCCGTGAAAGGGCCGTCTCCATCCACTCTCCATCCAGCCTGGCATTGAGTTGGCACTCACCACCTCTGCTTCTTCCAGGCCTGCCTCCGGGTCAGTTTCTGCCTTGGTGGCCCCCTGGTCCCTTGCTCCAAAAGGGGGCACTTCATACTCCGGCCTCCTCGTAGTCTTCAGGGAGCGGCGGTGTTGTGACAAGCCGGCAGGTGAGGTCGGGAGCTGGCTGGACCGCTCCAGCGCCCGCTCTAGCTTCTGGCTGGCCAGGAGCCGGCCCAGGTGGGCAGAAGGCTCCATGGGCAGGGCCAGGGGCTCAGGGCTCCCCACAGGCTCCAAGTCCAGGGAGTCCTGAGAAAGGCGTGGAGAGGTGGCCAAGGAGCAGTCCCCTACGGCCATCTCCACTCCGGAGTCCAGGAAGGCCAGTTTGAGCTGCGGCACCTGCCTCCGGAGACCTTTCAGCTCGCCATCCCCCTCCCAGGAGTCCAACGAGCCCTCTCCACCGGCGTCCGGGATCCGTCTGTAGGAGCTGGTGACTCCAGGCACTACACACCCTCCTGCCAGCTTCTCGCCAGCCCCATCTGCAAGGAGAGTGGTTCAGGCGGGGCGGGCTGCCCCACGCCCCCGGCATTCCTGGCAGCTGAGAGCATTCCGCGGGGAGGAGCGGCCTGGGCCACAGGTGAAGGGCGGAGCCTGCCCGGCCGCCGCCCCGCCCACCTCTCCCGCCGCCGGGGAGATGGTCCGTGGCATTCCCACCGCAGGGATCGTTAGTGATCGCACCCGGGCAGGGGCCGTGTGCTGGGCTGTGGGATGGCCCCTCTTCCTTTGAGGAGGCGCGTGCTTCCTCCGGGGGCCCTTGCACTCCTGGCCTCGGTCTGCCCAGGACCTCCAAGCCCTAAGTGGGGAGCTGAAGCCTCGCCCACGGCTCCCCGAGCGGGGGGTATGACTGTGCACCCCCTCAGGGCGAGGGGAAGGGCGCACAGACCGAAGCCTGGGCTGCAGACTGGCACCAGGCGGCTGAGGAGCTCTCCTGGAGCTGGGCGGGGAGGGGGGGGGGCGGTAATTTAAAGTAATAGCCACGACCAGCTGGGGCTTTAGTTCTTGGTGAGAAAGTGAGGACTCTGTGGGGAGTTGAAACGAAAAAGCTTAAACAGAAGAAAGGGAACTAGGGGGGTCGGAGGAGACGTCGCTTTGTCACCCACTCTCACCTGGGTGCCAGGCCCTCCTACCATCTGGCTGCCCAGTGGGTACTGAGTGCAGAAAGGGAGACGGCGAGGGTGGAGGACGCTCCCCATCTCCCAAGCAGCCACGCGGGGGCGGTGCCAAGCCATGCCCCGGGCCTGGGCAGGAAGTGGGCCACCAAGGCCCCCCCCCGCCCCCCACGGCGGCTGTGGGAAGGGGGCCGCCGCCGCAGAGGGGCTTTCAAACGGCTGCAGGGGCGGGGCCAGCGGAGCGGGAACCAGCGCGGGACCCCGAGGGGCGTGGGCCCGGAGCGAGCGGGACGGAGGCGCGGGCGGACTGAACGCCCACACTCAGGGGGCTTCCCAGCGCGGCGCAGTCACTCGGCCTTCCAGGGGCCAGCGCGCGGGGGTGGGGAGGGGCGCAGACGGGGTCGGGGTGGCCGTCGGCGCTAGGGCGGGAGGCTCTGGCCGCCTGGGGGTGGCGACTCACCCCGGCCGCCGCCGAGCGGCTCCACGGCGAAGGCGCGCCGCCGGCCCAGCATGGCCCCGCTCCCCGGCCGCTGCAGCCGCCCGAGGCGCTCTCCGCCCGCGACCCCCGGCTGCCGTCGCGCGGGCGGCTTCGCTGGAGCGTCCCGACCCGGTGGGCGCGGTCCCCGGACACTCCCTGCGCCAGGAGAGGTGGGGCGCGGCCGGAGGAGGGGCGCAGGTGTGCGGGGAGCGGGCTGGGCGGCCCCCAGGGCTGGCTGCGTGCGGGTGGGGACCCCGGTCCGCTGTCCTTCGGCCCGGGCAGCCCCCGCCTGGGGTCCGTCTGAGTCGTGGCGCGGGGTCACCCCGCGTCCGTTTCACACGCGGAGCCCGCCTTCCTGCCGCCGAAACGCAGCGGGCGGGCGGGCGGGGACGGCCTGAGCGCGGAAGGAAGTGGAGCCCACGTGCCGGCGGGGAGGGCCGCTGGCCGGGACTCGGACGGCCCCGCTCCCAGCCGTGAGTCTGGGGCGAGTCACACCCTCAGAACCTGGCGCGACAAAATGGGGGAGATGCTGTCTGCCCGGAGGGAACTCCTTTCCTTCAGCTGCAGAGCGCTGGGGTCCCGGGCCAGCCCCGAACCCCTCCTGGTCCCTCCCTCTTCCTCACCAGGGACCCTAAAGCTGGGGGCCGGCTGGGACTTCAGGACTGGGGACCAGATGAGCCGGGGAGACTGGCCAGCGGCCTGGGGATGGTGCTCCCCTGTCCGCACCCCAGCCCTCGTTTGCCCTTGGATTCAACACTGTCACCCCCCACCCCCACCCCCACTGCAGGGCCTGAAAGGGGGCTGGGAGCCCAGGCGGCTGCTGAAGTGAGGCAGCCTGTGACCAGGTGGGCTGGTGGCCTCTGAGGAAGGTGACCTGGCTGGGAAAAGCCCAGCAGGACCCAACCCCCTGGAAGCAGGTGAGGAAGCCGGTGGACGGACAGCAGACGGCAAACCTGCACCTGGGCCTCTAGGGCGCCTGGGAGGAGGTGGCTGGTACCTGGGACGGAGATGTCTGCCCACCTCTTCTGCTCCTTGTTCCTTCCTACCCTTTCTCAAACACCCTATGCAGGAGCCTTCATCAGGGAACCAACTACATCTAACGTCTAACTTTATAAGATCGTGAAACAGGCCTCCAGCCAAGCCCAGGGAAGGAGGGATGATGGCCAAGAGCTTGAATTACCGACCATGCTTAACACCTGGTTTCCAGGCCAGGCAAGCCCTTCCCCACTGGCCATGGGTCCTCTGGGTTGCCCCCTCCGGCCCTGTCCTCGCCCTACTCCTCTGTCTCATACGGAGAGGGAAACAGAGACCACTGGGCCTGGCAGGAGCTGCTTCATGCAAATCAAACAGCACGTGTGGTACCAAACCCCAGCCTTGCCAGCCCCCAGACTGCCCTCCCGGGTAGGAGGTTAGGAGAGCTGGCTAGTCAGTCAGGTGGCTTCCTCCCTCCAACGTGAGAGGGTGGGAGGGAAGGAGAGAAACTTTGCTAGAGTTCACCCTGAACGTGGAGAATGTGGGGCCAGATTCCAAGCAGCAGTCTCCTCGGTGACTCGAGGGCAGGAATGTGTCTGGAACAGGAAGCCAGCCAGCAGGAATGCGAGGTCTCAGCACAAGGCTTTGTGTGGCCTCGAAAGAACATGCCCCCCCCCCCCACACACACACACACACAACGTACACTCCACTCCAGACCATGCAGATATGCCATGCCCTCATGGTGCTCATGATGATCGGGGTACCTTGGTGTGGCGGGGGGGGGGGGGGCGGACTGGGGGGGCATATACACGTCCCTCCCATCTGCCTTCTGCTACCCTGACTGGCAGCCCCGTGCCCCCACATGACCACCTCCACGGTCTCTCCTTCACCCTGACCACTAGGAGACTCATCTCCCTTTGTGGGGTGCTTAAAGGCAGGGGAGGGGCAGGACAGCCCACCCCAGGGGTGAGCAGCTGTGGCGAGTTCCTGCGATAGTTGGCGGCTGAGACAGGTGGTAGCCAAGGCCGGTGGTGGCCAGAGCAGTCACCCCTCAGGCTGAGGCCAGGGGGATGTAACTGCCCCTCCACCTCCACAGACGCTCAGCACTGAGCTAGGCCCTGAGGGACCGCGGGCAAAGCTAAGCGCCTGGAGGCAGCTCCTGCTGCACTGAGAGATGGCGGGGAGCCGTGGTGACCTCCTCTGTGGCCTGGAAGGCTGCCTCTGGTGGTGGAGGGGAGCACCCCCACCCCTGGACAAGCCAGAAACCGGGAGTCTGGCTCCAGGTTCCTTCCTTGGCCCTCTCCCCTTATCAGCTAGGAGTCCTTCCACCAGTTAGTTACTCATCCTCCCGGTCCCAGTTTCTTCATCTATAGGCGAGGATGATAACAGCACCTACCCAACTGGGAGGGCTCGAGTTCAAGCACTGAACACCTCCTGGCCCTTGAGAACCATGTAGCTGTGGACTTTGGGAACGTAGCGCTCTCATCTCCCACTGAAGGGGGCTGTATTCGATACTCTCCCAGGCCACTTCTAACGCCAATCTGTCATCATTTCTGAAGTTATTCCCCCAAATGCAGAAAAACCTAAGGCGGGCCCTGCACTGGACAAACCGAGTTGCATAATCGGGTGGTCTCCCCCGGCCCATGTCTGGCCAACCCCAGCCTTCTCTGCTGACACATGGGTCTGGCTAGTTACTCCATCTTCCAAAGATGTTTCCTCCCAAGCTCAGGCTGGCTGTGTGGCTGCAGAGAGTTCTGGAACTGCAACCCTCCAGCCCCTGGAGGGAGGGCTGGCTGCCACAGCTAAAGAGGTAGACTTTAGCTTGAACCCATCCAGCCTTTAAAGGCTTTCAGCCACTCACAGGCATGCCCATGTGCAAGGGTCTCCGCTCCTGAGAACTCCGCTGGCCCAGCAAAGGGCTGTTACAGACAAGGATCTCACCAGATTAATATTGCAACCCACCTGTTTCAACTTGTCACTTCCCTGCTTTAAATTTTCAGTGTTCCAAGGGCCTCAAGGTGAAGTTTAAACCATTTCTCCTGGCATTCAAGGTTCCCCGTCTCCCTTTGCAGTCTTACCCAGTATCCCCTCCAGCACTGCCCTAAACTCCCTGAGCATTCCCCTTGCACGCGCCCCCATTATTCGGCGTTTCTCTCCTCCACCTGTCCAAGTCCTGGTCACCCTTCCTGCACACGGACGGCCCCTGCTCTGCGCTCACAGGGGGGCCTGTGTGTTCCACATTAGCTCTTAAGCACTTGTCGTCACGCAGCATTATTTCATTCATGCCGCTCAGTTGCTGCCACTTGACCGTTACCTTCAGGAAAGCAAGAAAAATGCTAGACCTTTCTATATTCCCACTTGGCCAGAACCCAAGTATTTCCCAGAGGGGTGACTTCCCCTTCTGTGAGTCTTCTCCCTGCCACAGGCTACACCTGCCACTAGGTGGCGCCCAGGCGGGGTATCCCATTTCAGACCAGACCTACTCTTGAGCCCCAGAAAGCCTTGATCTTTCCTGTGAATATAAAGGCAGCGATCCAGGTAAAAGTTGAGACAATTATATCAAGGTGTAAATTATATCAACAGGTGCCTGAGGAGGCAACACAGTCTCTGCCAAGATTCCTTCCAAAAAGAGCCAGATAGCTCCCAGCACCCTCTGAAGCCCAGCTTTGATCTTTTCAGTGCGAGTAGAGCTGAGGCTGCGCCCATCCCTCCGGCTGACGTGGGGGCAGGGCGAGTCTGAAGCACCCAGCAGCACCCGGGCACCTCTCGGAAATGTCCTCTGGGATTAGAACAAGGCGGAGGGGGCGGGCAGTCAACCAAGCCAAAACGCTGGCAGGGACCACTGTCCCCCGCCTCAAACGAGCTGGCACCGGCCATGCACTTCATATGTACTCCCAGGGAAAGGGGGGGGGCAGCCCAACCCTGGCTTGGAGGTGAGGCCCTTGGTGGGTGGTGGCCCCTCAGGATGGGGGCTCTGCTGGGGTGTCCCCTCCAGGCAAGGCTAACCTGCAGCCTTGTCCCCAAGTGGTTCTGGTGATTATCTCTCTCCGATGGCTGCAGCCAGCCTTAGAGAATGCAGGAGGTGCTTTGGACCGTGCCCCTCTCTGCCCACCCTCTGGGTAAGTCAGCAGGACTGGCAGCCTCCACAGCAGAGGGCACAGAGAGCACCAGCCCAGCCAGTGGAGGCACAGCAGGGGACGGCACGAGAGAGAGAGAGAGAGAGAGACAGAGAGAGAGAGAGAGAGAGAGAGAGACGGGCCTGGCAGAATGGGCCTGGGGCTGCCTCCTGTGCCTCTGCTGCCCGCCCCCCAGCACCCCCTCCCCTCCCCAGGCTCCCAGGGAGAAACCCATGCCTGTAAACCACCAGGGACCATCCGGTGAAACAGGCACCTTACAAAGGGGTCCAGGAAGAGCAGGAACCCCCAGCTTCATCAGCTGGTAGGACAAGGGGTGGAGGGAGGGGAAATATGTGAGTAAAGCCTCTCCTCCCTGCGGTAGGGAGAAGCCAGGGAGGAGGGGACAGGAAGGAGGGGCAGCTTCTTTATTCCGTCCCCGTGTATATATTTATTGAGCTCACATGTCAGAAACTTTGCACCGTGAATACCTCTAGCCGGTGGCCCTCCCTCCTCCTAGATACTAATCTCCACGGCCCAGCCTGCCTAACCCCTGCTGCTCCACGGGGACTGATGCAATGTCCGCCTCGGAGCCTGGTGCAGAGGCTGCCCAGCAGGGGGGGAGCGAGAGTCTCTAGCAAAGCCTCGGGAGGCGAGACAGGCCCCAGCCTCCGGCCTCACCCAGTGAGGAGGAAGGGGCCCATCACCCACCATCGCCCTTCCATGCCAACTGGTTATTGGCATGGCCCTGGCGCGGAGGGGCCCGCAGAGTCCTGGGCAGGCGGAGAGCGCAGCCGGCGCTCAGGCCTGGGAGGTGAGGGCTTTAGGCGCGGAGTACCGCTGGCGGGCATGCTTCTCGCAGTACAGCTCATCCCCCACCCAGAAGTGCCCGCGCATCTTCAGGTTCAGCCCGCAGTCCGCGCAGGTGTAGCAGCCAGGGTGGCGGTACCTCCCCTCCTGGATGCGCACGGCCTGGTTCCTGTGGGAGGGAGGTCGGAACGCCACTCATTAGCCTGGGGGGTGGAAAACCGGAGCACCCGGCGTGATGCTCCCCAGAGCCCAGAGGCGGGACCTGGGAAGATCCCCAAATCTCAGACACTTGACCCCCCCACGCCTGCCCTCAGGAATCTCACTTCAACAGCCCCCAGCCCCAGGACCCTAATAATAATAATAATAATAGTCACTCCTCCCCCACAAAAGGCAGGTAAACCCCATCCTGTATCTCCTGGGTTGTTAATGGAGCAGGGGTTCTCAATGTGTGGTCCCCGGTGCCAGGACCACAGCATCGCATCGTCTGGGGACAAGCTGGCACGGCAAGCGCTGGGGCCAGGGCCCTGCCGAAGAGGAAACTAAGGCGCAGGCCCAGCAGTGTTGCCACACGCCCAGGGCCCTGGGCTGCTCTTTGGCACGGGGCACAGCCCCCCTGTCAGTGCAGCGTGGGCTCTCCCATTCTGCAGATGGAACGCTGAGGCCCAGGGAGCGGAAGGGATGCGCCCAGAGTGAGTCATCTGCCCTCCGCACTGTGCATGGAACAACGTTTTCCAGGGGAGCCTTTCCGCAGTTTTCCAGAGAATGTGGCTGCACGGCCATGCCACCCACTGAGAAAAACGAACCTGCCTCTGGAAAACTCATCCTGTTCCAAGGGAGGTACAGGAGGGGTAAGAGCAAGATTTCCCAGGAGGAGGCTCCGCATCTAGAGGCGGATCTCCAGCGGCTGGGAGATCAGGGAGATAACCCAAAAGCAGGCCGGGAGGGGGAGGAGATCAGGGAGGAGCGGGAACAGCAGGACAAAGCCAGCCGGGCCTCCCGCGAAGGCTGACAATGACCATCGAGTGTCTGATGGCTCCACTTGTCACTGTGCCCTCCGGGGCCCCTGGCTGGTGGCTCTGTGCAGCCCCGCTGGGAAGCACCCTGTGCCCTGCCCCCCACCCTGCCTCCCAGGCGGCCAGACTCACGCAATGCCGGTGCTGCACTTCTCACACGTGTGGAGCTTGGGCGGGGTGGCCGGGGCCCTGGGGGTGGGCAGGGAGGACTGGGGGCTCAGGGAGCTGGGCAGGAAGGCAGGTGTGCCACCTGGGAGGGGGAGGGCAGACAGACACATCAGAGCCGGCCCACCGCGGCAGCAGGCTGTGTTTACGCGCACTCCGCCTGCTCCAACACGCCTCCAGGACTCACACTCACAGGCGGGCCTCCGGGGTAGCACCAGGCGTGAGCGTGGGGCGTGGAGGAAGGAAGCGATCCTGCAAGATCCTTGGCTGAGGCTGGGCACGTGCAGGAAGCACACTGGGGGCTGTCTGCCCACTAGGGAGCAAGCTGGGGGTGTCTGCGCGGTGCCTGACACAGCAGGCCCCGCGGACGGCTCCCTTCTGCGGCCCAGTCGTGATGACGTCAATGGGCAGTAATAATGGGTAATAACCTTTGTAGTTTTCAAAGGGCTCTTCTGTGCATTATTGCCTCTGAACTTTGGACCACGCTCAGAGGAAGCACAGATGTTACGAGGCAGGGACGGTCCCCATTTACAGCTGATGCCACGGAGACTCCAGTGTGATGTCACCACCCATCTGCACTCGCCTCACCCACTGCCTCTCCCTGGCCCCCTCCACCAGGGGCCCGCCGAGGCCTCAGGGTCACAATGGACAAAACTGGCTCCAAACCTCCCCACCCCAACCCCCGCCTCTGTGAACACCCCTAGGAACCAGACATCAGAGTTGGAAACAGCCACCAGGTTTTAGTGATCCTGCCACCCACATACTTCTCCTGACCGGCCCATCCTCACGCTCCCGGATGCCACTGCCCAGGCCAGGCCTCCCCATCTCTCCCCTGAAGCAGGGCAGTGGTCCCTCCACAGGAAGGCCTGTGGCAGCCCCCGGTTCCTGGGAGCGAGGCGGGCCCCAATCAACAGAGCTCCTCACGGACAGACATGGGCCCTGACCACCTTTCCTCTCCACACTCTGCACAGAGCCGGTCCCAGGGGGCTCAGTAAGCGTTCGGCAGGAGCCCGGATCGTCTGAACTGCTCCCTTCGGCCTGTCAGGCACTGCCCGTGTGAATTACCTAACTGGCCCTCCTGGGTCAGGCCACTCCTAAGCCTGACACTGGAGGCCTCCCAGCCAGGACTTCACATCCAGGGCCACCTCCCTGCTGCCAGGCCGCTGTCCTCTGCTCCCACAGCCAACAGCTCTCGGCTGCCAGCCCCCACATTCCACAGCTGGCCGGCCACCCTCTGAAGGCTGTTTGGTAAAGGCTTCCTCTTTCTTCAGGGACCACATCAAATCCCTCTTCCTCCACGAAGCCCTCCCTGGAGACCCCGCCACCCACCTCTGTTGTCCCCTTGGCAGCTTCCTGATCCCGGCTGGACCTCTGAGGGCACCCTGGCAGCCCCCAGACTGTCAGGTCCTTCAGTGCAGGACCTGTGGTCTCCGTGCCCCTTGGTGCCTGCCCCCTGGTGAGCACTTAATTACTGGGTCAATGAGATGTCCACCCAGGGCCCAGGGGTGTCCTGGGAAAGCTACTTCCCCTCCCGAACCGCCGCCCCCAGCCTGCCCGCGCCGCCCCTGCCGCCCCCACCCCAGGCCTCACCTCTCTCCTCGGCCTCCAGGACTTCCTGCAAGAGTCTGAAGGAGCTGGACTGCCGGGGGGCCGCCCGCCCCTCACGATTCTCCTGCAGCATCTTGAAGACCTCTGAGTCCTCTCGCAGGAGGTGGCTTCCCCGCTCCGAATCCATACTGTGGGGATGGAGGCGGCCCGGAGTGAGGTCCGGTCCGGGGGTCAGGACAAGCATGGGGGCAGGGAATGGGTGTCTGGGGGGGGAGAGTGAGGGGAAGGATTCTGGGGGCCCGAAGAAAGCTGCCTGGACTTAGAGAGGTGGGCACCCCTCCATCCCTCTCTAGGAAGCCAGTCCCTCCTAGTCCTCCAAGATCCCACCCTCCCTCCAAGGCTCGCTGGTACCTGAGTTTGGGGCTGGAGGGCCGGGGGCCAGGGGAAGGCGGCAGCACCAGCACTGCCGAGTCGCCAGCGCGGCCGAGGCCAGCCTGTGGGAAGGAGAGGCACCAGGGGAGGAGTCAGCGCTGCAGCCTTCGGCCAGCACACCCATCGGCCGCCAAGGCCGGCGGTTCCCAGGCCCAACACCAGAGGGCCCCCCGCCCTGTCCCCCTCCATGGGAGCCCGACCAGGTCCCCAGCCACTGTTCCTGCGTGGTCCCCGAGGGGAGGGAGGCAGCACCCAGCTACGGAGGGGTGAGGGCTCTGCAAGGGGACGGGGCGGGAGGGGCAGAATAAAGATAGGGGGTGACCACCAGCTAAATTCAGACAAAACGCAAATTCTTCTGTTATCTCGGGCCACGTGTTCAGAAAGATGTTGCATGTTGAGGCCTGTCTGCGCTGACAGACGAGCGAAGAGCCAGCCGCTGCCCCGAGGAAAAGGCACCAGAAAGGGGAGGAGGGACGAGGCCAAGACCCCTCTGGGAGTCAGGGCTGGAGCTGCACAAAGGACTCTCACCCACCCGCCTGTTCCCTTCAGGAGGGCCGGGGTCTGGGCCCACCTGCCTCTCCAGGCCGCCCTGGGAGGTCTGGTCCTGCCCCTGGCAGCCTGGGGAGCCAGGGTGGCTCTGGGCCCACAGCCCAGCAACAGCGCCCTCTCCCTCCCCAGGGTGCACTGTCCATCTCGGGCTCTTCACCTGCTCTCCACGTGGGCACCTCCCCTCCACCTCCGTCCTTCTGCTCCCTCTCCACCCCGCTCCACCCCCAGGCAAAGGAGAGCCTGAGGCCACCAGGCAGCCCGGCGAGGGCACAGTTTCCTGGAAAGCCAAATCCCCTCCGTTTTAAAATTCCAAGTCGGGAATGAACTATGGGGTTGAGTGGAAAAACCTGCATGAGGTCCTAAGCTACAGGGGGAAACATCAGAGTCGTGAGAAGACAGCCCCAGACCCTCACCCTGCCTCTCCCACCGGCCCGCCTTCCTCTGCTCGCAGGCCTCTGCCCCCCAGGTGAGGACACTGAGCTCAGAAGGGCAGCAGCTGGCATCGGAGGCAGGGCTGGGGGTCCACAGCCCAGACCCTGAGTGCCCAGCTGGTGTCGGGCGGTCGACAGAGGACGGAGAGAAAATGTCCTCAGGAATGACGTCCAGCACCAGCTAGTTACTCAAGAATGATGTCCCATCTCGCTGTCCCAGACAGGCCGGCACATGCCCTACCCGGGGGAGGTGGAGGGGGAGGGACGGGACACTGGCCAGTGGGAGGGAGGGCTGAAATCTGGCCCCTGCTCCTTCAAAAGCCAAGTCCTCGTGCCAGCCAGAGGGAGAGGTGCTGTTCTCACTTCACATCTGCTCACCAAGGCTTTTGCCTCCCGGAAGGGCGGAAGGGCAACCTCCAGTTTCCAGAAGGGCACCGTAAGGGCTGGTGGCGCCCCGCGCCTTGGCCCAGCGGGGCCTCAGCCTGCTCAGGAGCCGGCAGCAAAGCCGCAGCCACAGCAGACAGTGACCTCCACCCCCTCCTCCCTCCAGACCAGCACACCTGGTGGAGAGGCACCCAACTCCCTCACTCAGAGCCACCCGCCTTCCTCTTCCCGCTTCCTGTCAGCTCAGGACGGGCCACCTGTCTTCACAGAGGCGACCTTTCCCCTCCAAGTCCAGAAAACCTGCTCATCTGCCCCTCAGGAGCCGGGTGTGGCCATCACCTCTCAAGCGTGTTCTGGGTGACACAGGATGTACACTGAGTGGCCGGATTATTATGATCTCTGAACACATAATAATCTGGCCACTCAGTGTGTGTGTGTGTGTGTGTGTGTGTGTGTGTGTGTGTGTATTCAGTGCATGAATTCGTGCATGGGTGGGGTCCGGCCAGCCTGGCCAGGGGGAGGAGACATGAGTGGTTGGCCGGCCTGCCTGCTGGTCGAACTCCTGGTCAAGGAGACAATTTGCATATTAGCCTTTTATTATATAGGATATATACACTGAGTAGCCAAATTATTATGCGTTCAGAGATCATAATAATCTGGCCACTCAGTGTAAATAAGTGAGTGGCAGGGAAAGAGGGCCATCAGTTCAGGAAATTAAATGTGCCTCTCTCTCCTACGACCTTGGTGCTTTAAGGTGCTAACGTGCACGGTGACACTCACAAGGGAGCTAAGGGACTCTGTGACGCCCACACCATCTGATTTGTTTCACTGGTAGACCGGAACGCAAGATTAGTTGGGTTAGGAATTCCTGTTTTTTCCGCCACTGCTTCCCCAGAGCCCAGAACCGTGCCTGACACACTGCAGCTGCTCGGTAAGTATTTGCTGACGGAATGACAGGGGCCTCAGGTCAGAGAGAGAGGAAAGGGGCTCATTCAAGGTTACACGGTGGAGGTGGGACTAGCCTTCTTGCCACCTCTCCCTGCCACCCAGCCCAGGGCTCCTCCCTACATGACTGGGGTGACCAGGGAGGTCCTCAAATCTTCCCATGCATCAGACCCCCGAGGGCGCCTTCCAACAGATCGGTGCCCCACCCCCCTGCCTGTGTCTGACTCAGTAGGTCTAGGCTGGAGCCTGCGAATTTTCACTTCTAACAAGTTCCAAGGTACTGCCTCTGGTTTGAGAGCCACTCCTTGTACCACCCAAATGCCCCCTTTGCCCAGGTCGGGGGCACCACAGGAAGGAGGCCAGGATGGAGCAGCGCTCTCCAGCCATGGCCTAGGACAAACTTGTCCCACTGCTCATCCGCTTCTAACCTAAACCCTACTGGTCTGACCTCCCGACCCTCCAGCAAAACCCCTGACAAAGCCTTCTGAGGCCACCCCAGTCCACACTCACCTCCCGCTCCAAGGCCTCCTGCTTTTCTAATTAAGACCATACTGTTCAGTGCTTAATTGTTCCAAAGCTGTTTCGCATGTTTGTCTTATCTCCACAGTTACATTAAAATTGTTTAAAGAAGGGGATCTCACGGAACACATCGCTATGCCCACAGGCCTGGCGGGCCACTGGGCAGGCCCACAGCCGGTGGCCAGGGAGCCCGATGCAGCCCCCAGAGGACCCCCTTCCTTCTCCAGAGCCCCCAGTCTCTAGTACCCTCCCCTAGCCATCCCCAAGGCTCTGCTTTCTGGAATGCAGATCAACCAGAGTTGGGATTCCAGCAGCTGGGCCCCATCCTCTTCACCCCAATGGCTGGATGTGCCCCCCCCAACTCTGCCCCCAGCAGCTGTGGCCCAGAGCAAGTTGGCTGCCTCACTCCCTCAGCTCTCCACCCAGCCCTTAGAGAGGAGAAATACCACCAAGGAGGGCTGGGCTGTCACTAGTGGACAGTGGGACCTGGGGTGGGGGGTCCCCAGGAAGGAAGGCAGGGTGGGGCCGACAGACAACGGGCCAAGTGCAACTTCAGGCAGAACCACAATCCCACTGATGGTTCCCTGGGTTGAGCCCGAGGAAGAAGAAGGGGATGGGATGGTGGAGTGGGGGCAGGCATGGGGCTGGAATGGGGAGGAATGTGTTCAAGGGATGCAGCCAGAGCCAAAGGGAACCATCCCAACAACAGCAGCAAAACTATGTCAGTCCCAGCCCAAGAGAAACACTCAAGAAGGGAGGAAGCCGCAGGAGGCAGGGAGGCGGCAGCGAGGGGGAGGGAGGTGGTGGGAGGCCACCTGGACCAGTGGGGCAGGGCCGGGGCAGCCAATGTGACCGGCCAGCAGATAGGATGACCTCCTGGCTCGAGAGAGGGGAGTGTCTGCTGCTAGGAGACAGAGGCCCGCTGCCCAGGTGGGATCGACCACCTGTAGCCCCATGGGCACCAGTGACAACCAGTGGGCCTGGGAGGCCCTCCCCTCCCCCCGCGCTCCCCCTCCCCTCCGTACCCTCACCTGGCGGCTTCCGGGGTGGCCTCCATAGGACAGGCGGTCAGCAGCAGTGAGTCCTGGGTTGTGTGCCAGGCTCTGGAAACTGAATGGGGAAAGGCACAGTGTGTGTGCCAAGACCTCTCCCCTCCAGACTGCCCCAGGGAAACAGAGGGTGCCCCGGTGTCCCCTGAACACAGCTATTGAGACTGAGAGGCCTGGCCTGGGCCCGGCAGGGGGATGCCCACCCCGTGCACTCACCTTCGGCTCATCGCCGCCTCTCCAGCAAGGGCATGCGGGCTGGTGGGGGCGTGGGAGGGGAGGGGGCTGCATGGCTGGGGGCTGAGGGAGGCTGGGCTGGAACAGGAGGACCGGAGGGAGGACTGGCTGTCGGCGTGTGTCCTCACTGAGCCCTGTGGAGACAGGGCCGTGAAGAGTGGTCTGCCCATGCCCCGGGCCTGTCCCTCAGGCCTCCCCTCACTTCAGGGAGCTGGGGCTCCAGGCTAGAGGCACCATCCTACCTGGAAACGTGTGGCCAGCACCTCCATGGAGCTTCCCCCGTTGGCCTGCCCAGGAGAGGCAGCCCGGGACCTGAGGAGGCCAGAGAAGGGGGTGTCACGGGGTCCTGGAACCCAGATTTCAGCTGCCCCACACCAGGTTCTCACGACGAGTAAAATGTCCAAGGCATTCAGACAGTGCTTTGTCAACTTTCAACTTGGGCAAACTCAAAACCAGTAACTACTGTCATCAGCCACCGTTATTTCTTAAAGGACAGTTTAGCACCAAAAAGTAGAAAGGAATACTTTCAGCAAAAACTTCCATAAATTCAATTTTATTTTTAAAAAAAATAAAAAATAAAACTCCTCACAGCCCTAGCCGGCGTGGCTCAGTGGATAGAGCGTCAGCCTGCGGACTGAAGGGTCCCAGGTTTGATTCTGGCCGTGGGGCACATGCCTGGGTTGGGGGCTCAATCCCCAGAGGGGGGGCGTGTGGGAGGCAGCCAATCAGTGATTCTCTCTCATCATTGATGTTCCTCTCTCTCTCCTCCCTTTCTCTCTGAAATCAATAAAGAAATATATTTGAAAATAAATAAATAATAAATAAAAAAATAAAATAAACTCCTCACACTATGCCCTTTTTTTTTTTTTTTTTGCATTTTATTCAAATTTTGTCTCTGATCAGCATCCGTTTGCAGATCAATTTGCGGGGAGATTGCTGATTTCATAAAATAACCTTATTTCTTTGCCCATGGAGAACCTGACACCCCGAGAGGGAGAGCCGCCCCAAGTCCTAAAGCCCAGTAGTGGCTGGGCCAGCTGCCTGCTGTCCCCAACCAGAGGCCTGTCCCTCACAGCTCCGCCAGCCACGGTGGATGCCTTTGAGAGAGTCAGTCCTGGTCCCTTCCACGGGCTCCTCCTCCCGTAAAACAAGGGTGGAGCTGTCCCCCTTCCCGCCAGGCAGGCAGCTGCAGGACCTGGAGACCAGCTCCCGGCCAGTCACCAAGGCAGTCAGCCAGAGGGCTCCCCCTGGGCCCCCCAGGACTGTCCTCCAAAGCTCTTCCCTACAGAGCCAGCTGGAGCCTGAAAGACGCCATTGAGGGCTGAGAGCTGGCCGAGGAAAAGCGCCTGCCAGGACCCATCTCCACTGCACCATTCCTGATGTCTGGCCTTTTATAGAGAGGTCAGCAGGAACCTCAGTCACCACACACCATGTCAGCCACAGCCTCAGCCTCTCGGGGCAGGGGGTGGGGGTGCAGCTGTGAAGTCAGAGTGAGGGGAGCTTGGGTTGAAGCTCTAGCCCAGAGCACTGCTTCCTGCCACAGGGCTCTGAGTGCCTAAAAGGTCATGGGGGGAGGGGAGGGGGGTGTTTAAGGAGGATTAAGAGGGGGCTGGGGCCGGGAGGAGAAACAGGGAACCTTGACCCCCCCCCCAACATGGAGCTGGAGGCCTGGGGGTACTCAGCCAGGCCCACCTCCCTGAGGAAGTGATGGTGTCAGCAGCTCCCTGCCCCTCCCCCGCCCGACTCTGCAGCCTCTTGTAGATTTTGGTCCCCTTCCCAGATGCCATGAGGTACTCCCTACCCTCCTCCTCTAGGTCCCACTCCTGAAACACTCTTGGGCCAGAGGAGCAAGAAGGCGTCACTGAAGGGGCTGGGGCTGCCCAGGGCATTGTGGGAGCCAGTTTCTACAGCCTGTAGGGCGGGAGGGCCAGGAGAGGGCATAGGGTCAGGGCCCAGGGAGAGCCTAGGAGGGCAGAGAGGAAGAACCTGACTCAGGTTCAAGGCCCTCCCAAAGGGCTCTCCTGGCTGGGGGAATCTCTCAGGATTCCTTTCCTGTGACTCACCCAGATGCCCCACCCTGGGGAACCACCTGTCCCCCCCCTCCCCCAATCCAGGGCTCCAGGCTGCAAACCCCACTAGCCAGAAATCAGCCTTCACCAGCAAGGCCTTGAGAACCAATGGAGGGAGGGACAGAGGGGCTCTGGGGGGCAAAGGGGGGGGGGAGTGAACCACCAAACTCCTCACCTCCCTCCCCCCAGCCCTACCTGAACAAAGGTCATGCCCTCTTGGAGGCAGAGGCCCTGGAGACCCAGCCTAAGGCACACCTTTCCCTCTTCAACCCACTTCATGCCCACGCCCTGTAGCCCACACACTTGGGAACCAGTCAAACCCGGGCATCCAGGTGGCTGATGCCAGCCTGCCCTACCTGTGGCTACATGCCCAGCCAGGCACAGGGACACCCCTCGGCCCACCCTGCTGCAGGCCTGCAGGCCAGGAGCCCGGGACCTTCTCACCGATGAGCTGAAAGGGCAGGGTGGGGGAGGGCGGCCCAAGCGGTGTGCGGCAGAGGGGAGAAGAATGCTGGCAGGCCCGGCAGATGCGGAGAGCCTACCGGTCCAGCTGTAGCCGCAGGGGCGAGGGGCTCTGGCGGATCTTGCTCTGGGCCTCCGCGTGGAGCATGCCCTGTGCATTCTCCCCATTGATGGCCAGGATAATGTCGCCAGGCCGGAGGTCAGCAGCCTCGGCCTTGCCCCGCTCCGTTACCTGCAGGGGATGAGGTGCGGGTGGTCTGAGGTGCCCCTGCTCAGACAGGCAGGCAGGGAGGGGAGGGCATTTCCCTCCTGCCCAAGAAACACGGAAGCTGGTTCAAACCAGGCTGACCTGTGTCCCCCTTTACTATCTCTCTCCCTGCCCTTTGGTATCGGCCCAGCTCATCAGCTAATGCCCCCCGAAGCCGGAGTGGCAGCCCCCTCTCTCCAAAGAGTATGTGATGACGGAATTTCAGGAACTGTGCCTGGAGATACTCCCAGACAGAGCCCGGCCAGTGCAGACCGAGACGTGCTGGTGACTGCCCGCCCGCACGCCAGCCCCCTGTGTGAATGCTGCCCGGCCCGGCCTGGGTCAAGGTGAAACTGCCAAGAACTGGGGGGGGGGGGTGGGGGGGGGGGGCTCCTGTTCCCATAACCACCTGAAGGGGCTACCAGCAGGTATGGGGTTGGCAGCCAGCAGGCCCCTTGGCCCAGCTCCCTTTCACTGCCCAGAAGCCTGCTCCTGACCTGGCTACCACATCCCCATGGCAACAGGGTCCCAGCCCTCCCTGGACCAGCCCTCCCAGAAGCAGACCTCTGGTTCCAGAACAGAAAAAGGAAGGTGTCTGTGGGGAGCAGGCAAACAGAGCCAACGCCCTGCGGGGATGGGGATACCTCTTACTCTCCTGGAGCCAGCCCTTACCTTGGTCACCACGATGGGCGTGTGGAAATCCCTGCCCCCAGTGATGCGGAAGCCCCAGGGCGCTGGCCCCATGACATCCACAGTCAGCGCCATACCTGAGGAAGAGGATGGAGAGGCGGAGCCTGACCCCAGCCCCCCAAGGACAGTATGGGGGGGCGGGGAGAGGCAAAAGGGAGGAGAGGAGATGACAGGACCAGGCGCAGCCAGTCAGGGGCTGGGGGTGGGGGTGGAGGAAATGACCAACTCCCTCCCTCACCCTCCAGTTGCACTTCTCCCCACCCGGGGAAGCCATGACTCCAGTTCCCCTTCACTGTGCTCAGCAGAGCAGCTCCCGGAGGCAGGTGGCAGGCGTCAGGGTGCCAGAGAGGGGTTTGCAGAGAGGGGTTTGCAGGGGCCAGCAGGTGGTAGGGGATGTCGGCATTTCCTCCTCTCCCCTCCTCCACACCCGGGCTCAGCCCCACTAGCGCTTGCTTCCTGTCCCCAAAACCGACAGCACAAGGTACTTCCTCCCGCTCTGGGGGAGGGCAGCGCTGTGGGAACAGGGTGACAGCAAGGGAGCGGGTGGTACCACCAGCGTGTTCCAGGTGAGGCCAGGGTCTTCAGAGCAGCCTCGGGCTACCTGCCGGCCCTTAGCAATGTGGTCCAGCTAGGCAAGCCCGGGCTTCCCACCTCCCCCAGGGCCCTGATGCCCTCCGGACAGCCCCAAAGAAGGATAAACTCATCCGCCAAGCTGGGCACACCCACGCCCTGGTGCTGGCCAGCAGGGTGAGCTGACTGATGCTGCCTGTGAGCTAGGGCCGCAGGCCTCCCATCCACTGCCCCCTCCGCTGGGCAAGGGAGTGTCCTTGCAGACCGGGCCCTGGTAGGATTTCCGGAGCCTGTAGGTCTGGAGTCAGGAGCCAACCCAGGCAGAAAGCTGCAGTGCCAGACTGGGGCACCACCCTGCCCAGCACCCACCCTGGAGCTGCCCCTGGGGAGGCCCGGAGACTGCAAGTGCTGCCCAAATCTATCCAAGGGCACTGGGGCCACCTCCCCGCGTTAAGGGGCCCGTGGAGTGCACGCCCTGGCCACTGGGGCCGCCTGCCCTCTTCCTGGCCCTGTGGCTTCCTCATTGCCCAGGCTGAGCTCCTGGCCCTCCCCAGGACCCTGGCCGGCGCAGGCCGCGAGCACGCCCTGATCCCCGGACCTTTGAGCCGGCCAGTGGACTCCGCGCCCGGGAGGTACCCAGCCCGTCCGCCCGGCTCGCCCAGTTCCGGCGCCCTCTGCGCTCTGAAACCAAAGTACCCGCGGCCCGGGGGCTGGAGGACCAGCGCCCGGGACGAGGAAGCCCAGCCAGCGGGGGGGGGGGGGGGGGGGGGGGGGGCCTTCCGCGAGGCGAGGCTACGGAGAGGGGCTGGGGGCGCAGGAGAGGCCCGGGCGGGGAGGGGCGCCGAGGCGCGGGCGCGCAGAGCCCCGAGGGAGCCGGGAGTCGGGAGGCCGCGCGGACCGTGCGCAGGTGGGCGCGCTCCTCCGGCCGCCGCTCACCTGTCGGGCTGGGCGGCCGAGTCCCGGAGGCGAGGGAGAGAGGGCGAGGAGACACCGCGGCTCCCGCTGCCGCCGCCGCCGCTGCCCGGCTCTGGGGAGAGCAGCCCGGGGCTCCGGGACCTGCCTCCGCCCATGTGATCCCGGGGCCGCCCCTGCCGCCGCCCCGGCCGGGGAAGCCGCCTCCTCCACGCAGCCCGGCCCCGGCGCTGCCGTCTGGTCCGCGCCCCGCGGGGGGGTCGGGTCGGGGTGACTCTCCCTAGAGTACCTCGAGAGGCTGCGGCTGTGCTCCCCGAGGTGCGGCTCCCCACCCCCACCACACCCCACCCCACCCCACCCCGGCAGGGGAGTTGTGCTGGTGGCAGCGACGAGCCCTACTTGGTCGACGGCTGAGCCCTCCCGGGCCGGCTGCCCCGCCCCCTTCAGAGGGCCTGAGGGCCGGGGCGGGGGAGGGCCGGGCGCTCTGTCTGCGGTACGCCGGCCCTTCCGCCCGCTTCAGGCTCCCACGCCCGTGCAGATGCGGCCCGACACCCACAGATCCCAAACGAGGGCCGCCCCGCCCCGCCCCCTTCCCGAGGCCAGAGCCGGCGAGGGGCAGTGGCGCAAAGCTTCCCGCCGGAGATGCCCGGCAAGCCTGCTGCACGCTGGGAGGCTTCCCGGGTCCAGGAGGAGATGAAGAGACTCCGGACGGAGGGCACCCGCACCCTCCTGGGCTATGCATGTCCCTCTGTCTTCTGGGCGGATGCCTTTTCCGTTCCTACTGCCCTCACTCTCTTGCTGTCCTGCCTGGCGCTGGCCAGCCCCAACCACCCCCATTGGCCCTCATCCCCCCACGCACCAGCCCTCTGCCAGCCACCTGGAGCCCAGGCTCCAGCGATCAGGAGAGGACAGCCACGGAGAGCCCCCAGGCACCAGCTCAGAACCATCTGGCCAATGGTTCCCCAGAGTCAAACCTGGCAACCGCCCCCTGGGACCTCAGGGCCCACCAGAGCTGACTCCATCTCCCCTTGGTCTCCACGTTGCACTTTCTCTGACAGGCTGGTCTGTTTCCAGGGGGGAGGGGGCACACCTGTGGGCACAGCTGTAACTTGTCTGCCTCTTGTTCGTCATTCCCTCCCAGTTCCCTTTGCAAGCAGTGCCCTCACCCCCTCTCCCCTACCTATGCCCTGGGTCTCTGGCCCTCTGCACACACAGCCCAGCTGCCTCCAGCCTGCTGCCTCCCCTGTCCTTAGCCTCCCACAGCCTGTCCCCCATGTGCCTAAGCCACGCTCCCACTAACTGCTCCCAGGCCTAGTGATGTGCGTGCTTGACCTGATGCACCTGTCCAATCCCCCGCCTAGGCCAGAAGCCCTGGGGAGCAGAAAGCTAGAGGGAGTGCCAACACAGCCTTGGGGGTCACACAGACCTCACCTCAAATGCCAGGTCTGCCTCTACTAGCTGTGTGACCTTGGGCAATGTCCTCAGCTCCTCCAGGCCTCAGTTTCCCCATCTGTAAAATGGGACAGTGCCTCGTTGTACAGATTGCCCTCCCATATAAAGCTGCCTGCACACAGTCTCCTCAGAGGACAGGCTGGGTTTTTGTGTGGTTCACTGTTCCAGTCCCAGAGCCTAGCACAGCAGTCATTCCCTCCCAGGAGGGCACTGGATAAATATTTGAATGAATATTGTTTTGATGCTTGAATGGATTAACACCCCCCCCCCCCAATCTGTTTTACACCTTTGGGTGCTCCTGACTTTGCCTTGGACAGTCTCTAGATACATGGACAGGTTCATCGGCAGGATCTCTGCTCTGAGGGTTCTGCATTCACAAAACTCTCAAGACAAAGACAAAGTGGCAGGGCATGACCCCTGGAACAGAAGGGACTATGGCTCTGCTCTAAGCAACTCTGTGCCTCTGGGCACCTCGCCTCTCTAATGGGAGCAGCTGGCCCAGGGGCCCAAGGTCCTTTCTGGCTCTGGCCCCTCAGGTCCTCCTCCCCACTTAGGCCTCTGACCCTCTCTTACCCTCCCCCATCGGGCCAGATCAAGGCACCTGAGTGGTCACCATCCATCAGGGATCTTCTGGCAGGCAGCCCAGGGGCCTGGGGTTGGTTTGCTGCCAAGGTTTCAGGTCCCCATCAAAGAGAGGGTGTGGATTTGGTTTCTGCCCCAGGTAAAGGCAGGCTCAACCCTGATACCTTACTTGAGGGCATGAGGGAATGCCAAGGAGCTGGGACAGGGATCAGGAACAAGCTAGTGGGATCCCGAAGAATGGACCTGTCCACTGAGAAACAGACTATGGTGAGGACTGGGCTGGCCAGAGTGGCTGAAGGAGGACACACAGGTCTTGTTCTTCCAGCTGCTGTTTAACCACCACTGGGCCCCGCCCCACCCAGGCTCAAGGAACCAGTCAGGGCCAGGCCACAGCCCTGACATTCACAGGCCTCACCCACCTGCCTTGACTCAACGGGCCCCATCACCGCTTCCCACCCACCTAGGGTGGGGGCACCTTAAGCGACAGGCCTGGACGACAGGATTGCAGAAAGAATGTGAAAGAGGCCCGGCCCGGGACCGCCCTGCACAAGTCCTTGACCTCATATGTGACCTTCCTTCTCCATAGGCCTCTGGACAAGGAGTGCCCGGTTGACTTTGTGCAGACAGACGGCAACAGTCATGAACCTGACTTCAGCATTTTATAACGATGTGACCCAGACAACTGCATCTCTCTCCTCCTGGGGTCAAAGCTGCCTGCTGGGACGCTCACAGCAGACAGCGGGGATGTAGCACCGTATGCCCTGCTCAGCTCCCAGCACGGCCAGGAACGGTGCTTTCCTTCCTTGGCAGGGCAGCCGAGCCCAGACCGTGCCACCACCGTCACCCCACAGGAACCACCACGCCCTGGGACTCTGAGACCTTGGGCGAGAAGTCGCTCTGGCTAGCTGTGGCCCACCACTCCCAGCTTCCCACCATCGATTGCTCAAAACCCCAAGCCGAGCCTAAAGAGGAAAGTAAACAGACACTCGGGGCTGTGGTGTGGAATGGAGCGCACAGAAGGAAAACATTAGGAGCCGAGCAGTTAAGACGTGTCATCCAGTCCAGCAGCCCCACGCTGGCTCCAGAATCAAAACAGCCTGCACACAAGGCCACAGTCAGCTCCCATCTCTGGTTTCTCCCCACAATCAGGCCTCACCCTGGTCCCTGGGACGCTGGTGTTCTCTCTCCCTCTCCGCCCTGCTTATCAGACAGCTGCCTAGTCCTGGGGGCTGCTCAGTGCTGCCTGAGACCTGGGGCCCGAGATCTTAGAGATAATCACGCTGCTTTTCCAGCCTCCCCTACACCCCCCCCCACACACACACACACTCACATCCCACCTGACTCAGCACAGCTCACTGAAGAATGAATTCCCACAGTCCTAAACAGGAGGGGCCCTCTCTCACCATCACCACCCAGAAGGAGTGCAAGGCAAGGTCCCCGTATCCACATTTATTTACATTCTCTTCCAGGGGGGACTTGAGGGTTGGGGGGAGCTGGGGAGGCAGGAGGGCCTGACCTCTGAGCCCGACCTTTCTGGGCACTACAGTTAGCAGGACAGGCCCCGGGCTTGGCAGCTTTTGGGAAAAGGGGGCCTTCGGGTAAGACCTCTTGCCAGGCCCCACATGCTGAAGAGGTGCGGCGCCCACCCCCCACCCCACTCTCAGGCCCAGATGGAAGCAGGAAGGCACAGGGGGCAGCAGGCCCGCTGCAGTGACAGGGGGGGAATCCCCTGCGGGCGGCCTTTGGTCTCTGTGAGGTTAGGAAGCTGCTCCTTGTTAGAGGAACCCCATGGGGGTGAAGCTGGGAGCCAGTCCCTGTTAGAGGAAACGCCATGGCGGGGTGGGGGTGGGGGACTCGGGGGTCTGGTCTCAATAAGGCCTGGAAACAGTCTCCACTTCAAAGCAGACCTCTGTATTTGGGGAACTGGGTAGGGGAGGAAATAAAAAGACTGTGAAAGGAATGCTTGTGAGCTGTGGGTGGGAGTCAGTCCAGGGGGCTTCGAGGGGGCTCCAAGGGGAAGGCTGTTGGGTTGTCTGCAGATGCCAGCAGCCAGGTCCTGGGGAGGGAGATGTGGGAAGGGGGTCCTCTCTCCCTCTGAGAAGTGCTACTGCTCTCCACTCCATCCTGGCTGGGCTCTGAGTTGCCATGGAGACCTCTCACACCGGAGCTACATAATTTCCAGGGAATGTCCCAAATTTCTGGGTCCTCCGGGAGACACCTGAAAGAGGAAAGACAAAGATCATTCCCACCCTTCCTTTTAAAATAGGAAAGATGAGGGCCCTGCCCCCTGCTGGCAGAGGCCAGAACTGCAGGTGGAGTCCATGTCCCAGGGAGAGAGGAATTGTCTTCCCCATTCCTGCCTGCTAGTGGCAGAAGCTTAGATAAGCAAAGCTGCACTTGCTAAATAGGGACCCACCAATCTGAGCACTCAGCAACTGTGGATAACTTTGCACACAGCACGGAATAACTCCACCCTTCCTCGGGAAAGCAAGGAGCAGGAGGACGAGTCACGGAACCTAAATCCGTGGGCATCTCATTGGTCTAGCATGACTCCCTCGTTTTAGAGATGGGGCAAATGAGGCCTAAGAGGCCAAGTGAATTCCCCCAAAGCACTCAGCTGTTTGGGGGTAGAAGTGGGCCTAAAATTCAGGCCTCTTGTCCGCCACCCCCCAAAAAAACACCTGTGTCCTGGGGTGGTGAAGGGGGAATGCTAGGAATACGAAACGGAAGTCCTGGGCCTTCCCTTCCTGGCCCGCTGGCATCCTGATTTCCCTCTGAGTAGCCCAGGCCTTGCTGATACTGTTCCCTGGCCGGGAGGGCCTCTCTTTCCTGCTCTGCCACCCTTCAAGGCCCAGCTCCCACGCCTCCTCCGGGAAGCCTCCCCTGACTTGCACTGCCCACCATGCTAAGGCCCATGTGGCTACTGAACATTTAACCGGTGTTAAGGTGACCGAGAAATTGAACTTTCTAAACTTTTCCTCTAAAAGCACACGAGGCTTACACCACAAAGGTGGTGCTTTTCTTCTTGTCTATATCCATTTGCAAAACGTTGCTAGTTACAAAGAAATTGAAAAGCAGAAGTTGTACAGAGTAAAATCAGAATGTGTCCCAAACACACCCCTCCGAGGCAAGGACGTTAACAAGTTAGGACTTCAGAGTCACCGGTATGGCTGCAGCCTGGTCACCAGGGAGGTGCTGGGCTTCAGGTGAGAAAGGATGGGCGCCACAAGGGACTGCCCCTGAGGCCACCCCTGCCCAGGCGCCCCTCCAAGACTTCAGGCCACGCAGCCTGCTGCACGGGCATCCTGGCTGCTCGCTGCCTCTGAGGACGGCTCCTGCCTCTGAAGCGGAGGCCTGGACAGGGCTGCCCACTCTGGGGAAGCAGGCATGTGACACCTGCTGGGCTGGTCACCTTGAACCAGGCCAAGGCCAGCGTGAGGCTTCCTGCTTCCGTCCTTTGCCTGAGCTGCCCTTGGACCAGCTCTGAGGGCCGGGATCTCGCTCTCCTTTTGCTGGAAAGGGGTTGGGGGAGCTAGCTGCTAACTGGGGGGTGGGGAGGAGTGGGGGATACACAGGTGTGAGACTTGGTCCAAGTCTGAACTGACTTAATCAGTGACCTGGGCCTCATCCCTCTTGGAGGTATGGAGGCAACAACAGAAGCGCTGGCTCTGGGGAATCAGCCAGGCCAGAAGGTGGATGTGCTAGGTCAGGCCATGACTCTGTGCTGAACCAACATCTCCCCTCCACCTCCCCGCAGGGACCCTGAGATACCTGCTTCCAGCCTGCCCCTGGCCCATCCCTCCAGGACCCTGAGATACACGTCCTTCCAGCCTGCCCCCCAGCACGCCCCGCAGGCCCACATACCCACAAACCAGCCATCATCGCACTGCTGCATGACATCCACCCGGTCCCCCTCCCGCAGCTCCAGCTCGTCCTCGTTCTGGGGCCTGTACTGGTATACCGCCCGGTACCTGCAGGAGACATTGTCATGGCAACCGCCAGCGCCCTCACCCCTTCCTGAGACCAGACCCAGAGTCTAAACCCAAGTGCTGCCACGTCCTATGAATTTTCCAGGGTTTCTCCGTGTTCCCGGCAGCCTTGGCCCAGCTCCTGGAATGGCAGCTCCAGCTCCAGCTCTTCTTCCCCAGGCCTGCTCCCTGCCCTCCAAGCCCTAACCACCCAAACCCTGCCTCCTCGGCGCTCCCAGGGCCTTCAAGTCTGCTCTCCCGGCTCCCACACTTCCACGCTGACCTCAGGGCTGGGAACTGAGGAGACTGAGGCTGGGGGCTGAGGGAGGGGGCCACAGGGCTGACAGGGTCAGGTCAGGAGCACTGCAGACAGTAGCCCCCCTCGCCACCAAGTCACCCGGAAGCACAGCAAGAACTAGCGCTACCGATCAGGAGCTTCCCAAACCCACCTTGGGGAGCCGGGTTTAAGGGGGTCGGTGTGCTCAGCACTGCCTGATGCAGCCGCCACCCCTGACCGAGCTCCCCCAGATGGTACTCACGGGGTCCAGTGTATCTGAGGGGTGTTGTGGGAGGAGGTCCCCAGGTCCGCGGCACGGCTGGAACCTCCAGGATGGGACAGAGAAGACCCAGGGGTGCTGAGACTCTGGGGGTCCACGGGAGGAAAAGTGGGCGAAGGCAGCATGAGGGGGAAGACGTGAAATGGCCCCTCTTCCCCGGGCAGCACTGCCCCCTCTGCTCATCTGACCCTCTGTCCCCACGGCATGGGGGCCTGTGACATTGCCCGGCACAGGTGGGCAGGTGGCCGGTTTCTGCCCGCGCACCGCCTGTGGCCGCTCACACTGGTTTGCTGGGTGAAGCGATGGCTGCGGGAGCAAACGGGCTTGTTTGTGAGCCCTCGGGATGGGGACCAGTGACTCTCCTCAAGAATAAGCGTGTAGCTCAAACCACCCCCCAACGACCCTCTGTAGTGGGAATGAGCGTCCTCATTCCGCAGGTGAGAAGACCCACATCCCAGAGACAGTAAGTGATATGCCCAAGGTCACAGCAGGGCCAGCAGCCCACCCCCCAGGCTCCCGGCCCTACCCTGTGCCCGAGGCTGAGAGGCGGCTGAGAGGCGCAAGTCACAAAAGTGGAGTCTGAAGGGTCAGGAGGCTTGGGCTGGCTCTGGGGCGCCCCCCTCCTCCCCAAGGGCCGGCTGCCTATCCTATTCTCCCTGCAGCTCGAGGGCCAGAACCAACTGGAGGGCTCAGAGGTCCACAGGGCCAGGGTGGGGCTGCAATGCCAGGTTCTGCCCAGTCAGTCACCCCACCAGCCTGTCCTGGGGCGGTCTGGGAAGGGCTCTGAAGTGACCCGTCACAGGAATGGGGGGCACGGGGCAGGGAGCGGGAGGGCGGGGTCAGCTCTCCACCTGAAACAGGTCATCTTACCTGGGTTTGGGATCTGGGCTCCTGGGCGGGGAAGGAGAAGCCGGTGCGGCGGGGGGAGGTCCGGCCCCCCCAGTCGGTGGGGTCAGCTGGACTGCGTGGTGTTACTGGGGAGCCGGGGTGCCGGGCAGCTAGCCGGGCGGCGGTCATGCTGGGAGACGCGGGGAGCTGGGGGCCCTCGTCGCAGAGGCGGAGCCGGGGCTCTCGGCACACCTGCACGTAGCTGACCGGGAAGATGCCCTGGCGCCCGGTGCCCGAGATGCGCCCCTCATACCAGTTCTCGTTCACCTTCCGGATCAGGCAGATGCGCTCCCCCTGCGGGAGAAAGGAGTCAGGGTCTGGAGGGCTTCCTGAGCACCACGCACCCGCCCACGGCTGCCTCCACGGATACCCAGAGGGATCGGCTCCGAGGGGCCAGCAGGCTACTAGTATGCCGAGGTCGCCCAGCTAGGAAGTGGAGAGTCAGGAGCCAAACCCAGGCTGCCTGGCCACGGAGCAGAAGCCACAGGGGAGCCTGGTGGCTAATAACACGGGTCCAAACCAGGCTCGGCCAGTTCCACGCTGTGTGGCCTTGGACAGCTGACTTTGCCTCTCTGAGCCTTGGTTTCCTCACTGGCGAAGTGAGGATAGCAATGCCGTGGCTGTGAGGAGCAAAGGGCGTCATTGGCAGCTTGGCAAGAAGCACTGGCCAGGCCCTAACCCCCACGGGCCCTGTCCTGCCTCCACACTGAGCGGTCCTGTCACCACTGCCAACAAACCAACTCCCTGATGACAGTGAGTGCCTCCTCAGGTCCTCACAACTGAGGCCAAGGGACTGCCCAGGGGAAGCGGTCTCCAGCCCTCTCCGGCCCCCACCTCTCCCCCAGCCACCTCCTCCCCGTTCTGTCCCTGGGGCCAGCTCTTCTGGGGGACAGTCACTAGGGGCATTCATGGCTTCTGCCCCAAAAATCAGCCAAAGGGAGACCAAACCCTGCTTTCTAGGACAACATTTTTTAAGCTTTCTTGAACACGATCTATAATAAAAAATGTATTGTAGTAACAACCACACACACACACACAGACATAAATGCCTAAAAAATATTTCTTTTTTAATTTTTGAGAGAGGAAGGGAGGGAGAGAGAAACATTGATGTGAGATTGATCAGTTGCCTCCTGCACATGCCCCTATTGGACTGCTGATCGAACCAACAACTTGGGTATGTGCCCTGACCGGGAATCGGACTGCCACCTTTTGGTGTATGGTGTGACGTGCAACCAACTGAGCGACACTGGCCAGGGCATAAATGCCTAAAAATGTGATAGAATACCCTTACTACATGTTCTTTTTTTTAGTTGATTTATTTTAGAGAAAGAGAAACATCGACTTGTTGTTCCACTTACTTATGAATTCATTGGTTGATTCTTGTATGTGCCCTGATCTGGGATCAAACCCACAACCCTGGCATATTGGGACAACTCTCTAACCAGCTGAGCTACCTAGCCAGGCTACATGCAAGGCCTTCTAATATTTCCATTTTACTCTTTTAAAAATGCCCTAGCTGGGTTTGCTCAGTGGTTAGAGTGCCAGCCTGCAGACTGAAGGGTTGTGGGTTTGACTCAGGTCAAGGACAAGTACCTTGGTTGCAGGCTCGATCCTTGGCCCCAGTCTGGGTTGTGCAGGAGGCAACCAATCAATGAGTCTCTCTCACATCAACGTTTCTCTCTCCCCGTCCCTTCCACTCTCTCTAAAAAATCCATGGGAAAAAATATCCTCAGGTGAGGATTACAAAAAAAAGAAATGAAAACAGTAAAAATGCTGATTGTGATCCTCAAAACCTACCAACCTGGAATGAAAAAAAGCACTACTCTTAGAAGTTTTGGACTTTTAAAATATGGGCTATGTTAAGAGAAATTAATCCAAAGAGACTGAGAAAAAAATTGAAAATACTAGATGAAGGTGGATACACCTCTTTTTAACAATGTTTTACTGTAGCCCTAGCCGGTTTGGCTCAGTGGATAGAGCATCAGCCTGTGGACTGAAGGTTCGATTCCGGTCAAGGGCACATGCCTGGGTTGAGGGCTCGATCCCCAGTAGGGGGCGTGCAGGAGGCAGCCGATCAATGATTCTCTCTCATCATTGATGTTTCTATCGCTCCCTCCCTCACCCTTCCTCTCTGAAATCAATAAAGAAATATATTTTAAAAAATAAATAAAAATGTTTTACTGTACATATTTCCTCCGTCTTCACCAGCCCCTGCCTACCCCCACTTCCTGCCTGGCCTGGCCGCACCTTTCGGAAGGACAGCTCCACCTCCAGGTCCCCTTTGAAATTGTACTGGGCCACGGCTTCTCCATACTCCAGCACCTGGTAGGTCGGGGGCTTGTGCGGCTTGGGGATTTCATCGGCAGGCAGCACCTGCAGTAAGGAAGAAAATGAGAAAGGCTCAGCCTAGACATGAATTGGCCACAGACCTGGGGCTCCTGGGAGGGGGAGGCAACAAAGAGAAGGTGGTATGGTAAGATCTGTCCCCAGGCCAGAGAGGGGACAGACACCAGACACAAGCCTAGCGTGGCCAGGGGTAAGCACAGCCAAGGGGCTGCTGAGTCCCAGAAGAGCCCTGGAGGAAGATTCTGCACTGGGGGTGTGTGGAGTGGGCGTTATTGGAGTGGGCAGTGGGCAGTTCAGTGAAGGGAGTTGAACTTGGAGGGCAGACGGAAACAAGCTTTAAGGAGCCGGGCACACCTGCTGGCGTGCTCTAAAAGTGAGGACCATTGCCGAGGACCCAGTGTCCCTCTTCCTCCCCCCTTCTACCCCACCAGTTGCCCAGAATCTCCTCACTTTCTTTGCTTCACCCTACTCATAAAAATCAAGAAGCGAATCAACTATTTCTTTTTTAATATATATATTTTTAAATGTTTTTTATTGATTTTAAATTTTTATTATTGATTTTTAGAGAGAGAGAGAAACATCGACTTGTTGTTCTACTTATTTATGCATTCATTGGTTGTTTCTTGTACGTGCCCTGACGGGGGATAAAACCTGAAACCTTGGCGTATCAGGATGATGCTCTAATCAACTGAGCCACCCACCAGGGCTGTTTTTATTGAGTTTAGAGAGAGAGAGGAAGGGAGGAGGAGGCAGAGAAGGAGGGGGAGAGGGAGAGAGAGGGAGAGGGAAACATTGATTACTTTCCTGCACACACAGGACCAGGATTGAACCTGAAACCTGGGTATGTTCCCTGACCAGGAATCCAACCAGTGACCTTTCAGTACATGGGACAATGCTCAAATAACTGAGCACCACTGGCCAGGATGCTAATAAACTATTTCATATTAAGATCTAAATGACTGATGACACGGAATACTGTATATACTTTGCGAAATTTCAGGCTCAGAGAGTCCTGAGGGTGGGAGAGGGCTGCTGATGTCTGCTGTATCAAAAGCCTGAATGAAAACAACCACCCAACCCACAGTTCAAAGAGGAAGTCACAAAGGAAATGGAAAAATAGTTTGAGTTGAATGAAAAAAAATATCAAAATCTGTGGGATGCATTTAAAGCAGTGCTTAGAGGAAAATGTATAGCATTAAATGCATATATTAGGGGGAAATGTTTCAAATCAATCATCTAACTACCACCCTAAAAATCTAGGAAAAAAAAAAAGGTGCAAACTGGACCTAATCCAAGCAGAAGGAAATACTAAAGCAGCAGAAATCAATGATATGGAAAACAAAGATAGAGAAAAATCAATAAAATGAAGGTTGGTTCTTTGAAAAGATCAATAAAATTAACAAATCTCTAGCCAGAATCAGAACACACAAACTATTAATATCAGGAATGAAAGAAAGGACATCACTGCAGATCTTACTGACATTAAAATGATAATAAAGATACATTATGAACAACTTTAAATTAATAATTTAGACAGCTTAAAAGACACAAATACCAAAGATAACTGACAGTCCTTTATCTATCAAATCCAGAACCGCCCTAGCCGGTTTGGCTCAGTGGATGGAGCGTCAGTCTGCGGACTGAAGGGTCCCAGGTTTGATTCCGGTCAAGGGCATGTACTTTGGTTGCAGGCACATCCCCAGTAGGGGGTGTGCAGGAGGCAGCTGATGGATGTTTCTCTCTCATCGATGTTTCTAACTCTCTAAACCTCTCCCTTCCTCTCTGTAAAAAAATCAATAAAAAATATATATATAAAATCCAGAACCTATATTTTCATTCAGATTCTGGATCTTTTACTTAACAACTTCTCTGAACCTCAGCAAGCCCATCTGTAAAATGGGGCAGATCTATCACTTTCCCAGGTTAATGAGAGGAAACAGGGAGGTAATCCAGGTGACTCTGGAACAACAAAGGTTCGAACTGTGTGGGTCCATTCATATGCAGGTTTTTTTCAAGTAAAATTTTTGGAGATTTCCAACAATTTGTAAAAACTCACACATGAACCAGGTAGCCTAGAAATATCCCCCCAAAAAAAGTTTAAAAAAGGTTATGTCATAAATGCATAAAATGTATGTATTTTCTCTTCCTTATGATTTAGCTTGCATTATTGTAAGAATACAGTATATAGTACATATAACATACAATATAGGTATTAATCAGGAAGGCTTATGTTATGGGTAAGACTTCTTGTCAACAGCAGGCTTTTAGTAGTTAAGTTTGGGGGGAGTCAAAAGTTACAAGTGGCTCTTTGTGTGGGGGTCATCTTTGGGGGGGGGGGGTCAGTGCCCCTAACCCGTGCATTATTCAAGGGTCAACTGTACACATGAAAATGAGTGCATGTATACGCGATTTGTAAACATCACACACTTTGTACTCGTGCCAGGTGTAATTAGGATTCGTCCCAAAGACAGCTTGAGAGAGATGGGTTCTGCATGGTGAGAGGCTGGGACACGGACAGCGCTGGCAGGCCTGGTTCTCCCCCGCTGACTGGGTTCCAGCTTTAGCCCTCATTTAACAAACATTTCCTGAGTTCAGGCAAAGTGCTGGGCCAGGCTGTGGGGGCCAAGGCTACAAATGAGGCTGAGACATGGCCCCTGCCCTGGAGCTCACAGGTCACATCTCAGGGAACCTGTGAGCTGTGGCAGCCAGCTCAGGAGAGAAGCCATGGATGGATAAGGGCTCTGCACACCCAACTGCTCCACCCTCCCCATCCCTGCCATCCCTATCCCCCCTGCCCCCACCCCCAGGGCTACTGCTGGCTCCAGCTCACCTCCACGTAGTTAGCAGGGAAGATGCCCAGCCGGCCATGGTGTTCCCCCTCCAGCCAGTTCTTGTCCACCTCCTTGTGGATGTAGACAATATCACCCTTCTTCAGGGTCAGCTCCCTGCCGGCCAGAGCAAGGACATCGGCAAGCTGAGGCCCTCCCGACCACCCTGTGCAGCACACCCACAGTCCCCTCCACCTCCTGGGGATGCCCCCCTCCCCTCTCCCCCAGTGCAGAGCCAGCCCCAAGGGGCAGGGGAGGGGAGAGAAGGGCACTTACTTGGGGGACTGTGCCTGGAAGTCAAACTTGAGCCTGGCAGCCTTCCTCTATGCAGGGGGAGAAGACACAGGGGGTGACCCCAGGACCCACCCCAGGTCCTCCTTGCACCCTGACCCTAACGCTCCCACCCCCTTACCTTCTTTTCTTCCTTCCTGGCAGGGCTGACCCCTCGTTCAGAGGCATTAGGGTCTGCGGAGAAGCATGAGCTCAGCGTGGGAAGGCCATGCGGGGGGGCGGGGGGGGGCGGGGAGGGGCTGGGATGGGGTCCCCACCCACTGGCACCAGTGGAAGCAGGGGCTGTAGGATCTTCCTGCCACACCCCAGAGGCACCAGGTCTGGTGAGTGGTGGGCCTCTGGGTGGGAAAAGGGGCAGGATCTGGTCCTTACCTCGGGTTGAGGAAGGGTAGACAAAATCCCTACGACCTAGGAAGGGGCTTCCTCCATCCGCCATTCTGTGGGGGCTCAGGGGCCAGGAGGAGCCCCGGTAAAGTGCATTCGGGTTGCTGAGGCTCCAGGCAGAGGCCGGGCTGCGGGGACACAGTGAGTGAGTGAGCCACCTGTCTGGCCTCACGCCCTACCAGGCTCACCCCGACCGCCCAAGGTCTCCCCCCAGCCCCAGCCGCCTCGGCACAGGACGTCCTACTTCCCAAGCAGTGGGCCAGGCAAGGGTGCGGCTCCGGCCCCGCGGGGAGGGGGGGTGCGCTGGGAAGTGCGGGCGCGGCCACCCACTCTTGGGCGGAGGGCAGTTGCCACCAAGGGCCAGGACGGCCGCCAGTGGCGAGCGGTGCCCGGTCCCAGCGAGCCACCTGCCACCCTCCCGGCCCCCCTGCGGCACGCAGTGCCCCGTCCCGCCGGCCACTTGCCGCCCTCCACGTCTCCCCCAACTCCGCACCCCTCCCCTCGCCACGTCCCCTCCCCGGCCCCGGCCCCGGCCCCGCAGCTGCCCGCGCACCCCGGCCACTCACCGCGCGGAGGACCGTGGCTCCTGGGGCGGCCGGGGCACCTGGGAACCCTGTGGGGGGGAGGGCGTCAGGCCGGGACCGTCCGCTGCGGGCAGCCAGGCCACCGCCTCCGGAAAAGTTGGCGGCCGGGAAGGAGCGAGGGTGGGCGGGGCGGGGAACTGGGAGGAGACGAGGAGCCGGGGAGGAAGCGCCGGGAGCGGGGTGCGGAAGAGGGAGGGAGCCCGGGAAAGCGGGCGGTAGAGGGCGGCAGTGAGTGGGATCCCTGCGAGCTGCGGTCCGGGGGAGGTGCGGGGCGGGGAGGTCCGGGGGAGGTCCGGGGGAGGTGCGGGGCTGAGCGCGGAGCCCGGCACCGGGACGTCAGGCTGAGGCGGAGCCGACCGGGCAGGGTTGGGAGGCGGCACTGGGGAAAGTCCCGCCCAGCCTTGGAGAGAGGAGGGCGCAGACAGGGGTAAAGTCAGCCCGAGGTCGCGCCGAGTGCAGCCGGAGGGACGCCTCTGGTGGCCCCTCTCCCCCAAGCCCAGCTGCCGCGGACGCCTGGGCGCAGTCTCCGGGCGGGGCCTGGGAGGTGGGTACCTTGGGAGTTGTCTGCCGGGTCTCAATAGCCCGCAGGTCCTTGTCCAGCTCCGCGCTCAGCTTGGCCAGCTCTCTCTCCAGCAGGACCTGCGGCGGGTGATCGGGAGCCTTGGGCAGTGGGAACGCGGGGTTGGGGGAGGGAAGGCAGTGCACGGTGTGTGGGTGTGTGTGTGGGGGGGGGGGGGGGGACGATGGCCGAAGGGCGCAGGGCGCCGGGCCAGGACAGGCTCACCCATCCGGTACTCCCAAGATAGTCCTTGGGACTTCCGGCTTGTGCCATTTTTTGTGGTCACTTATCTAATCAGGAGCCTGCAGGGATCCCCATTTTCTCTCCCATCAAGTCGTCGTGGCCTTCCACAGCCTGGCTTCCCCGTACCCACCTGCTTCCCCTCCACGCCCATCCCGCCGGCCAGACCTGGCTGCCGCGCCTCCCCATCCTGAGCGCCCTCTGCCTAGCCCAACCCTCCCAACTCCTTCGAGCTCAGCTCCACCTCTGAGAATACTTCCTGAAAATTCCAGTCCGCACTGACCACTCTTCTCTGCTCCCGCTTTGGTCAACACACATTTATTCCATGCATGTTTGAGTGCCTACTGAATGCCATCACTGTGGTGGGTGCTGGGGATACAAAGATAAACTGTGCGGGACTGGGGAGGATGGGGGCTGTGGGATCTGTGTCCTTTGCCCATGGTCACTGGGGCCAACAGCACCCAGAGATTCTCTTTGTACCCCAACATTGCTGTCTCCCCTTCCCCCACCTTCCCTGCAGCACTCACCTCAATGGGTTGGGAGGGCTTCTCAGCAGGGTCATCCACCAGAGGTTTCTTGGGCTGAAGATGGGAAGGGTGGGTCAGAGGGGGCGAACTCGCTTGCCAAAATGCACTGGCCGAGGACCAGGCCCACACTCACCTTCTGCCCAGTCTCTAGTTCTTGCAGAAACTGGTTCCAAGATTCTTCTGTCCAGACATTGTCTGCTTTCTCTCTGCGTCTGGGCACCTGCATGGAGGAGGGTAGTCCTCAGCTTGAGTAGAGGGGCACTAGGACCCTGGGCAGGCTTTCAGGCCACTGCCCCACCCCTATGACCACCAGTCCCCTACTTGGATTCGCCCAGCTGCACAGGTCCCACCGGAAAGGGCATTATCTGTGCTCTTTTCACAGAGGGACCTGGCCGAGAAGGCACTGGGGACCCTGTGGGGAGGGTGCTGAAGGGCTACCTGATTCGGGGTCCTGGGCAGGGAGGAGAATGCTCCAGGGTTACAGTTGAAGGTGCTTCTAGGATACTCTCCAGAGGGGTCCCAGCTTCTTCTAGAGAAAGGGGAGGGCATTTCTTCAGCTTCCTTTTAGGGAAACTGAGACACAAGTGAGAACACAGCCCTGGTAGAGGGAGCTGCAGCCCTGTCCTCTCCTGCTCCAGGCCCCGGAGCAGTGTTAACGCGTGGAAAGTTATGAGCTCTGAGTTCAAATCTCGGCTCCACCACTTGGCTGTGCTACCTTTTGGCAAGTTACCGAACTGCCAGAGCCTCAGATTCAATGCCTGTAACGTCAGAATGATTCCTGCCCACACAAGGGTGTGGTGAAGCTTATGTGAGGGGACACATGCCCTGAGGCGCCCAGGAAAGGCCCGGCACATGCACCTGCTCCATGAGTGGCCAGTCCCTTTCCTGCTGGCCTTGGTGACTAGCCTGCAATGGCGTTCAGGCTGCGCTGTGACTGTGGCGATGTATGTCGGTGCTTATTCGGTGAAGCTGGTCTTTGTGGTTGCACCTGTGCCCAAGGGTGTGGGACTGTACACTAGTCCGAGGAAAACCCCGGGCAGGAAAAGAGCCGGCAGCCCTGGCCCTGGGGCCCGGGCATGTGATTTCAGAGCCCTGGGCCTCGCTGCTCTGAGGGTGCTGAATTCATGACTTCATCTGGGAGGCCCCTCCAGCCACACTCCAGGCACTGCCCTGCCACACTGGCCCTCGTCCCCTCTAGGAATCCCTTCTTGGCTGGCTTAAAGGTTCCAGCCTCTGTTGAATTTGGATGTCTTCACTAAATGGAATGACTGTACCAAGCTTATCAAATGATGGAATGTCTGACCCCAGGGTCAGGATCTGTTGGCTGTAATCACTGACTCTGTTTTCTATTCTCAAAATAATATTGGTGGTAATGAGAATGGAATATGTCGTTCCCAATTTAAGGAAGCTCTTGTCATGATGAAGTCTATATTAGTAATGTTTGTGGAGACTTGCGATGAGCCTTAATCCTCGTGACCACTCAATGATCCCCACGTAACAGGTGGGATTACTGAGGCCTAGGCTGGTTAAGTTGCTCAAGGCACACCAGCAGGAACCCAGAACCCTGAGCCCAATTCTTGAGCTCGTAGCCTCTCTCTTATTGATGATGCCGAGAGCCACAGGCCCCTTATGGCTATGCTAATGAGGTGAATCTCGCCCAGAAGAGAATAAGAAGCTTGTGGATTTCACTGAGGGTAAAGCTCCTCATTCCCAAGGTGGGGGTCGAACCCCTCCAGGTCCAGGCAGCCGGGCCTGGGCCTGTGTGGTCTGCACAGAGAAAAGCAGCTGCCTCCCTCACCTCCCTGGAGGGGCTCCTCTCCCCGCGGCTCCGGGGAGGCAACGTGGACCCTCCGCCCCCTGTTTTCTCTCAGGCATCGGAGCGGACGGCCACAGATCCACACCTCCTCGTGGGACACCCGGCTCTCCACCCCATAGTACCTGTGGATCTTTGGGGTGATGACTCCTGCAATGCATCACGGGGGTCCTGACCAGGGATGGGTGCCAAGTCTACCCCTGCCTGCCACTCCCCTTGGGCCCTGGCGGGGTAGGGAGTGCCTGGAGTAGTGGGGGTCCTGAGAAGGGGCTGAACTGTCAGGGGAGCCAGGTCCCCTGCTTGCCTACTTTGAGGCTGTGCCAGCTGCTGCCACCAGGGGCTGCCAGTCCCCACAGGGAAGCCAGGGCCCCTCTGCAGCCCTCAGGCCCCTCCCCCACGGCGGCTTACCCGCTCAGAGAGGAGGCCTGGCCTGGCCGGGATGCAGGTCTTTGCTGGGGCCCTGGACACCTTGAGTCTGCAGAGGTGGCACAGGAGGAAGCCACTGCAGGTGGGAGGAGACAGGTAGGGTGGGGGAGGTGAGCGCAGGGGTTGAGGTCACCTGGTTGACCTTTGGAGGTTTTGACACCCATACCCACCCATACCCACAGTCCTGGGGAGCTCCTGGGAAAAGGGGTGGGGTTCCGGACCCCCGAACGTGCGCTGTGCACTAAGAGCTTTGCTCTCTTTAAGAAATGTCCAAAACAGCTCTGGGATAGGTAGTGTCCCCATTTTAGGGATCAGGAAAGAGAGGCCCAGAGAAGTCACCGCCAGGGCTGGGCATTCACTGGGCAGGGAAGCTGAGGTTCTTGAATGCCACCTGCCAGGGGTTGGGAGCTTACCGGAAATGGGCATACAAACTTCTCAAGCTGAACTAAGCCAACTGGGAAGCCCCAGAGCCAGGTGTGGCTGCAGGGGAGGGTCAAATTCAAGGCCAAGCTGGGCGGGCCACCCCCTCACCTTTGGGTGCTTCCTCGAAGGTCCAGTCCAGATGCAGGTCTGCGGGAGCAGAAAGGACCGGGTCAGGGATGGGACAGCAAGCGAGGTCGGAGTGCCCTGGGAGGCTGCCTCAGCTGCTCCTAGCCTCCCTCCTGCCTAGAGCAGGGGCCACGGGACTGAGTCAGGGCCTGAAGAATGTCCCGAGGGAGGGAAGGAATTAGGAGGGCAGATCTGGGGAGGGCTTGAAATGCCTCTGGCAGACTTAAGGCCTGAGCCAGCCAACCGGGGCAGCGGACTTGCCCAAATTCCTACTCCTCCCTCCCTGGTTCCCATACAGATCCTCTCCCTGACCTTCACAGACCTGCCACCACTTCGGGCAGGGGAAGGCCACTTCCTCTTCTCCCTCTTGCCCCTTCTGCACCCTCTCCTAAATGCGTGTTCTTCCCCCTTTGCCCAGACCCACTCCTCACGGTGCTCATGACTTTCCGGGGCCTCCGAGGAGAAGCAACTGATCAGCCAACCCACTCCATCTCCTAGGCAAGCTCCTCAAACGCCAACCAAAATACCCCCCTCCGACCCCAGGCCTTCTTCCGGCTCTGGAGCTTTCTGCTGTCCTTTGCAGCAGCGGCTGACCCTCACTCACGGCCTCCAATCCCCTTCTTGTGGAGCAGGCTCAGCCCCACCACTCTTGCCCCGCCTGCTCTTCTCAAGGACCCCGTGACTTCCACACGACCAGTCAAATGGCCAACGGCACGCGCCCATCAGCAGCAGTTGTCACAGGGGGTCCCTTCCTCCAGCTGCAATGTTTCTTCCACTTGGCTTCAGGGAGACCACTCTGGTTCTCCGCCCGCCTCCGGCTGCCCCTTCTCGGTCTGCGTGGCTGCCTCCCTGCTCACCTCCGGAGCCACTCAGTGCCCAAGACTCAGTCCTGGGGCTTCTGTCTCTCCCTCTCCCCAGGCCATCTTCTCTAATCTTCTGGTGTAAAAAAATAACAGCTATTCCAGGGATTTACAACCTTGGCTGCACATTAGAATACTTGGGCGGATTTGCATCAAAATCTCTCTGAAGGAGTCCCAGGTATCCCCGCCTGCAGCCCAGGCGCGGCCCCTGAACAACTGACTCGTGTCTTAACGGCCTACTCAACATCTCCACTTGGATGCCCCACATCTAAAACGGCACCTCTTACACCTGCACCCTCTGCAGTCCTCCCTGCATTTGTAAGTGGCAGCTCCACCTGGGCAGGTTAGTCAGCCGTGACTCCTCTCTTGCAAATCCATCAGCAAATTCCCAGGACTCTGTCTCCGAATCCCACCAGGCCTGCTGCTGCGGCCCTGGTCTGAGGCACCGCGGCCTCTGGCCTGGGGTAAAGCCAGGCCTCCTAACTGGTCCCCTGCGGCCACCCTGCCCTGTCTTTCCCACCTGGCAGCCTGCATGAGCCTTTCCAGATATCGCTGGTCAGAGCATGTCACTCCTCTGCTCAGAACCGCTCAGCTCTTGCAGAATAAAAGCCAAAGTCCTTATAATGGCCCCAAAGGCCCACCGGGACCCAATCCCATCTCCCACCATCGTCCCCTCGCTCCACTCTGGCCTCTCCTTGATATTCCAGAACATACCAGACTTGCTTCTGCCCCTGGGTCTCTGGGGTCCCCTAGGTGCAGCACCCCTCCCCTGCCCTGCAGGGCTAACTCCTTCACTCCCTGAGCTCTCTGCTCCGATGCCACTTAGCAGGGGCCTTCCCTGCACTGGGTAAGCCCCAGCCTTTGCTCCCTAGTGCTGACCACCAGCTGCTGTATTGCGTATTTATTATCTGCTTATTCTGTCTCCCTCTTTCTTAAGCTTCACTGGGGCAGGGACATTCTTTTTTGTCCCCTGTTTTATCCTCAGCACCTGGAATAGTGCTTGGCACACAGTAAGTGCTCAATACATGGTCACGGGACTAACTGAATGAATGAGTGACCTCATGGATGCCCAATACCCTCAAAGGATACTGGGGACAGTGCCTGGTCATTGTTCCCTCCCTCTGCCCCCAAGAACAGGGAGGATACTTCCTTTGCCTGTTTTAGGAACCACTCAGCACAGAGCCTGGGGTGGGTGCAGAAGAGCTCCCCAAGCAGGCAAGTTCCCTTTTCTGCCCCTCCCTCCCGAAGCCCCCGGAGCTGGAGCCCACTGGGGTAGAGGTAGAGAGGGGTCCCTGGAAGGGTGTCTCACCTGGCATTTTCCGGTGAATCTGATGGAACATTCTCCGGTACCAGTCTCTAGGGCTGTCAACACTCTGGGATCAGAAAAGGCAATGTCAGGCCGCCCTCCTAATACCAAGCCACAGACGTTTTTCCTTACTGGGCCCTTTTCCTGTGAGCCCCAGTGGGGAGGGGGGTGTCTTTACTGGCAATGACCTTGTGTAGAGTATTACATAGGAACTAGAGGCCCGATGCACGAAAATTCGTGCAAGAGTAGGCCTTCCTTCCTCCGGCTGCCGGCACCGGCTTCCCTCTGGCATCTGGGACCCTGGCTGGCTTCCCTCTGGCCCCGGCTTCATCAGGAAGGACATCCGGAATGATGTCCGGAAGACATCCAGTCTAATTAGCATATTCCCCTTTTATTATTATAGATAAGATGTGGAAAGGATCTCTATCAGTGATGACCCCGACGCTGTGAGATTTGGGGTGGTTCACATTTTTTTCACTTTTCTATATTTCTGATGTTTCTACAAAGAACATGTGCTTCTATGTGATGAAACATTAATGCAGTAATATAGGTAGAAATGTTATTTCCTATCCCCTGCCACACCTGAGACTCCAGACAGCCCTGGAAGGCAGAAAGGTATGTTACTGACCTCAGGTTCAGATGGGGAGATGGTGAACTGAACTAAAGGCAGGTGGCTGGCTGAGACAGGCATGGGCCAGGGTGCGGGGGGCAGAGCCGCTGGGAGTCTGCAGCCCGGCTCCATCCACGCTCACCACTCAGGACTCTGTG
Source organism: Eptesicus fuscus (assembly GCF_027574615.1). Classification (NCBI taxonomy): domain Eukaryota; kingdom Metazoa; phylum Chordata; class Mammalia; order Chiroptera; family Vespertilionidae; genus Eptesicus; species Eptesicus fuscus. The sequence continues at coordinate 13,334,024 of NC_072478.1, forward strand.
CTCACTCATTCAGCCAGTCAGCCACTCAGCGACCATGTCATGAGCGCTGTGCCAGGCCTGGGACTAGAATCTAAGAGGGGCCCCTGCCAGCAGTGGCCCTCCAGTGTTGAGAGCCAGGGGGCATTCTCTTACCCCACAGACCACTGTGCAACTCAGACACATGACTGCCTGGGATTTTGTGGGGCTCACGACCCCTGAAACCCACCCTGATTGAACCCCTGCTGTAGTCTGAAATGTTTGGGGTACAGCCTTGGTTGCCCCAACTTTAATTCACAGAAGTGCTCAGCGTGGGTCCCCAGCTCTAGACTCACAGATCGGGGGGCAATGGGCATGCCGCTCTCGTCCACGGGCCCGATTCCCTCGTACTTGACCCAGCGCTTATCCCGTCGTTTGCTGTCCTTGGTCCATGTGGCTGACCAGTTCTGGGGGTGCTGGGAGGCGGGGGTCTTCTGGGTCCCCGCGGGCCGGCTCCCAGGGCCTGGCCAGGTCTGATACCAAGCAGGGTCTGCAGGGTGTGCATGAGAGCGTTAGCAACGGGCAGGGGCCCGCCTGGCCTTGCCCGTCCCGTGGTTCTTCGGAATACTGATCCCCGTGGGTTTAAACATTTCAACATCTCCTTGCCTGTGGGAGTTGGGGAGGCAGACGCTATCATCTCAGCAGGACCACGGGCCTCTGGTTATGTTTTTAGTTAAAGTGAATAAAAACGGATTTTGTCTTGAGACACCTGTGCCCACCCCGCTCTGCTTTCCTGGGGCTGTCCTAAGAGCTTCCGGAATGAGGGCTGAGAATCATTACTTGCAGAGAATGCTGGGCCGTCCCAGCTGGGAGGCAGCGGGGAGGGGGGCAGAAAAGGTGCTGGGCTTGGAGGGGACAGATCTGACTTCAGACTCCAGTTCTGCCCCCTACTGGCTGGGTGATCTTGGGCACAACCATCAGCCTCCCTGTGCCTCAGTTTTCACTTCATGGGTCATCATGGCAAGGATTCAGGGGGACCTAGAGGGTGTGACCGTGCCCAGCACAGTGCCTGGCACACAGTAGGGAGGCTCTCGATAAGGGACAGAAACTATTCGCCAGACGTGGCTGTCGTGGCCTCAACTTCCGCGGACCCTTCAGCCCCAGGGCAGCAGCCTAAGGGGCTCAGCCTCCGAGCCGGAACCCCTCTGAGACTCGGCTCCTCACTGGGAAGAGGTCCATACTTTGCCAGGGGTTGGATAAGATGAGGCTTGTGAGGCTCAGCACGGTCAAGTGCTCAGCAATTATTTGTCAAAGAAATTAAACTCCTTGACAGAGTGCCTCCCTCACGGGAATGCGCAACCAAGGTGCCAGCTCCTCAGAAGGGCCCCAGGGTGGGCGCCGCACAGAGGACATCCCAGGGTCTCTCGGACCCTGTGGCCCAGGCTGCGGTGACGCGTAGGAGCCCAGGAGCTGACAGGCTCTCGGAGCTGCCTGCCCACCTGTGTTGGGGAGCAGCCTTAGGCCCTCGTGGGGTTCAGCCCCTGCACCCTTCTACAGCCCACATGTGCTCACATTCCTCGCCCCTCCCATCCCGTGTGAGCCACGGCCTGGCTGCTGGAGGCCCCCTAGCCCCAGGGCAGTGCCCCCCACACTTCCCTCCCTGGCACTGCGGGGAGGAAGGGGAAGGATGTGCCAGCCTGCTCTCCCACAGCTTCCACTCTCAAGGGCCAGCATGCTCACCCAGGGAGCGGCAGTTAGAGGGGCTCAGAGGCCCTGCCCCCCACTGGGCTCCGGGACCAGGATTTCCTGAGCAGACCCACCTGGGTGCCGGGAGGCCTCTCTCCGGGTTGGCAAGTACCCATTGCACACCGTCCTGGGCGCAGGATCATGGAACTGGAAATTAAGGGTGTTGGAGCCACCATTCCGGATCACAGGCACCTGTGGGGAGGGGCCAGGAGCCGCATGGGAGGGTGGGAGGGGCGGCGGCCAGGGCACAGCCATCCCCCATGGCGAGGGCTCCAGGGCCAGCTTGACCCTTTTGCGGGAAATCAGGGAGGCTCCCTAGAGCTATCTTCTGACCCGCTTCCCACCTTCCAGTCCTTTAATCCTCCTGCGCCCCACCTGTCCTGCCAGGTCCCCACCAACTACAGGCCCACAGTAACCCTGTCCCTCGCTGTCTCACTCACCCGAGTCCCCCTGGAGAATGGCCCTACATGGGCCCGGAGGTGGCCAGGGATGAAGTCGTCCAGGCTGAGCCCCGCCGGGTGGCTGCAGGGTGGGGCCTGCATACTTGGGTCAAGGTCAGAGGGCTGTGGGTGTGCCAGCAGCTCCTCCGAGCGTCCTCTGTGGGGAAGGAGGAGGCAGGGGAAGCCCTGCTGGACCAGCTGCCGTGCCCTCTGGGCTCGACCTCGGGGTGGGGTGGGAGGGGGCGGCCGTGGGAGGGCGTCAGGGCCAGCTGGGTGGGAGCTCCAGGACCCAGGAAACAGGCCACTCTGGGCACCCGCCTGCAGGCTGCCAGTGCCGGCTCCCAGAGGCACAATGGGCTGCTTGTTAGGCTGGGCAGGAGCTCCGGGTGGGAGTGGGGGAGGGGAGGCCGGGCGAGGAGGAGGGGAGGCTGGCCAGGAGCGGGCCCGCGGGACAAAGCCTCTGGCCGGCCTGCTGGCCAGCCCCTCTGGGGCTCTCACTACACAGGCCGCGCATTCCCCCAGAGGGAGGCAGAGGGAACGGGGGCAGCTGGCGGAGGAGGCCTGGCACGCAGGACTTTCAGTTCCCTCTGCCTGCCCTGGGCCCCGTGTGCGCATCTGCTCACCAGCAGGCACAGGGCTTCCTCGGGCTGGGAGAGGCCTTGGGCCACCCGCCTACTGCCCAGCAGGGCCAAGGGGGAGCGCGTGGGGGCATTTCCAGGCAACAGGAACCACTGTGCTGACACACACACACCACCACCACCACCACCACCACCACCACCACCACTTTCTCCTACACCTCAAGCTGTTTTTCAACAGAGGGTCTTCTTGGGAGCAACATGCTGGACTGGCCAGCCGGGTTCTTTTAACCCCTCCCCCCTCCCCCGCCGCAAATGTTAGCTCAGAGGAAGGGGCTTCAGGCATCCAGGAGACGGAGGTGGTGGGGCTGTCCAACAGGGCTCTCCTACCCGGACAGCGGGGTGCAGAGCGGGTAGGACTGGGCCCGAAGCTGAACCAACCATCACCAGCTTCTAGGGCTGGACCCACTCTGGTGTTTTTGTTCATTTAGGCTTGTGTGTGCCTGAGGGGTCTGGGGGCTCACGGGAGGGCTGGGAGGGCCTTGTGAGGGAGGTGCTATGTGCATGTGGTGGAAGGTAAGTGCAGTGCTGTGCATGTGACTTGTGGGGGTACCACCGGGTGTGGGGCATGTGAGCAGCAGGGGGTTGTGAGTACAGAGGGTGTCAGTTGCAGGCGGGAGTGTGCAGTTCGAGGTGCGGGTCCTATGAGCAGCACAGGAGTTACGGGGAACAGAGGGGATGCGGGTACAAGAGGGGCTATGCTGGCTCCTGTACCCAGTCCCTGCTCAGGCCATTGGGGGCTGGAGGGTACAAACGAGGCTGGGGCAACTCCCTGCCTCTGGTCTGAGTGGGGACTTCTTCTGACCCTTGAAAGACCTATTGGGGGCATAGCTTGCCTGTGCCCATCCCTGCCCGTGGGGAGAAGTGGAGAGCTGAGGCCAGAGGAGGGGCAGCTCACCAGCTGGATCCAATTAGGACTCCTACCAAAAGCAAAACATGCAGACACACCCCAGTTCCTGCAGCTCTCCCTCCCCCCATGGGGGACATCGAGGCAGAGAGAGCGGGGAGATGGGATCCCGGGCAGGCTGGTTCCTAGCAGCACCCCCTCCCAGCCCAGCTGACTGCTTGTGGCCAAGTTGCGAGATCAGCATCTGCAGTGCCTACTGTCAGCTGACCCTGCCTCCTTCCCACCCTGCTCCCTCCCCAGCCTCCATCTGTCCCACCCTGCTGGAGGGAGGTCCCCCACAGCATTTTCTGGGCTTGCTGATCCTGGGGGTGTGTGTGTGTTGGCGGGGAGTCTACCTCTCCCTGAGGTGCAGCTCCAGGGACATGCAGGGGAGGGTGTGGAAGGGCGGGCTGAGTTTTCGCTTGGCAGCCTGGTCAAGGGACATTAAGGGGGCTTCTCATAGGGAGAGGGAGGCATGGGGGAAACTGGTTTCACATCCAGCAGAGGACAGAGGGCGCCAGGGAACCTCGCGGTCCCCCCAGAATTCAGACAGCCCTCCACCTCCGCAGCCGGCTCCAAAGGGCTAGGGGAGGAGAAGGGGCTGTGCTGTGGTCGGGGACTGTGCCCACCAGAGACGGCGCCCCGGCCTGGAGCTCTGTCCTAGGCACCTCGCGGGTTTCTAGCTACGAGCCCACGTGGACAGGGCAGGTTTTCTCCAATCTCGCTTTCTGTGGATCGAGGGGAATACTTCTCCCCTCTTTCCATCCCAGAGTTTGGGGCAAGGTCCCCAGGGGAAGGGCTCCGTGCCTGCTCTTAGGGCTGGGCTCAGGGCCGCCGACTGCGCCCTGGCCACCCCCCTCCCTCCCCACACCTACCTTCCCCAGCGAGCAGGTGGCAGGTGGCGGGGACTGAGGACGCCGGGGAGGACGGGGCATCGCAGCTGGACTCCAGCCTGGCGCGGCCGCGGCGGGCCCTCGGGGAGGGAGGGCGGGGAGCGGCCCGGGCTGTGCTGTCCACCCTCGTGACCGCGTCAGGACGGGCTCGCGCGGCTGGGCGCCCGAGGAGGAAGCGGGACGGACGGGGCCGAGCGCGTGCCGGGAGGAAGGACGGGAGCGGCGCGGGCGGGCGGCGATCTGCCTTCCTCCAGTTTGGACTGTGAGCCGCACGGGGGGTGGCAGGGGGACCCGCGGGGCCGGGGCCGGGGCCGGGGCGGGGGTCCGGGCTTGCAAGTGGCCTCCGTCGGGTCGCGCCGCGGAGACGCTCTGGCCCTGGCGGAGCGGGGCGGGCTGGCCGCGTGGAGGCGCCGGGAGGGGCCGCCAGGGTCCCCGGGGAGCCCGCTCTGGTTTCCCAGCTGCCTCCCGGCCCCCGCCGCAAGCTGGCGTCGGGGCGGGCGCAGGGGGGTGGGGTGGGGGCGAGCGCCACTCAGAGTTTCCAGCGACGTTTCCAGCGGGTGGGAAGGGAGCCGCTCGCTGCACGGCGGGGCCAGGACGGAGGAAGGGCGCGAGCGGTTACCGAGGCGGGTGCGGCCCGCGCTGATACGGCGCCGGCGGCCCGGGGACGGGACCGCGCTGCCGCCGGGCGGGGGCCCAGATAGGGCGGCCCGCAGGCCCAGGGGCCTCGCGGACCAAGGGAGAGATTTGGGGCCGTGTCAGCATGCGTCTGGGCGTGTGCACACACACACACACACACATGCACACACACGCGCGTGCGCTGCCAAGCGGGCGATGCTCACACGTGCAAGCCCCGCGGAGCGTAGCCCAGGAGGAAACCCGCCCCCGGGAGCGCACCCCGCCCCCGGAGCCACGCCCCTGAAGAGGATGAGGGCGGCTCCCTTTGGCCGGGACAGGGTGACCAGGTCTTGGTGTTCCCACACACCGCGTTTGTTTTGATCTCGCTGCTTTTCCGCTGTTCCCGCTGCTCTGACACCGATCCCAGGAGCCCGCACCCATTGGCTCCCGCCAACTTCCCTGACCACCCCCTCTCCCCTCTCCGCTCTCCCCCAGGCCTCTGTGTGTGCACCGGGCCTGTGATAGGAAGTGAGGGTACTCCATGCATGTTCACAGCGAACAGGAAAGTCCCTGGCTGGGCTCAGGGACCCCAAGCCCCAAACCGAATAGCAAAGAGGTATTGGGCTATTTCAGATCTATTTTGAGAGGGATCAGTTATAAATTAGGAAAACGTTCATTGCATTCCTACTAGGGGTAAGATTGGTGTCCTGAGGCCGCCATGCACTAGAGCAGCGATTTTCAACCGGTGCGCCGCAAGAATTTTTAAAACATGCGACACCTGACTATTTAGTCAGGAGCACTGACCTCTTTTCCCTTAGATTGTCAAACTTAAAAAATGACAACAGCCCTCTGGTGTGACTGCCCTGTCTTGAACCATAAATATATAGGTCATATAACAGAGTTGCATCTTATTGGTCACGTCGCATAATAAGGTTGCATCTGATGGGTTAATTCTTGGTACCAGAAATCCTTATGTACAAGTATGGGCACCTGACTTTTTCAAAAATCACTTTGGAGCAAAATGGGTAGATAATTACTATTATTTTTTATTTTGAAATCAATCAATACTATACCTATTCTTTATCTGATTGGCAAAAAATATGTGTTTTGATGTGCTGCACGAGGTGAAAATCGCTGCACTAGTGTTTTCCAAGAGCATCATTCAACTCAAAAGTTGAGAAGGGAGGGAATGGAGAAAAGATGAAGCAATTTTTTAAAAAATGTCTACAATCATTGATGCCATTAAGTTGATCTTTTCTCAGTTCAGTTAACGGGCTATCCTGGTTGTGGTGAACCAGCATGAAACAGTGTCACAGACCAACAGCGGAAGGAGGCCTGTTTCGGCTGAGGGGAGCGGCTGCTGGCAAGCTCCCAGTGTTTGGGGGCTGGGCTGGCACAAGGGGGGCTGTTAGGTGCACACTTGGAGGCAGATGCAAGGTTTCCAAGGAAGAGCTTTTAAAGGGTCACAGGGGTTCCCAGTCTGCAGGTGTGGGTAGGTACCTTTGTCAAGGCACTTACTGCACTGAGCAGGGAGCTGAAGGAGATCCCCTCTTAGCCCCCCCCCCCCCCCCCCCAAGACTCAGTGGTTCTCCTGGAAAGCTGGAAGGGTGGGGAAGGGACAGTAGCCCCACTCGGAGAAAGCAGCTGCCGAAAGGAGGGCTGGTGGCAGTGCGCGTTCCCTCCTGTGAAGCTTGGACACCCCTGGTCACCATCCTCTCCCCTCCCCCAGGGACAAGAGCTGCGCCCATTTCCCTTGTCGCCAGTTTCGTTCCCCACCTGTCACGGTCCTCACGGCTAAGAGGGGCCACATCTCTTTCATGTTCTTCCTTGTTCTCCAAAGTTGGTGGCGCCGAAGATCTTCCAGCTCCGGGAATCCTGGTCATGCCCCCCTCTCACCAGCAGCGAGCTTCTCTTATCCTCTAGGGCTCTAACCTGGACTCCAAGATAAATATTTAATGTAGACGGTGCAACTGAGCTGACCAGGGTCCCCACTTCCTGCTTCTCACAAGGCTACCAGCGTCATCTCTATGGGGATGGGGAGCCAGCACACGGCTTTGTAGGAAGCGGCCAGGCTGTGCTGGAGCCCCGAGCTGTTCTCCAGGGCCGTTTTGACCTCTGTCTCCTGTCGCCCAGGCTCTGCCGGGCTCACCCCTCTCTCAGCGCGGAGCCTGCTTTGCTCTGGCACCAATGGAGTCACTCTCCGTCCCAGAGTCTTAGCCTATGTGCTTGGCCCAAGGAGGAGCTTTGCAAGACCCTCCACCCTGTCCCTGATGCCCACCAGCCTCACAGAGGAGAGGGTGCGAGATCAGTGGGGACAGAAAGCATCAGGCACCATGACACGCACTTTTTCCGCCCGTATTTAGAGACAAGAATCCTTCCTCTTTGAAAAGTGGGAGATGAAAGGGGAAAAGTAGCAAAGTCCAGAGATTCAGCCCAGAACCAGGTGTCTGATTTCTCTACTCCTCCCTCCAGCCTCAGCTCTACTTGCTGCTGCCCCAGCCTGCAGACAGCTGGCACGGTTTAGTGTTAGTGAGCGGCTGGGGCTACAAGGCTGTCCTAGGTAACGCGGCTGTTGTCAACAACAGAGCAGACTCAGATTCCTTTCATCCTAATGCGTTATCTCCGGACTCCCTTATCATCTCACAGGCCCGCCCTTCGGGTGACTCTTCCCCCCACCCCTCCCTCACCCCCGCTCTGGCACTACCTTTTGTCAGGGGGCCACTCTGCCTTCTCAGAGCCACCTGAGCCATAGTAAACACAGTTATGTAACTGCTCTGTTTTCCTAGCCATCTGATCCTGTCAGCGGTATGCCCCACCCCCACCCTTTTGTTCTGAGGATTACCCCCAAGACACCCAGTCAACAGAGGTCTGTCCATGTCCATCACCCTAAGGGCCAAGAGACTACCAATAGATGTGGCTCTTCCCAAGTGGGGCGGGGGAAGAGGGGGGCTGTACAGCTGTACAGGAATGCGGGTCACTGTGAAAACCAACCTCTGTCACCAGGAGGAAGGATGAATGGAAATAGCACTGAAGTAGGGTTTTATTGTAAGTGAGCAGGGTGAGCAGAGAATTCAGTTTTATTTCTCAAGTGGGAAAAAGGAAGCAAGGGATCCCAGGAGACATAAACCTGAACTCTCATTTCTTGAGGAGTGTCCTTATCTAGCACAGGGAGCCTGGCGTTCCAATGTCACGCTCATATCTAGCCTGAGCTGGCACCCCGGCACTGTGCCCCAGCCCCCATATTAGACAGCGGAGGGACATTGCTATTCCTTCTCTTCTCCTCCACAGGGATGGACTCTGACACACTCTTCAGTGAGGCTTTCAGCGGGTTTTTATTTGTGCTCTCAGAAACGTGCTCTCTTCCTGCCAGGAGAACCGAACCAGTGGACCAGAATGGATTAGCAAAGAAAGCACGGTTCCTTTCAAGGAGCTTGGACCTCTCTAGAGAGGAAGACCACATAGTGAGGAATTGAAACCAAGTCACTCAAGACACGACAGTACAAATCCCGGCCATGTTTCATCCTCTGGGCTGCACCCCTTTCTCCTGGGTCCCCTCCGGATTCCAGCTCCTGCCAACACCAACTTCTCCTGATGGCCCTCGTCCAAGCCAAACCTTCCTGGGAACAGAAACCACTGAAGAGGAACACGAGAGACCCTGTGAGGCTTGAAAGACCCTCCTAAGCCGGCAACGGCATGACCTGGGCCATCTGGAATCCCAGGTTTGGGGTACAGTCCCTGGAAGGAAAGGGATCTCTTGAGTGAAAAAATACCCACTCCAGGTCAAGTGTGGGCAGTGTGGGCAGCCAGCGTGAGTGAGTATATCCCCAGGGGAAGAGAGAATAAGGCTTGCAGGCCTGCCTCGCACAGACCTCCTTTCTACAGCACACATGATGTAACTGGGACCGATTCAGGCTTCTCAGCGGCAATCCCATCTCATCCCCAAGGCTGTGAAAGAACTCGGCCTTTTGTCCAAGTATCTAGTCTATCTCGAAGGAAGCCTCTGCACTGACATCCACCGCCGCTCACGCTCCCCTCCGTTCACAGATGAGCACACAGCACGAGGCGCAGACGGGGTGCCCTGGAGAACTGAGCTGGAGGAATGAGCCTCTTTTAGTTCTCACGAAAGTAAGAGCAAGTGGCTGACAGCTCTTTAGAAAGCAGAGTTTAAAAGGCAAGGATAAATAAGCGATGACCTCAGACGGAACCCCAGCCAAGTTGACTCAGCCACAATGGGCACACAGACCAGGAGCTGGGAAACTAGGTCTGCATCAGCCGCCTCTCCCCGCGCGGGGCTCACTCAGATAAGGAGGATGAGAGGGCTGCGTTGTCGGCCAGTGGACATCGTGAGGTAGTGCTCTGGTCTCCAAACAAAGAATCGCCTTGTCTTCCCGCCTCCTTGAGTTCTGTGATGAACCTTCTCCTCAACGGCAGCAACATTATAAAGACGGCCTCGTTTGCCATGAAGTTATTAATCCGCTGCCTCAACCTTCAAGACTTTTTCTAAAACCTGAGAGTCACGATGCAAAAACAAGGCCTTGCAATTACATAGAGCAGGCAAGAAAGGGGGACTGAGTGTCCAGGGAGAGGTGAACGTGAACTTGCACGCTAGTTCCTCATTTCCAGGCTTAAAAAAATTCTTTCTCACAACGCTGGAAATAAGGGTAAATATGGCCTCACTTGATGGAATGTTTAGCTGAGGTATAAGGACAGTGCTAGGCCAGGACGCTATTTATTGGGCAAGATGCCAAAATGCATACTTGGCTTCTCTGACATTAGAAATCTGGGCTCGTTTTCTGGCCTGTAAATTGCACGGTGGCCCCTGATGTCACTGTACTTACTTACAGTGAACTTGCCTCACTCAGGCCTGGCAGGCCCCGGGTTCAGACTTCCTACCTTCACTGCATAACCGATAGAATGCCCTCCTGGACGCGCTGTCTACGCCAAGGGCCCTGGATGCTTTTTCTATCCCTACCCCCGTTGCTCAGTGGAGGTTCCTTTTCCTTGGGAAGCTGCATATTTCTAATTGTCAGAGGAATCCGGAGGCTGGCCTGACACTGCCTTTCGTCCGACTCACCTCCACATTCAACTCCTCTCTGGCTCCTGCAACTTCTCCTAAGATAGAATTCATCCATGTCTATTATTAGGGCCACATGCAGAGTTACTAAACCACCATAATAGTAACATATCTTTTGCAAGGGTTTGGTTTTCTGGGACGTTTTTCTTCTGTGTCTTTAAGGAGCAGCCTGACCTGGAGAAGCCACACGCAGAGCTGGGACTTGAATGTGAGTTAGTAGCGGGCAGAGTGCCAGGAAGGAGGTTGGGCAAGGGAGTGGGTCCTGAGCGGGAGAAGTAGAAACACCACTGCAGCCACCGAGCTGGTCTAACATGAACGGGTGCAAGAGGCAAAGGAAGCCGTCTTTCTTTGCGAGGGGATTCCTTTCCTCGAGAGCGGAATTGCTTGGCATTACCAGAGACCAGACCAGACATCCAAGTCAGGTTTTCTGCTCTTGTGGAATTACCGAATGGTCAGAGCCAAATATAAGTGCCCCCACCAGGAAATAAAGACACAGGGAGCCAACAGAGCCATCATTTAATTTTAAGAGTGCTTTCTTTTTTTTTTTTTTTAAAGATGACTTCCAATTTACAGTAAGAAAGTTTTATCAAATTTTCTTGTTCACAAAACAGTTAATAAATAATTTCTGCCAATAAATAACATTTCCACCATTTTCTTTAACATAACTGAAAAGCAAGTCATCTCTCAACAAGGAAATAACCCATCATCCAGAAAAGTCTTTTAAAGAAGTACACCACCAGTTAACCGCATACATCTGACCACCTCATTAGGAAGCAAAACCTGATCTTTCCTTGGAAAATTCCTGCTGACATTTCTATTAGGAAAAACAGCGATTGGTCACAGTGCACTGAGAAAGGAAAAGTGAGGGCTCATGGCGGCATCTTCCAAAAGACGCATCTTCATTGCCCCAAATCAAGATCTATGGTCGGCCTCCTCCCTATTACAGGCACTGCACTTTAACGTGGAAAAAAAAAAGTCATTTGGAAACAGCTAGTCAAGGGAGTGAAGGGAGTCTGGGCACGAACTTACAGGAAGGCAGTGTGCATGGCCCTACTTCAGAGCTGCCTGGAGGGATGGTCGACGGCCATGTCCTCACTTCTTGATCTTAAGCCATCTAGACTTGTCATGAGGATGCAGAAGAGAAGATGCATAACCCTATCTCAGACAAAGGTGTTATTTAGCAAGGTTGCTGGGGCGTGAGGCCAAGGCCTCCTGGGAGGGAATATACTCTCCAGGATCATCTTCACCTTTGTGACTGCATAGATGAAGGCAGCAAACCCTGACCCCATTCACTTCGGCTGACTAGACAGAGGCAGGTCAGGCCCAGTCTCAGAGTAATACAGGCTCCCTCTTTCACACTCTGTCAAAAGCACAAAGCCCTACTGTTCACACAGTTCTCTGCTCAAGATAAGAGTAACAACCTTGCTTTTTGACTACACAACGTTCTTCCTCTACACACATCTGCTCTATGGCTTTCCTACAAGCACTTGATCACAGCAGTGCTGAAGAGGGACTATGCAATACAGCCTTGGACTTGACCTCTGAGTAATCCAGACCCTCCTCCAGCTAGTGTTGGGGCTCCCTAGGCTGCCCTTTACTCCCTCTTTTAGCAGATTGCAGAAAAGATGTGGACCAAGTGCTAGAACAGGGGGTAGCCATGGTTATAATCACAAATAACTTAGAAAACGGCAGCCTCATTCCCACCAACTAGGGGATTCGTCCTCCCTCTGAAATATTTTCTGCCTGGGTAGGGAACACTGAATAATGCTTAGAAAAAAAGTGGGTTCCATGGTTACTATAACAACTATAATAATATGGGGGGATTCTAGAATATCCTCAACAAGTCTTTAAGGGTTTGGTAATAATTTCCAGCACCAACACCGAAGGGGAAATATCTGATAATTAACACATGGAGAAACTCTAAATCAGTCAATCTGGGGCAAGCTCTTCCTAAAAACCATTTTAATTGACGGGTTGCCCAGATTGGTCACGATGAACTTAATTCTCAAGACCGAGAGAATTCTATTTATAGAAAAGGCACAGTAAAAAAATTCTGGCTATTGTCTGCAATGTTGGCATAAAACAGGAGGGCAGAGGAAACCACTTAGCCATTGTCACTCTGCGAAGATGGGGACTCTCGTGATGTCAGAGCAGGAAGCCCCACTGTACCTCGCACACGCATGGTCTGTGATATTTTAAAAAAGTGTTTTTATTGATTTTTGGAGAGAGGAAAAGATAGAAATACCAACGATGAGACAAATATCGATTCCCTGCCTACCGCACATCTCCTACTGGGGATCGAGCCAGCAACCTGGGCATGTGCCCTGACCGGGAATGGAACTGGTAACCTCTTGGTGCATGGGACAAGGCTCAATCCATAGGGCCACACTGGTTGGGCTATACAATTTTTCTTATAGAGAGCAGCTGCCTCAAACTTTGTGTTTTAAATTACTCAGAAGAGGATCTAAGGGACAACACCAAGGCTCAAAGGCCCCAAAGTTACTCAATTTAAAAAAATCTTACCCTTGTCATTAAATAATATCATTCTGTGACAGAATAATGAGGAATTTTCCTTTACTTATTTTTGAACTTATGTCCAAGTTATCAGGATAAGAAACTGTGTAGGAACAAAAAGGCAGTGAAAATATAGATAAAAGGACATGAAATATATTTATATTCCTGAGAGTCTGATGCTTCTGTCCTTAGGCAAGGAGCCACATCAAGCCCACCAGAGTTAGATGAGCTATTTTTACTTCACTAATTAATATCTAGTCACAAAAGGCCATGGAATCAATAGTGTCTGTACCCATAACTAGTGTGACCTTGCCATTTTAAAGAAAGCTGAGGCTGCTTTTAACATTCTATTACACACACACACACACACACACACACACACACACACACGGCTTATACGTTTGTTTTTTGCTTCAAATATTCAGAACACAGAGATTTAAAAAGGATGTATGTTTTGAACTGATGTTAGATGAATAGTTTTTTTTTAATCCTCACCCAAGGATATTTTCTCCATTAATTTTTAGAGAGTAGAAGGGAGGGAGAGGGAGAGAGAGAGGAGATAGAGAAACATCGATTGGTTGCCTCCCACATGCACTCGGGCTGGGGCTGGGGATCGAACCTGTAACACAGGTACGTGACATGTCTTTGATTGGGAATCAAACCCGTGACTCTTCAGTGCTTGGGCCGACTTTCTAACCACTGAACCACAGCAGCCAGGGTGAGTTTTTAAATATCTATTTAAAAAATTGTCATCTGATCAATTTAAAATTTCACATGATGTGGATGTAGACGAAATTGGGAAAACTGGCCCTTAAGAAGTGTCCTGTCTAAAATGGAATTTCACTAATGTTTACAAAGAAGCCCTCGTTTTTCCCCCTAATAAAAGAAGTTGAAGAAAATAAGGTCCCTATGGACCTTAAAGTGAAGGAGAACAAGAATGAAGTATTTTTTAGGATCTTTAGAGCATGCAGGGTGGAGACTGAATAGAAGAGGCTTTGAAAACAGCAATCCTCAGACCTCTGACTGCAGTTAGAATGTTTGTTGACATGTTGGAGATAGTGGTTGGTCCTAAGGCAAATTCAGGGCAGACAATCAGCCATCTTGGGAGTTGCTGTTTAGATTAAAACTAGTAGCCCTGCACACGAATCCGTGTGCCAGTAGCTCTCTGCATGTCCTGGCTGCTTCGCGCCCATTGCCCAGACGCTCTCTGCGGCCCAGAGGCCCATCCACAGCTGGGCACGGAACATTTGCCTCATCGCCAGGGCGACGAAGCAAGTGTTCCACCAGGCTGCTCACACTGCCCACTCTCAGCTGCCACCCCCCTGGGACTGGGGGACTCTGGTGGGGCTGAGAGGACTGGGCGCCGCCATCTTGTGGCTATGGGTGCCGCCATCTTTATGACAGAATGATGGTTAATTTGCATATTACCTTCTTATTAAGATGTCTAAAAATATGCTAATACCCTCCAATGAAGTCTGGAATGAAGAACGAGTACTGTGATTACAATATATTCTTTTTTTAAAAAAAATTATTTATTGATTTGAGAAAGATAGAACATCAAATTATTGTTTCACCCATTTATGCATTCATTGGTTGATTCTTGTATGTACCCTGACCAGGAATGGAACTGGTGACCTCTTGTTGCATGGGACAAGACTCAATCCATAGAGCCACACTGGCCGGGCTATACCATTTTTCTGGGGATTGAATCCAGAACCCTGGCCTATTGGGACAATGCTCTAACCAACTGAGCACCCCCCACCCCCTTGCCCAGAGCTTCAATATATTCTTAAGGTTCATGCCTTCTAACCTGTCTTCAGTCAGAGGTGCCAGCCTATGTAGGTACATCGAGTGACAGTGTCACTTTAAGAAGCTATCTGTACCTTACAGACTTCACACACAGCTTTTTAAATTAATGAAACACATACCCCAGCTTTCTACAGAATACCAGAAATACCTTTTCCTTTAGAATTCAACAGGATTTTCAAACCTAACTTCCTTCAAGAGCTGTTGTTACTGTATTTTAAACTCCACTTTTCTTGAATGACGACTTCTCACCTCTCTGCTGTGGCAGATCCTTCAACAGCTCAAAGGGCACCTGTAAGGTACATCCTTTGGCCATGCCTCTGTTAAGGAAACTTGCTTGATCGCACTGCTTCTTTTTGAGAAGATAATAAACAGTCCTAAATAATCATCCTTTTTACTAGCACAATATTATTTCTTGCTTATATGGATGTCTAATAACTATTCCACTACTTGCCTGTGATTGAAGCCCATAAGAGTGGTTTCTACCTGTGGGTTGTGTATGTAAAACCACCACCTCAGTGAGAAGGAGAAAGGGATAAGGGACCCCCCATCTATCAAATGTGTCATGTGGATGCACTTCCACTTTAGGTGAGACTTCCACAACAGTGGTCTTTTCTGTACTGGAACTGAGAGAAGAAGAGTCTGAGGACACCCAGGTGATGAATTCCATTTGTAAGGAAATGACAATCAGTAAAGACTTTTTCTCCTTTCTTGCACAGTTTTTACTGCAACCCAGTATGAGGTCTTTCATTTCCGTCCCCAATATCCTTATCTTTTCTTTTTAAGTACATTTTTTAAATTCTCACTGGAGGACATGCCTTTTTTTTTTTTAAATATATTTTATTGATTTTTACAGGGAGGAAGGGAGAGGGATAGAGAGCTAGAAATGTCGATGAGAGAGAAACATCGACCAGCTGCCTCCCGCACACCCCCCACTG
Organism: Eptesicus fuscus; assembly: GCF_027574615.1. Lineage (NCBI taxonomy): Eukaryota > Metazoa > Chordata > Mammalia > Chiroptera > Vespertilionidae > Eptesicus > Eptesicus fuscus. The sequence goes on from NC_072478.1 coordinate 13,349,526, forward strand.
GGGATGTGTCCGCAACCAAGGCACATGCCCTCGACCGGAATCGAACCTGGGACCTTCCAGTCCGCAGGCCGACGCTCTATCCACTGAGCCAAACCGGTTTCGGCGACATGCCTTTCTTTTAATTGATTACATGGAGAGAGGAAGAGGGAGAAAGAGAAACATCAACTGGTTCCCCTCCGGCCTCCCCTGGACAGAACCTGAAACCTAGGTGTGTCCTGACAGGAAACAACTTGTGACCTTTCAGTGTACGGGATGATGCTCCAACCAACTGAGCCACACCAGCTGGGGATCCTTCCTATCTGTTTAAGCAGACTAATTCATGCCATCAAATTACAATCCCTTCAATGCTCTGATCTTTGTCATAAACAGACTCGGAACTGTTAGCAAAAGATATAGAAAACAGATATTTCTAATGAAATTGTGGGGTTTTTTTGGATAAAGTTTCTGTTGTCCTTGAAGTTCCCAACAAAGGTATGACTGCCTGAGATATGTGCTCTTGTGCTGGACTCCTACAGCCCATATGACATTAAGGAATTCCATGAATATGCACTTTGGTGTAGTGTTGCCCAGATATGTACCCTACTGCAAAGCTGGCCAATGGGTATTATGACATAGCACCTGTCACCAGGTAAAACCAAAAATGGGAGCCCAAGAACCCCCGAGGTTTTCTTCCCTAGTTGGTTGTGACTTGAAAAATCAAGGGAAGATTATTCAAACATTATATCTGAACACTTTTCTTTGTATTCCATAATATGCTGACAGACAGTTCAACCTGATGAGTGTTGAAAGATAAACATCCTGTAATTGATATAGAAGATATGAAATTCCTCACTCATCCAATGCCCTTTAGCAAGACTTCCGATTCATAAGGGATCATTCTACCCTAGTCTGTTTTCATTATCCCAGTTGATTAAAAAAATGCTGACACAGAAAAAAGGACGATGGGAGAATAGATGCTATAATCGCTGATGCAACACACAGAAGGGCATAAGTGCTTATACTGAAGGTTGTACAGAGGATATTTATAAAATATTTAGACATGTAGCTTCCTTTGTAGACAGATTAAATCACCTGGGGTCCAAAAACGAAAGCCAAAGAATCTGGCAACATTTAAGAAACCTTCAAAGTTTTAAAGGAAGTTTAAACTAGCCATGCCCAGAGCTAGATGAACAAATTTTAAGTAATTCCAAGAAACCCCTCATTACCTTTTATTCTGCCTTACCAGAACATAGTAAAAGGAATTGAGAGTCCAGAAGAAAGTGGGTTATGGAAAACATTCCCCTTGGCTCTTAAAATCACTAGGTTTGGGTTATTCACTTACAAATTCTACTATAATCAAGTTTTCCATAAGAAGAGAAGTTTAAGCCACTGAAATCTAAGAGATCTTCTTCAGTGGTACCATGTAGAAAGGAAAAACCTTCTTGTGTTTGAAAAGTTACTCGTATCAATGAAAGACATTACATTCTAAAAACAAGAGAAAGTCTGGCTGGTTCAAGCCAGAAATCCAGGGTGGAGGTTTCCAAGGCCCTTTTATTAGGAGAAGGTGCCCCTTATAGTACAAAACCTCACACATGTATCAGTCAGTCAGATCATTTCCTAAAAATTAAGAAGAAAAGGGAAAACAAAACAGATGCACTGCTTATATTTATGTTAGACATAAATTAGAAGAATTTATAAAATGGTCACCTTTCTTACAGAATAAATGCAGAGTGTATATTATGAATGCACCTCCAGGTTTAAGTTAAGTTGCCTTGTTTTGTTTACCAATAATAAATAAATAAATACAATTTGCTCTTAAGTTTTGGGTCCACCTTTGTCACGGCAGGACTCTGCGTCATTGCTGGCTTTTTTTCCCTTCTCGCTCCTGTGCGAAGCATTTGATTGCATGGGGGTTACCAACTTCCCGTGGCTATCGTGGCTATCTTTTCGGGGTGGCATCCGCTCATTAATTAGGTCCAGACCTCGGGCTTCTTCAAAACTCCGGATCCTGTGCTGACGCGAAAACCCTTTGATGGCTACAGAAAAACAGGAAAGGGAGGAGCTCAATTAGACAGCAAAGCGACAAGCTTCAAGTTTCTTAGCACACAGCAGCCTCCTCGAGAAAAACACAGAAGAGTGGCCAGGGAGCACATGGCTGGTGAGATAATAGGCAATATTTGATTTCAATTAGCTTTGACTTGAAGCTACCAATTCTTTTATTTTTTAAAATATATTTTAGTGATTTTTTTACAGGGAGGAAGGGAGAAGGATAGAGAGTTAGAAACATCGATGACAGAAACATTGATCAGCTGCCTCCTGCACACTCCCCACTGGGTATGTGCCCACAACCAAGGTACATGCTCTTGATCGGAATCGAACCTGGGACCCTTGAATCCGCAGGCTGATGCTCTATCCACTGAGCCAAACCGGTTAGGGCGAAGCTACCAATTCTTAAGGCCCCCAGGGCAGCTGAAACTGTGAAAGTAATTTTCATAGGAGCTCAACACAATTAGTCATAGCAGAAGTATATCTGACAAAAAGGAAACAAGTTCCTCCTTAGTCCCAGTACATTTGGGAAAGAGTTTCTTATGCACCAGAAACGTGCTCAATGGGAGAGAAAAAAAGGAAACGCTAGAATAATAGAGCAGGTTAAACAGAGTAGTTACTTTAGCACAAACATCACATTGACCACAGAAGAAAAGTAACAAAAGAACTAGTCTTTTTGTTTAAGGACAACTTTTTATCTTGCACAACCAGGAGCTGAACATAAGTAAAAAGCCATCTAAATAATAGCTTCTAGATATTTTCTTTGATTGACCTTTTGTACTGTCAAGGAAACCATTCCCATTTTGAATCACCTTACCTAATAAAACAAATTTATAAAACAATATGAATTACAATGGTTTTCATCCACAGATTTGCAGATTATTAGTTACTTCAAATTTGCTTTCATAGAACCAAAGATAATTTAGCTTGACTGCCTTAGGGCAACCTCAGAAATTAACCAAATTAACTTCCTGTCTACTCTTGCCTCTGCTCTTGACATCATTGGATAAAGAGGTTGACCTGTTTGAATCTCTAGTAATCTCTTATACTGTGTATGGAAGAGCTAGAGGATTAACCCACTTGATCCCTCTTGACCAGTTGCTTATGCTTTAGCCATTGTATTAAAACAGCCCAGAAAGGACTTTAGCTGTGGAGAGGGTCATTTGTAATACTTTGTGAGCATGCCTAGAAATACCTATTCCTTTTCTCACGGGTACAGTTCTGGTGATGCAATAATGAAAGATTTCAAATGTAGACAAAGCTTTTTAAAACCAATAGACAGACACAAGATCACATCTATCACAGGAATATGGTCATACCTTCCTGGGCCTCTACCGCTTGTACTGTGGCTGTAAGAGGCAGGAGCAGTGGCATGCAAAAATGAAGACAGAAAACGAGTGAGTAAAACCAATAGCAATGCTGCCAACAGACATCATAGGGTCCCACCTTTTAGCCTATTCCCATCCATAATAAAAGTCAACTAGTTAGAGAAGCAAGAGGATTATTGTGAAAAACTAAATTGGGGGCAGGGGAAATGTGAGGTAAGAAGAGTTTCTAACATTTTAGGTAGCATGAGAACCTTTTAGCTAATGGCATCTACACCTAAGCCCACTGGGTCAGTCAAGCTGACTACCGAAACCAAGAGTTATGTTGCTTTCCTGATTTTATTTTATTTTTTCTGCTTTTTACTTTTTTATTTATTTATTTACTTTTTTGTTGCTAATCCTCACCCGAGGATACTTTGCCATTGACTTTTAGAAAGAGTGGAAGGGAGGGAGAGAGACAGAGAAACATCCATGTAAGAGACACATGGATTGGTTGTCTCCTGCACTTGCCCTGACCAGGACATGGAATTGAGCCTGCAACTGAGGTATGTGCCCCTGACTGGAATTGAACCCAGGACCCTTCAGTCCAAACTGGCTAGGGCACTTTCCTGATTTTAAGTAGCCAGATGCTATTCACATAGAGTCAAATAATTTAACATTACAACCATTCTTGGGTTTGTAATAGCTCAGATGGTATTACATGAGCTGCTGCTGGATCCTATTTTAAAAAGTATTTAAAATTACTTCTTATTGTTCTCAAGCAACTTATGTGGAGTCCAACTGTCATTTTAAATTACTTAACAACAAAAAAGGACTTTGAATAATATACTGGCATTTGGAAGGAGAGTAAAATGGATTATAAGTGAAGGTTTATTTCTTGTCCAGGTGTGGAGTATTAAGCTGGCAAAGGCATAAAACTATTCGATTCTGGATACAATTCATTTACCATCTGGGATTGGAGATACAACAGAGGCTGATATTTCCAACAATGTGACTTCCATTCACTGTGTGAGAGAGCAGCTCAATTACTAAGAAGGCCCTCTACTCCGAGAGAAAAGGAAACCATTAGTACCAATAGGTAAACTTCATTGCATCTTCTGTTAAGACAGTAAAAGCCCTAAAATATGAAAAGGTTATAGGTTGTAGTAGCAAGAACGATCCTATTAGGAGAACCCTGTCAGTTCCAACAATACCAACTTTTAAAAGAAGGCAGGGAAGAATAACGAACAGTAACAGCTTGCCCTGCTTTAGGCTTTATATATCCACAAGACAGGAGAAATGGGAGAATGGAAAGTTAACTTCTTAATGCAATGTGAAAATGGAAACTTGGAATCAACTTATCAAGTGCTTACATTTGTCAACCATATGTAGGCATGTGCTAAAGCAAAGTTACACCCTCTCTAATCTCCTCAAATAGAACAAATAAACTTTCTTAAGAAGATCATAGTGGCTTCAAACAGTATATCGAGCCCAAGTGTGAAGAAGAGAGGGAACAAAGCATTGCCTGAAATTGTATGAGTGTTGGCCTAATTAGAGTTTAAAAGCTATGTGGCAAAATATGTACTAGTATTACATTTTTGGGGGCCCTCCTAGAATTGCTTTTTGCATTGGGTATTAAGATATTGGCCTGGCCCTGACTGGTTTGGCTCAGTGGATAGAGCGTCGGACTGCGGACTGAAGGGTCCCGGGTTCGATTCCAGTCAAGGGCATGTACCTTGGTTGGGGGCACATCCCCAGTAGGAGGTGTGCAGGAGACAGCTGATCAATGTTTCTCTCTCATTGATATTTCTAACTCTCTATCCGTCTCCCTTCCTCTCTGTAAAAAATCAATAAAATATATTTAAAAAAAAAGATATCGGCTGGGCTGTAGCTGGTTTGGCTCAGTGGATAGAGCATTGGCCTGCAGACTAAAGGGTCCCAGGTTTGATTCTGGTCAAGGCACATGCTCAGGTCTAGGGCTGGATCCCCAGTAGAGAGCGTGCAGGAGGCAACTGATCAATGATTTCTCTCATCATTGATGTTTCTATCTCTCTCTCCCTCTCCCTTCCTCTCCGAAGTCAATAAATATATTTTTTAAAAAAACGTTATCAGCCTGTATTGAAAGGCATTTTAAGAAACAGTCATATAAAACTGAGAAACAGACCTTTTTTCTTCACTGAAATAGAATTTATCCTATATAATAAAACCCTAATATGCAAATCAACCGAAGGACAGAACTGGTCATTATGATGTGCACTGATCACCAGGGGGCAGACGTTCAACGCAGGAGCGGCCCCCTGGTGGTCAGTGCACCAGAAGTCGGGCTCACAGCTGGCGAGCACAGGGGCGGTGGCGGGAGCCTCTCCCACCTCTGCAGCAGCTCTAAGGATGTCCGACTGCCGGCTTAGGCCCCCTCTCCTTGCAGAGAGCGGGCCTAAGCCATCAGTCGGACATCCCCCGAGGGCTCCCATACTGCCAGAAGGCGCAGGCCAGGCTGAGGGACCCCCCGCTCTGAGGGCACAAATTTCATGCACCGGGCCTCTAGTATACCATAAAATTGACTTGTTTAAAGTGTGCAGTTTAATGATTTTAATAGAGTTGTGCAATCATCATTATAACCTATGGTTAAAACATTTTCATCACCTTGAAAATAAGCCCATTTCCCTCTCTCATATCTGCCTCTTAATCCTAGATTTGCCTACTCTGGGTATTTCATATAAATGGAATCAAACAATATGTGATTTTGGTTACTGGTTTCTCTCACTTAGCACAGTGATTTTCTTTTATTTTTTATTAATCCTCACCCGAGGATATTTTTCCACTGATTTTTAGAGAGAGTGGAAGAGAGAAAGACAGAGAGAAATATTGATATAAGATAAACACATTAACTGGTTGCCTCCTGCACGTGCCCCAACCAGGGCCAGGGCTGGGGCGGAGCCTGCAACCAAGGTATGTGCCCTTGACCGGAATCGAACCCGGGACCCTTCAGTCTGCAGGCTGATGCTCTAGCCACTGAGCCAAACTGGCTAGGGCAACTTTCTGTTCTTTTAAAATAAATATTTATTTACTTATTATTTATTTGTTTATTATTTGTTGTTGTTGTTAATCATCACCTGAGGCTATTTTTCCATTGATTTTTAGAGAGAGTGGAAAGGGACAGGAAAGACATAAAGAGAGAAACATTGATGTGACAGACACACATCTATTGATTGCCTCCTGCATATGCCCCAGGGGGTTGCGGGGATTGAACCTGCAAGCCCTTGACTAGGAATTGGTGGGAGACCCTTCAGTCCATAGGTTGACACTCTAGCCACTGAGCCAAACCAGCTAGGGCAGCACAGCAATTTTCAATTTCTTTCATCTCATGGCACACATAAACTAGTTACTAAAATTCTGTGGCACACCAAAAATATATATTTTTTGCCAATCTAACAAAAAACATAGGTATAATTTTGATTCATTCACACTGGTCAGCTATTGTGTTGGCTATTGTCATTTTTTATTTGGCAAGCTAAGGGAAAAGAGGTCGGTGCTCTTAACTAAATAGTCAGGTATTGCATGTTTTAAAAATTTTTGTAGCATACCAGTTGAAAATTGCTACCTTAGCATAATGTTTTCAAAGCTTATTCATATTGAAGCATGTATCATGACTTCATTCCTTTTTATGACTGAACTAGTGGCCCAAGGCATGGATTTATGCACATTGAAAGGAAATTAATTAGAAGAAATATTTTAATATTGCTAATTGCCCTTTCTCTATAATAGAAGTATGGGAGATCTGCCCTGGCTGGTTTGGCTCAGTGGATAAAGCGTCGGCCTGCGGACTCAAGGGTCCCGGGTTCGATTCCAGTCAAGGGCATGTACCTTGCTTGCGGGCACATCCCCAGTAGGGGGTGTGCAGGAGGCAGCTGATCGATGTTTCTCTCTCATCGATGTTTCTAACTCTCTATCCCTCTCCCTTCCTCTCTGTGAAAAATCAATAAAATATATTTAAAAAAAAAAGAAGTGTGGGAGATCAAAATTAGTAAACTGTACATGAAAATAATGATTAAAAAACAATAACATGATATAACAAATAAGACATGATATAAAAAGAACAAAAACATGATATAAAAACAATAACTGATAAATTGATTAAATTTATTCTAATACCACCCTGTATACTGGTACGTGCGATTGGCGCCAGCGAGAGCTTTATATGTATCGCACATGTGCGAGTCAACGTTTATTTTTATTATTTTTTATTTTAAAGAGTATATTTTTATTGATTTCAAAGAGGAAGGAAGAGGGAGAGAGAGAATCATGGATCGGCTGCCTCCTGCAAGCCCCCTATTTGGGTTCGAGCCCACAACCGGGCATGTGCCCTTGACCTGAATCAAACCTGGAACCTTTCAGTTCGCAGGCCGACGCTCTATCCACTGAGCCAAACCAGCTAGGGCTATTTATTTTTAAAAATATATATTTTAATTAATTTTTAGATGTTTTTAGTGATTTTTTTTTAAGAGAGAGAGGAAGGGAGGGGGAGAGATAGAAACATCAATGAGAGAGGAAACATTGATCAGCTGCCTCCTGCACACTCCCTACCTGGGATCAAGCCCACAACCCATGCATGTGCCCTGACAGGGAATCAAACTGGGAATCAAATCAGTGACCTCTTGGTGCCTGAGACAAAGTTTAATTCACTGAGGGTCAACGTTTATTTTTAAATTGCCAGTACGCATCAGATGTACCAGTTGGTCATTTGGACAGTGGGACAGATGTACGGTCAGTCACTTAGCCTTTTATATATATAGATAGTATTCCATTGTATGGATATACCACATTTTGTTTATCCATTCATTAGTTGATGGACATTTGGGTTGTTTCCATTTATTGGCTAACACAATGAATGCTATGAACATTTATATACAATTTTTTGTTTGGATATTTTCATTTCTCTGGGATATACAACTTTGGAGTGGAACTGTTGGGTCACATGGTAACTATATGTGTAATCATCTAAGGAACTGTCAGATTGGCTTTTAAAGGGCTGCACCATTTTAGATCCTCACAAGTAGTGTACGAGGGTCCTAATTTCTACACATTCTTACCAACACTTGTTATTACCTGTCTTTTTGGTTACAGCTATCCTAGTGGATGTAAAGTGATATCTCATTGTAGTTTTGATTTATATTTCTTTAATGTCTAATGATGTTGAACATCTTTTCATGTGCTTATTGACTATTTCTTTGGAAAATGTCTATTAAATTTTTTTTACCAATTTTAAAATTTGAGTTATTTGGCCTTTCTTTTCAACCATTCTGTGTGTTGCCTTTTCACTTTCTTTTTTTTTTTTTAATATATATTTTTATTGATTTCAGATAGGAAGGGAGAGGGTGAAAGAGATAGAAACATCCATGATGAGAGAGAATCATGGATCGGCCGCCTCCTGCAAGCCCCCCACCGGGGATCAAGCCCACAACCCAGGCATGTGCCCTTGACCGGAATCGAACCCAGGACCCCTCGGTCTGCAGGCTGACCCTCCATCCACTGAGCCAAACCGGCCAGAGCTTCACTTTCTTTCTTTACTGATTTCAGAGAGGAAGGGAGAAGGTGAGAGAGAGAGAAACATCAATGATGAGAGAGAATCATTGATTGGCTGTCTCTGGCACATCCCCTACTGGGGATCGAGCCCACAACCCAGGCATGTGCCCTTGGCCAGAATCGAACCTGGGACCCTTTAGTCCTCAGGCTGACACTCTATCCACTGAGCCAAGCTGGCTAGGGTGCACTTTCTTTCTTTTAAAAAATATATATTTATTGATTTCAGAGAGGAAGGGAGAGGGAGAGAGATAAAAACATCAATGATGAGTATCATTGATCAGCTACCTTCTGCATGCCCCCTCCTGGGGATTGAGCCCGCAATCAGGGCATGTGCCCTTGACTGGACTTGAACCCGGGACCCTTCAGTCCACAGGCTGATGCTCTATCCACTGATCCAAACCGGTTAAGACCCTTTTCACTTATTCATGGTTCCATTTGCAGCACAAAAATTTTTAATTCTGATGTCGTCCACTTTATAACTGATCTGTTTTTTATCTTATTGTCTTTGTGAATCTTATTCATTTATTGGCTTTCCTCTTTTTTTTTTTTTTTTTTTTTTTCAATTTTTTTTTATTAAGGTATTATATGTGTACATATCTTACCATTGCCACCCCCCACCCCACTCCCATATATGCCCTCACCCCCCAGAGTTTTGCATCCGTTGGTTATGCTTATATGCATGCATACACGTCCTTTGATTAATCTCTTATCTCCCCCACCTCTCCCTAACTTTCCCCCTGTAATTTGACAGTCTGTTTGATGCTTTACTGTCTCTGTATCTATCTTTTTGTTCAAGTTTATAATGTTCTTTATTACCCATAAATGAGTGAGATCATGTGGTATTTTTCTTTCATTGACTGGCTTATTTCACTTAACATAATGTTCTCCAATTCCATCCACGTTGCTGCAAATGATGAGAATTCCTTCTTTTTATGGCAGCATAGTATTCCATTGTGAAGATGTACCACAGTTTTCTGATCCAGTCATCTGCTGACGGGCACCTAGGCTGTTTCCAAATCTTAGCTATGGTGAATTTTGCTGCTATGAACATAGAGGTGCATATATCCTTTCTGATTGGTGTTTCTAGTTTCTTCGGATATATTCCCAGGAGTGGGATTACTGGGTCAAATGGGAGTTCCATTTTCAGTTTTTTGAGGAAACTCCATACTGTTCTCCACAGTGGTTGCACCAGTCTGCATTCCCACCAGCAGTGCACGAGGGTTCCTTTTTCTCCGCATCCTCGCCAACACTTGTCGTTTGTTGATTTGTTGATGATAGCCATTCTGACAGGTGTGAGATGGTACCGCATTGTTGTTTTGATTTGCATCTCTCGGATAATTAGTGACGTTGAGCATGTTTTCATGTGTCTCTTGGCCTTCCTTCTGTCTTCTTTTGAAAAGCTTCTATTTAGGTCTGTTGCCCATTTTTTTATTGGATCATTTATCTTCCTTTTATTAAGTTGTATAAGCTGCCTGTAGATGTTGGAGATCAAACCTTTATCAGTGATGCCATTTGCAAATATGTTCTCCCATGCAGTAGGCCTTCTTGTTGTTTTGTTGATGGTTTCTTTTGCTGTGAAAAAGCTTTTTATTTTGATGTAGTCCCATTTGTTAATTTTCTCTTTAGCTTCCATTGCCCTAGGGGCAGTGTCAGTGAAGAATTTCCTTTGGCATATGTCTGAGATTTTGCTGCCTGTGGATTGCTCTAGTATTTTTATGGTTTCCCGTCTTATGTTTAAGTCCTGTATCCATTTTGAGTTTATTTTTGTGTATGGCATAAGTTGGTGATCAAGCTTCATTTTTTTGCATGTATCTGTCCAATTTTCCCAACACCGTTTATTGAAGAGACTGTCTTGACTCCATTATATGTTCATGCCTCGTTTGTCAAATATTAATTGAGCATAGTGGTTTGGGTCAATATCTGGATTCTCTATTCTGTTCCACTGATCTATATGTCTGTTCTTGTGCCAGTACCAGGCTGTTTTGAGCACAGTGGCTTTGTAATACAGCTTGAAATCTGGTATTGAAATCCCTCCTACTTTGTTCTTCTTTCTCAGGATTGCTGGGGCTATTCGGGGTCTTTTTTTATTCCAGATGAATTTTTGGAGAGTTCTTTCAAGGTCTGAGAGATATGCCATTGGTATTTTAATGGGGAGTGCATTGAATCTATAGATTGCTTTGGGTAGTATGGACATTTTAATGATGTTGATTCTACCAATCCATGAACATGGTATGTTCTTCCATCTGTTTATGTCTTCCTCTATCTCTTTTTTCAGTGTCCTGTAGTTTTCCGTGTATAGGTCTTTTACCTCCTTAGTTAAGTTTATTCCTAAGTATCTTAATTTTTTTGGGGCGATGGTAAATGGAATTGCCTTTTTAGTCTCTCTGTCTGTAAGTTCACTATTGGTGTATAGAAAGGCCATAGATTTCTTGGCGTTAATTTTGTATCCTGCTACATTGCCAAATTCATTTATTAAGTCTATTAGTCTTTTGACGGAGTCTTTCGGATTTTTTATGTACAATATCATGTCGTCTGCAAATAAAGACAGCTTTACTTGTTCTTTTCCAATTTGGATGCCTTTTATTTCTTCTTCTTGTCTAATTGCAATGGCTAATACTTCCAGTACTATGTCAAACAGGAGTGGTGAGAGTGGGCATCCCTGTCTTGTTCCTGTTCTTAGGGGAAATGTTTTTAGTTTTTGTCCATTGAGTATGATGTTTGCTGTGGGTTTATCATATATAGCTTTTATTATGTTGAGGTATGAGCCTTCTATTCCCACCTTGTTGAGAATTTTTATCAAGAAAGGGTGTTGGATTTTGTCAAATGCTTTTTCTGCATCAATTGATATGACTATGTGATTTTTATCTCTCAATTTGTTTATGTGATGTATCACGTTTATTGATTTGCGGATATTGTACCATCCTTGCATTCCTGGGATAAATCCTACTTGGTCATGGTGTATGATCTTTCTGATGTACTGCTGGAGCCGATTTGCTAGAATTTTGTTGAGGATTTTGGCATCTATGTTCATGAGGGATATTGGTCTGTAATTCTCTTTCATTGTGTTGTCTTTATCTGGTTTTGGTATTAGGGTGATGCTGGCTTCATAGAAGGAGCTTGGAAGCGTTCCTTCCTCTTGAATTTTTTGGAATAGTCTGAGGAGGATAGGTTTTATTTCTTCCTTGAATGTTTGGTAAAACTCTCCTGTGAAGCTATCAGGCCCCGGGCTTTTGTTTGCCGGAAGCTTTTTGATGACTGCTTAATTTCATCCATAGTTATTGGCCTATTGAGCTCTTTAGATTCTTCTTGATTGATTTTTGGAAGGTTATATTTTTCTAGGAATATGTCCATTTCCTCCAGGTTGTCCAGTTTGTTGGAATAGAGTTGTTCGTAGTATTTTGTAACAATCCTTTGTATCTCAGCGGGGTCTGTTGTTATTTCACCTCTTTCATTTCTGATTTTGTTTATTTGGGTCCTCTCTCTTTGCTTCTTGGTGAGCCTGGCTAGAGGTCCATCAATCTTGTTTATCCTTTCAAAGAACCACCTCTTGGTTTTGTTGATCTTTTGTATTGTTTCTTTGGTCTCTATGTCATTTATCTCCGCTCTGATCTTTGTTATTTCCTTCCTTCTGGTTACACTGGGCTTTTCTTGCTGCTCTTTTTCTAGCTCTTTGAGTTGTAAGGTTAAGTAATTTATTACCATTGTTTCTTGTTTTTTGCAATAGGCTTGTAGAGCTATGAACTTCCCTCTCAAGACTGCTTTCGCTGTGTCCCATAGATTTTGGATTGTTGTGTTTTCATTGTCATTTGTTGCCATGATGTTTTTTATTTCTTCCTTGATCTCTCTGGTGACCCAGTCATGGTTTAATAGCATGCTGTTTAGCCTCCATGTGTTTGATTTCTTTGGATTGTATTTATTGTAGTTGATTTCCAGTTTTATGCCACTGTGGTCTGAGAAGACGCTTGATATAATTTCTATCTTCTTGAATTTGAAGAGACTTTGCCTGTGACCCAGCATATGGTCTATCTTTGAAAATGACCCATGTGCACTTGAGAAGAATGTATATTCTGTGGCTTTGGGGTGAAATGTTCTAAAGATGTCAATTAATTCCATCTGGTCTAGTGATTCATTTAGGATTGCTGTTTCTTTGCTGATTTTTTGTTTAGAGGATTTGTCCAGTGGTGATAGTGGGGTATTAAAGTCTCCTACTATGATTGTATTGCTATTACTCTCTCCATTGAAATCTTCCAGGAGTTTTTTTTATGTATTTGGGTGCTCCTATATTGGGAGCGTATATATTTACCAGAATTATTTCTTCTTGTTGGATTTCTCCCTTTAGTATTATGAAGTGGCCTTCTTTATCTCTTGTTATGGCATTTACTTTGAGGTCTATTTTGTCAGATATAAGTATTGCTACCCCAGCTTTTTTTTCATTTCCATTTGCCTGAAAGATATTTTTCCATCCCTTCACTTTCAATCTGTGTGAGTCTCTTGTTCTGAGGTGGGTCTCTTGTAGACAGCATATATATGGGTCGTGTTTTTTTATCCATTCAGCTACTCGATATCTTTTGATTGGAGCATTTAGTCCATTTACATTTAAAGATATTACTGAAAGGTATTTGTTTGTGGTCATATCTATTTTTGTGTCTATATTCCTTCTTACCTGTTTATTTCTTCTTTTTACAGTATTCCCTTTAGCAATTCTTGCATTGCTGGTTTGGTGGTGATAAACTCCTTAAGCCTTTTTTTATCTGCAAAGCTCCTGATTTCCCCTTCAATTTTGATTGATAGTCTTGCTGGATATAGTATTCTTGGATTCAGTCCTTTGCTTTGCAACACTTTGTATACCTCCGTCCATTCACTTCTAGCTTGTTGTGTTTCTGTTGAGTAATCATTTGACAATCTGATGGGTGTTCCTTTGTAGGTAACTCTCTGTCTCTCTCTTGCCGCCTTTAAGATTCTCTCTTTATCATTTATATTTGCCATTGAAATTATGACATGTCTTGGTGTGGGTCTTTTGGGGTTGATCCTGCTTGGGACTCTCTGTACTTGCGTAACTTTTATCTTTCCCATATCCGGGAAGTTTTCTGTCATTATTTCTTCAAATAAATTTTCTAATCCCTGCTGCTCTTCTTGTCCTTCTGGCAGCCCTATTATACGCATGTTACTTCGTTTCACGTTGTCCCGAAGCTCCCTTAGGCTTTCCTCCTGCTTTTTAATTTTTTTCTCCAATTGCTGTTCAGATTGAGCTTGTTTCTGTACCTGATCTTCTAACTCACTAATTCGGTCCTCTGCTTCTTGTAGTCTACTGTTGAAACTTTCCATGGTGTTTTTGATTGTAGCTATATCACTTTTCATTTCTTCCTGATTCTTGCATAAGTTGTTTATTTTCTCATCCATCCGATGTATAAATTCCACAACCATTACTCTAAACTCCTTTTCGGTCATGTTGCAAGCTTCAGTTTCACTGATTTCCTTTCTTGGCGACTCCACATTTTCTTTCCTCTGTGAGTTATTTCGTTTCCCCATTCTGGCTATCACCAGAAAGCTCAAGCTTCTGTTTGCGTGGACCTGGGCCGTGTGCTGTGGGGACTTCGCTCCACCCGAGTTTCACTGAAGTGCTCTGACACTAGGACGTGTGGCTGCCTTTGGTTGGTGGGAACCAGACTTGCCCAGGGTCAGTGTCCCCAGTGTTCCGTGTGGTCTCGTGTGCACACTTAGAATCAGGGGCCCTGTCTGCACCACACTGTTGCTATGTGCCGAAAATGAGATCCTTAGCCTGTGCCGGGAGTCAGAGTTTCCCTGTGTCTGCACCAAGACTAGAGTGTCAGAGTCTCTGTTGCCTTGTGCGGTTTCTCGTTGAGACTCAGGGTCCCTGTGTGTGTGTATGCACCAACAATTGGGGTCGCTGGCTCTTAGTGTGAATGCGCTGTGAGTCAGGGATCCCAGGCAGCTGTGTCCGGCGTGCCAAATTCCCTGAAGTGGAGCTGCGTCCTGTGTGTGCTCTCTCTACTGAGCCAAACCGGCTAGGGCGCACACTCTTAATTTCCTGAAGGTGAGCTGGTTCCGTGCACTCTACCAGAGTCCCAGAAGGGGGGCGGAGTCTGTCCTGCGCGCCAAATTCCCCAAAGGGAAAGCCCCTCTGTGCAAGCACTAAGATTCCCCTAAGGGAGAGCTGTGACCCACAAGCCAAATTCCCCCAAATTCTCCGAAGGGGAGCCCTCTGTGCGCACTGACAGATTTCCCCAACAGGGAGCTGATTCTGTCCTGCGCGCGCACCAAATTCCCTGAGCGGGAGAAAGTCCCTGTGCAAAGTTCTGCGGCTTGGGCGAGGGGCGGATCTATCCGTTACAATGGCGCTGTCTGCGCGCCTGCGGGGAGGGGGATAGGCTCTTTGACTCACGGAATTCTGCCGGGAAGTCTGGATTCTTGTTGTTTGTTGGTCTGAAGCTGTGATAGCAGTTCTCTGTCCCCAGTGGCTGCAGGGTCCTGGTTTGTGTCAGAAGCCAGGATCTGAGTCTCAGGCAGCTCTGTTTCTCAAGATGGCGTGGTCTCCGCGTCCGCAACAGCCGCGGAGATGTGTCCGCTTTGTGCGCGGGGCTCCGCCGTCTAGGACTGCCCGGTTAGGCAGCCCCTTGGAAGACGTGCAGAATCTAACTGACCCTAGCTTATACACACACACACCACACACGTCTACACTCTTCTCTATGGGTTCCTCACTCACACTCTCTCTCTCCCTACCTTCCTGCCGGTTGCCATCTTTAATCCTCGGCTTTCCTCTTTATTTTGGCTACTAAAAAGCTTAGATCACATCTGTGGCTGTCTAGTGGCTTTTTGTTTGTTTTGTGCTCCAATTTCCAAGTATATTTATTTTATTTCACTTGCTGTAATTTACACCAGCCCCTCTTGGAACAAGGTGGGACCTAAATGAGTATATGCTATAAGGTCATGTGGGCTATTGTTGATTGAAAGCTCTCCAAGTAAAGTTATATGAAAAATAAAAGGTCTTATTCAGCTAATGCTCCAGAGTTTGCCAATGAACCTGTGGAACTGACACTTCCTCTAAGTGGCAGGTGACAAAGAAAAGAGAAAAACTTAAGTAGAAACAATTCAATACAACAAGGGAGGAGGACAAAAAGGCAATGAAACTCTAGTTTGATTTGTTAATGCTTCAACTCCATTTTTCATGACCAGAATTAGTCATCCAATAACATGATCTCATGTTTCTTCCCAGTGCTTGACTAGATCTATGTTAATCTGCCAAACATGAATCTTTTCATTCCAGGGTTCCATAAAGCCCTCTCCTTAGAAGTCAATGCCCATATAATTTTTAGAAGGGACACTCTGGTTGGAGAGGTGACTGTGGCACTGGAGTAGGATATGTCTTGTAGGCAACTACCACCCAGATAGTGATACAGAACATTCCTACTACTCCAGAAGTCCCCTGTGTCCCTTCTGGGCCAATACTCTCCCTCTAAAGGAAGTGCCATTCTGACTTCTATTATCACTGATTAGTATGCCTGGTCCTGAACATCATATAAATCAGACAGTCGGTGTCTTTTTGTGTCTCGTTTTTTTAGTTCACCATAATGTCTGTGAGATTTAACCATGTTTGGCATGTATTTATAACGCTATTTTTTATTGTTGAGTAATAGCCCATTGTATACATATGACACATTTATCTATTCTACTATTTATTGATGGACATGTGGGTTGTTTCCCATTTGGGGCTATTACAATAAAGCTAAGATGGGCATTCTAATGCACAACCCTTGGTGGATATATGCACTAATTTCTCTTTGATAAATACCAGGTGTGGAACTGCTGGGTTATGGGGTAGACATGTTTTGCTTTACTGCCCAGTAAACAGTTTTCCAAAGTGGTTGAACAAGCTGGCCAGTCATGTATCTAGTTTCTAGTTCTCCACAAACTCACCAACACTTGGTATCGTCAGTTGTTGTTTTTTTATGTTTCACAAATTTGCGTGTCATTCTTGTGCAGGGGCCATGCTAATCTTCTGTTTCAATTTTAGTTTATGTACTGCCAAAGCGAGCACTTGTCAGACTTTTTCATTTTGATACTCTCTTCTGTGACGTGCCAGTTAAACTCTGGACCATTTTAAAAACATTGGTTGCATTTTTCTTATTGAGTTATAGTTATTTATTATATTCTGAATACAAGTCCTTTGTCACACTATGTATTGCAAAAATCTCCCAATGTATGGTTTGCCTTTTCCCTTTCTTAATATGCATTTTTTGTGAATAGAAATTCTTAATTTTAATAAAATTTAATTATTTTTTCTTTTAAGGTTAGTACTTTTGTGTTCTATTTAAGGGCTCTTTATCTGCCTCAATGCCTATTCTTCATTCTTTCTCTTAGAGGAATTTTACTGCTTTTACCTTTTACATCTAAGTTGTAATTCATTTTGAATTGATTTTTTGTATATGAAGAGAAGGGTCAAGATTAATTTTCCCCCAGTAGAACATCCAGTTGCTCCAGTAACATTTATTGAAAGAAGTCCCAATTAAAAAAATTATTTTATTTTTTAACTAAAGTATAGTTGACATTTAATCATATATTAGTTTCAGGTGTATAACATAGTGATTCTACATTTATATACCTTATGAAGTGATCACCATGATAAGTCTAGTAACCACCTGTAACCATACATAGTTATTACAATATTATTGGTTATATTCCGTGTGTTGTACATTGCATCCCCGTGACTTATTTTATAATTAGAAATTTGTACCTTTCTCCCCCTTCACCTTTGTGCCCCTCTCCTCCCCCTTCCCTCTGATAACCATCAGTTTGTTCTCTGTATGTATGAGTCGGTTTGTTTAGTTTGTTGATTTTTTAAAATATTCCACACATAAGTGAAATTATATGGTGTTTGTCTTTCTCAGTCTTACTTATTTCACTTAGCATAATACCCTCCAGCTTCACTCATGTTGTCACAAATGGCAAGATTTCATATTTTTACTGAGGGAGCCCCAATTTTTCATTTTATCTGACTGCTAGGTAACAGGAGCACCCCTTCCTTGAAAGGAGCATTCCTCATACTCACCTGTCTCAATAGTCTGCTTTCCCCCTGAGAGGACACCCAGAGGAAGTGTCCCTGTAGGAGTCAGGCCCTTGAGAGTCAGCACACTCTCACTTTCTTCCCTGCGAAGGAAGAGCAAAGCCCTGAGTTAATGCCAGGTGTCTACCACTCAGCAATTCAAAGGTACTCAAAGGAAGATACGATGCATAGGGATGGAGAACAGGTTCTCCTTCTCCCTACCCCTTCCCTGAACCAGAGAAAGGGATGTTTTCTCCAAATATTCCAATTTTAAAGAATCTTCCAGGTCTTGCTTTTCAATTAAGGACACTCAATAACCAGGTGCGATTCTAATGCTTCCCATGTATTATCTCATTTAATCCTCTTAGTAACCATATAAAGGAGGTTTTGTTTTAAATCACTCTTTTATAGACAAGAAAAATGAGGCATAAGATCACACAGCTAAGAAGAGGTAGAGCCAGGATGTATTCAGAGGTAACCTGGCTCCAGAATCCACACTAAACCACTACATTTGAGTTCATACCAAGTGAATGTTTACCAGAACACTGCTAGTCATTTTAACATATAGATCTGATTCTAATCTGCACTTGACTTACAGTTCTAATACCAAATTCTAATTCTAAAACTTCTGTTCCGAAACCAGCTTCTAATGTCCCCTCAAAATGCTTTTATTCCCACACATGAACGACAGACATCCTTACCGAAGAACTGAAAAGACTCGTGCCATCTTCCCAATGGCTCTGATTTTATTCTTGATGATCTCCTTTCGAACTGTAGTGATGCCTTTGAAAATACAAAGAATTCGTAAATTAAAGGAATGTGTTAATATATTAAGTTTAAAAAATACAGGATGAAGCATCTTTCTAATTTAAAGAAACTGTCATAAAAAAAAGAAGAAAAGAAATCAAGGCTCAAGTTTGTTTAAATAAAAATCCCAGGAAGTTCTGAGGAGCAAGAGAAAAAAATAACCACAAGAGAAAAAGATGAAGTAAAAGATGTAGGGGCCACATGGGCACATCTATGAGAGGTAGGAACTTATTTGCGGTTCTGAAATGTAGAACACAGAGAAGAGTGTAACACACATATAAACAAAGACAGTTGCTACAGCAAAGATCTCTTTTGAGAATGCTGTGGCCACCTTAGGATGCAGGGTTTGGCCTGTGAATGGCAAGTGATGATTTAAGCAGTTGTCTTCTGCACATAAACACAGCACTCAGGCACTCTCCAGGACTTAGTGAGGGCTAATTTCACTCTATAACAGTCACTTACAAACTGGCGAGAATTTCCTACCATTGACAACTGCGCAGTAAAATCATGATGGCGGGTTGAGGCTTTTCATAAACAACATCACAAAAGTTAATGCATGATTTAATGGCCTTTTCTCGTCTAAAATTCAGAAAACAGCTCACACATGAGAAGCCAAGGTCCAGCATGCACCATGAGACAACACTCAACAGCCAGAAAAAGAAATGTGGCCTCCCCCTCTTTACGGGCCCTCCCCTCCCCCCCCCCCCGCCCACATATCCCCCAGCTCTCAATATCCTACAGGATCATACAGCAGGTCTACAGAAAACATACACATCAAAACAGAAAGGGAGGATGGAGACCCTGTCTGAAGGTGTTCAACTACAACTAAAAAAGTCTAATAGACTTTTTAGTGGGACAGACAGTGAATATTAAGCTCTTAACACATTTTAGTATGATACCTTTCTGATAGCTTGAAATGTAGTGATCTTCAGGGAGAAGAGACACCAAGAAACAAGGAGATGAAGATAGGAATATGGGAAGAGCATTTAAGTTTACATGGAAGAGAGAAAAAAATCAAAGTGAAATGCAATGGGAGAAGCAAGCTGTTATCTTTATCAGCTCAGAAAAGAAACCCCCAGCATCCTGACAGCATGTTTAATTATGGATTTCTTGTCAGTCATTTTCCACTTCTTAAAGTTTATGGTTTTACATTAATTCACATCTATTATTATCCGACATGTTTTATCTCCAGAGATTATGAAAATAAAATTAGATTAAAAAAAGGTATTTTTTTTGTAGACCAAATGACATTGAAAACAAGGAACATAAACAAAGGACAGAACAAACAGCTTACAAACCTCTTAAGAGCATTACATTTTTTTAACGGATTCAATATATTCCCATATCTTTTTGGAGATATTAGTTTTTCCTTTTTTAAGTTTTATATTTTCTTCAGAATCTCAAGTTCATTCAAGTTGCCTTTTGCTGTTGTCTCTTAGAGACCTTCCTGAGCATCTGGCAATTCTTCATGTTTGCTCATGATTAAGAGTGAGGGACTCAAAAGCTTTCAGAGTTGGTGGGTAGACTGTTGACTTGGAGCTTTAGATAGAGTGATCAGATTGGGCCTATTTTAGAGAATTCTCTCTATCAGTATTGAGTATGCATGCATATAGTCACCTATTTCAATTCTTTTGGTAAGGTACTGATCCCTCAATTGCATGGTATCCCCCCTCCAGAAATTGTTTGGTTTAGCCCTTAGAGATTAACCTCCAGACTTGGAGAAGAGGCAGTTGCTCACTAGCAACCAGGACTTGAACTGCCTTTCTAAAAGCTTTCACCCAGGCCACGTGCCCCTGGGTCTGGGAGAGGCCAAGCGTCCCTGGGTCCGGGTGAGACCATGTGTCCCTGGATCCGGGTGAGGCCTCGTGCACCTAGGCCCGGGTGAGGCCACGTGCCCCTGGGGCTGGGAGAGGCCAAGCGTCCCTGGGTCCGGGTGAGACCATGTGTCCCTGGATCTGGGTGAGGCCTTGTGCACCTAGGCCCGGGTGAGGCCACGTGCCCCTGAGTCTGGGAGAGGCCAAGCGTCCCTGGGTCCGGGTGAGACCATGTGTCCCTGGATCCGGGTGAGGCCTCATGCACCTAGGCCCGGGTGAGGCCACGTGCCCCTGGGTCTGGGGGAGGCCAAGCGCGCCTGGGTCCGGGTGAGACCATGTGTCCCTGGATCCGGGTGAGGCCTCGTGCACCTAGGTCCAGGTGAGGCCACGTGCCCCTGGGTCTGAGAGAGGCCACGCACCCCTGGGTCCGGGCGAGACCATGTGTCCCTGGATCCGGGTGAGGCCTCGTGCACCTAGGCCCGGGTGAGGCCACGTGCCCCTGGGTCTGGGAGAGGCCAAGCGTCCCTGGGTCCGGGCGAGACCATGTGTCCCTGGATCCGGGTGAGGCCTCGTACACCTAGGCCCAGGTGAGGCCACGTGCCCCTGGGTCTGGGAGAGGCCAAGCGCACCTGGGTCCGGGTGAGACCATGTGTCCCTGGATCCGGGTGAGGCCTCGTGCACCTAGGCCCGGGTGAGGCCACGTGCCCCTGGGTCTGAGAGAGGCCACGCACCCCTGGGTCCGGGCGAGACCATGTGTCCCTGGATCAGGGTGAGGCCTCGTGCACCTAGGCCCGGGTGAGGCCACGTGCCCCTGGGGCTGGGAGAGGCCAAGCGTCCCTGGGTCCGGGTGAGACCATGTGTCCCTGGATCCGGGTGAGGCCACGTGCCCCTTAGTCCGGGTGAAGCCGTGCCCCTGGGTCCGGCCGAGACCAAACCAGAGGGAGTCGGACCTACGTTACCACCATTTGTCCACCATCCAGAGCTGAGGGGTCAGTGCTGACATGTACACATAAGGAACTGGTGGACATTGAAATTGGGTCTCAAAAAAACTGTTGGTCCAGAAAGAAACTCACTACAGACTGATCCATCTGCCTGTCAGCGTAACTATTATTGCTCGTCTCACATTCAGTTCTCATAAGTATATATCTAGTGACATATGATCTCGCTCATCTAGGGGAAATGATGAACAACATAGACAGAGGAACAAGAACAGAACCAGAAGCAAGGAGGCATCGATCGGACTATCGGGCCTCAGAGGGAGGATAGGGGAGGGTGGGGGGAGGGGGAGAGTTCAACCAAAGGACTTGTGTGCATGCATATGAGCCTATCCAACGGTTAAGTTCAACAGGGGGTTGGGGCATGCGTGGGGAGGGGGGGGGATGGGAATGGGGGGATGAGGACAAATATGTGACACCTTAATCAATAAAGAAATTAAAAAAAAAAAAAAAAAAAAGCTTTCACCCAGTCTCCTTATTTAGGCTCAGTGACAATCTCCCTTCTTCCACCCAAACCACAGGCCCCAATTCTCTCAACTGGTGCTACCAATTCTTTTGCTTTTTGAGGATTCTGTGCTGGAGCTCAGCATTCCCCATTAGTAAGTTCAGGGTTAGCTTTCATGAATCAGCAAAGTCAGTTAATAATAATTCATTTTCTAGCTTCAGAAAGTGCTAGAAAAATCTCTGGGTTTGTAGGTTTATAAGTTTCTTAACTTTTAAAAAAAGTCCTCAACCAAAGAGAGAGGAGAGAGGAGAGAGGAGAGAGGGAGAGGGGGGGTGGGGGAGAGAGAGAGAGAGAGAGAGAGAGAGAGAGAGAGAGAGAGAGAGAGAGACCCTCACTGGCTGCCTTCTATATATGCCCTGACTGGGAATTGAACTAGCAGCAACCTTTTGGTGTACAGGACGATGCTCAAGCAACTGAGCCACTTGACCAGGTACTTTTTTAACCTTTGTTATTGTGAAGTATGATAAACATGCAGAAAAGTACACAAACATGTAACCCAGTGAGTTATTAAAAAGCAAATGTCCATATAATCACCACTCAGGTCAATAAATAGAACCTTGCCAGGACCCCACATGTCCCCCTTGGGCCCCTCCTAATAATTATAGTCTCTGTCTTCTCCCCAAAAATTATTCTCTCGAATTTCACTGGAATCATCTTCTTACTGTTTTTTATAGTTTTACCATGTAAGGATGCATCCACAAGCACTCGTTTTCGTTAACTTTATGTAATTGGAACAAATCAAATATGCGTTTCTGTCCAGTTTCTTTTGTTCAACATAGTAAGATTCACCCGTGATTTTCCTGTTGCTGTAGTTCAATGTCATTATTGTATACAATTCCACTATATAAATATGGCCCAACTTATTTCTCCTTTTTTAAAAAAAAAAAAAAATTTTATTGATTTTTTACAGAGAGGAAGGGAGAGGGATAGAGAGTTAGAAACATGGATCAGCTGCCTCCTGCAACACCCCCTACTGGGGATATGCCCGCAACCAAGGTACATGCATGTCCTTGACCGGAATCGAACCTGGGACCCTTCAGTCCGCAGGCCGACACTCTATCCACTGAGCCAAACCGGTTAGGGCTTATTTCTCCTTTATACTGTCAGTGGTCATTTGGGCTTATTCTAATCTTTGGCTATTTTGAATTAGGCTGGTGTGAATATTCCTGTGTACTTCTCTTCACTGCATGTAGTTCTGTTAGAGTACATGTATGTTCAACTTTGGATAACAGTTTGGCATTATCTACTAAAGTGGATGTACCAATTTGAACTTCAAGGTCTGACATTCCTGCTACTTCACAACCTAGCCAATATTTGGTGTTATTCATCTTTAATTTTAGAAACAATCTGGTGGGTATCTAAAATCATCCATTGTTTTAATTTGCATTTTCAGCCCTAACTGGTTTGGGTCCGTGGATAACAGCGTTGGCCCGCAGCCTGAAAAGTCCCAGGTTCGATTCCAGTCAAGCGCATGTACCTTGATTGCAGGCACATCCCCAGTAGCAGGTGTGCAGGAAGCAGCTGATCTATGTTTCTAACTCTCTATCCCTCTCCATTCCTCTCTGTAAAAAAATCAATAAAATATATCTTTAAAAAAATAATAATTTTAATTTGCATTTTCACAATTACCAATGTGGTTGAATCTCTTTTCATATTTTTCTGGACATCTGGATATCCTCTTTTGTGAAGTGCTTGTTCAAATCTCATCTTATTGATTTCTATGTAGTTCATTATATATTTTGGCAAGTCCTTTCTTGATTGCACTGCAAATATCCTCTCCCAATCTTTTTTCAAAAAATACTTTTATTGCCCTGACTGGTTTGACTCAGTGGATAGAGCATCGGCCTGCGAACTGAAAGGTCCCAGGTTTGATTCCGGTCAAGGGCATGTACCTGGGTTGCGGGCACATCCCCAGTAGGGGGTGTGCAGGAGGCAGCTCATCGATGTTTCTCTCTCATTGATGTTTCTGGCTCTCTATCCCTCTCTCTTCCTCTCTGTAAAAAATAAATAAAATATATTTTAAAAAATACTTCTATTGATTTCAGAGGCAGAAAGTGAGAGGGAGAGAGAAATGGAAACATCAATGATGAGAATCACTGATCGGCTGACTCTTGCACCCTCTGCCCACCCCCACGCCCACCCTGGGGATCAAACCCAAAACCTGGGCATGTGTCCTGACCAGGAATCGAACCATGACCTCCTGGTTCATAGGTAGATGTTCAACCACTTAGCTACCCCGCCTGGGCTCCTCTCTCACTCTTAATAGTATTTTTTGATAAACACAAGTCTTTACTTTTAACATAGTCCAAGTTATTAATAGTTCTTATATGGTTAGTGCTTTTTGCATCCTGTTTAAGAAATTTTCCTCTAACCCAAGATCATGAAGATATTTTACAATATAAATACTAGAAGATTTATTGTTTTGCCTTTCATATTGAATGTATTGATCCATCTGGAATGTACTTTTGTGCCTATAATATGATAGGGGTCAGGTTTAATTTTTACTCAAATAAATATCCTCAAACAATCTATGAAAAATACTATAATTTCCCTACTACTCTGCAGTGCCACGTCTGATGTAAATCAAGTGTCCATATATGTGTGGATCTATTTCTGGATTCTCGAGTCTGTTTTAGTGCTTGTCTGTCCTTCCACTAATAATTCTAATTACTCTAGCTTTATAGTAAACCCTCATATCATATAGAACAAATCCTCTTATTCTTCTTCAAGATTTAAACTATTTCCATATGAACTTTAGAATCTAACCTTGGCATTTCCATATAAAATCCTACCTAATAAAAGGGTAATATGCAAATAACCATCACTCCGCTATGCCCACGATTGGGCCGGTGGGAGGCTGGGTGGCGGGACTCGGGGTGGCCTATCCGGCTGTTGAGAAGATCAGGATGGCGGCGCCCAGTCCTCTTAGTTCCAGGGGTCCCTGGGGAGATCGCTGCCGGGGGGGGGGGGGGGTGGGGAATGGCCAGGCCCATCCAGCCGCTCCTAGGGGTCCCTGGGGAGATCGGCAACCCGGGGGGGCATGGCCGGGCTGTCCAGCCGCTCCCAGGGGTCCCTGGGGAGATCGGCAACCGGGGGGGGAGGCGGGGGGAGGCGCGTGGCCGGACCTGTCCAGCCGCTCCCAGAGGTCCCTGGGAACATTGCAGGCATGGGGTTGCTGAGACCCAGACCAGGCCTCTGGGCACAGTTTCATAGCTTTACGGAGACCTAGGGCAGAGATCTGCCTCATCTGCAGAGAGACAGAGGTTCTGCAGTGCCCCCAAGACATGGGTGGGCCCAGCCAGGGATCAAGGGGCATGGAAGGACTCCTGGAAGAGGAGCAAGGACCCTCACCCCTGAGGGTGGTGCCACCTCAGTGGAGGGGTGCTGCACTGCAGGGTACTGGACTGACTGATGTGATTCAGAGAAGCTCCCAGTGCTAACAGGCCTCGCTCAGGCGGCCTTCACACTTCAGAGGCAGTGACTCCTGCTCCTGCCTTGACCCAAAAGCAAGCCCGGGGTGCTCTGCCCCATGGCAGAGCATGCCTAGGCAGTGAGTGCGAAGCCTTCCACCTGCTCCGGAGAAGCGGGGGCAGTAAAGAATGGGGGGCAGGGGACGGGGAGAGGAAAGAATGTGGAGCATCCACAATGAAGAGGTGCTCGAGAAAGAGGCTTGGAAGCCTGACTGGAAGGTTTGTTCTGTTTGGTGGATGGCTGCCTCTTAGGAAGTGCAAAGAGCATGGCTCTGAGAGCTTCCTGTGTGCTGAGTCAAGTTCCACAGCCAACTGGAATTGGACTCAGTTTCCTGGTCTATAAAATGGGTGAAGCGTGTCCCAGTGCCTTCACTGAGCTTTGATGGCCAATTGAGATACTAATAAAGAAAAAGAGGGAAGAAGTGAGAAAGAAAAGGAAGGACGAGCAACACAAAAGAAAGACTGAAAGGAACCTATAAACCCATTGTCACTTAAATAGGGAATATAGTCAATAGTGTAATGATGGTATGATGCCAGGTGGTACTAGAAATATCGGGGAACACTTTGTAAAGTATATGATTGTCTAACCACTATTCTGTAACTAATATAAAACCTGAAACCAATACAAAATAATGTTGAATGTAAAGAAATGAAAATTGGAGTGAAATTTTTATAAATTTCAAAGTTTAAATAAAAGCTGTAAAGGAAGGAAGGGGAGAATAAAAATAGTGTTTTTCATTTTACCACTTCATTAAAAAGACAGTTGTCTTTATATGGTGCTTTTATACTTTTCTAAGTCATTATCTCATTTTAATTTCCGGGCAACTTAAAGACAAGATAATTATTCCCTCCACTATTCAAAGAACGGAAATCTTGGTGTCTGGTCCTAATGATTCAATCGTCAAGCCCTTATTGTAAAGCAGGGTTAGTAAAATTTTCTGTGCAGGGTCATATCTATACTAATAAAAGCCTTGCGGGTGATCAGGCTAGCAGGGGAGGGTATTTGGGGGCAATCAGGCCCGCAGAGGAGCAGTTAGGGGGCAATCAGGCCAGCAAGGGAGCAGTTAGGGGGCTATCAGGCAGGTAGGTGAGCGGTTAGGAGCCAGTGGTCCCGGATTGTGAGAGGGATGTCCAACTGCAGGTTTAGGCCCGATCCCTGTGGAATCGGGCCTGAACCTGCAGTTGGACATCCCCCAAGGGGTCCATATTAGAGAGGGTGCAAGCTGGGCTGAGGGACACCCTCCCCAGTGCACGAATTTCATGCACCGGGCCTCTAGTTTAGAATAAAATTGTTAATATTTGACTATGAATCCATATATCAATTTGGGAATAATTTATACCTTTCCAATACTGAATCTTCCAATAATTTATGAATATGGTATTTCTTGTTTAGATCTCTTTCAATTTCTCTAAAAATATCTTATATTTGTTGCTTAGGTATCACACAGCATTTGTTAAATTTCTTGTAAATAGAATATTAAAATTTTTTCATTTTGGCCCTAGCTGGTTTGGCTCAGTGGATAGAGCATCAGCCTTCGGACTGGGGGGGTCCCGGGTTCGATTCCAGACAAGGGCACATGCCTGGGTTGCGGGCTCGATCCCCAGTAGGGGGCGTGCAGGAGGCAGCCAATCAATGATTCTCTCATCATTGATGTTTCTATCTCCCTCTCCCTTCCTCTCTAAAATCAATAAAATATATATAAAAAAATTTTTTTTTTCATTTTGTTTGTTGCTGGTAAGTAGGAATACAAATGATTTTACTGATTTTTCTGTCCAGTAGCTTTACTACCTGCATTTATTGATTCTAATAATCTATAGATTCTCTTAATTCCCTGTACACATTCATATCAATAATGAATTTTATTTCTTCCTTTCCAATCTTTATACCTTGTATTTCTCTTTCTTGCCTTATTGTATTGGATACGACTTCTAATACGATATGGCATAGAGGTATTGACAGCTGGAACCTTTGTCTGATTCCAAACACTAAGGAAAGCTTTCAACACTTCACCATATGATGTTTGTTATAGGGTTTGTTTTTTGTTTTGTTGTTGTTGTATTTAATATGCTTTTATTGATTTCAGAGAGGAAGGAAGAGGGAGAGAGAGAAGCATTGAATGGCTGTGTCCTGCAGAACCCTCACTAGGGATTGAGCCCATAACCTGGGCATGTGCTCTGACCAGGAATCGAACCATGACCTCCTAGTTCATAGGTTGATGCTCAACCATTGAGCCATGCTGACCAGGCTGTTAGAGGTTTTTTATTAATATACTAAAGGCCTGGTGCACAGATTCGTGCACCAGTGGGGTCCCTTGGCCTAGCCTGCAGGGATTGGGCCGAAACCAGCTTTCTGATATCTCCTGAGGGGTCCCGGATTGCGAGAGGGCGCAGGCCAGGCTGAGGGACCCCACTGGTCTATAATCTGGGCCAGGGAGGGACCACGGGAGGGCTCCAGGAGTGTCCAGCCCGTCTCACCCAGTCCTAATCGGCTGGACCCCAGCAGCAAGTTAACCTATCAGTTGGAGCATCTGCCCCCTAGTGGTCAGTGTGTGTCATAGCAACTGGTCGAATGGTCAAATGGACACTTAGCATATTAGGCTTTTATACAGAGAGATTTGTCAGATTAAATAATTTTTTTCTCTCTCTAAAAAAAATATGATTTCTTCACTAAACCTCATTTAAGAAATCCATTGTAAATAAAAGATAAGTCTTATCTAATGCTGTTTCTACATCTACTGAGAAAATATCTTTTCTCCTTTTTTCTGTTAATGCAGGGAATTATTGTGGTTGATTTTTTAAGTAATAATTTTATTTTAGAATAATTTTCGTTGTACATAAAAGATATGAAGATAATATAGTTTCCTTATACCCCACACTCAGTATACATTATTACTATTTCCACTCTATATATTCCAGTATATGTTGTTTTTTTTTTATATATTTTTTTAATATATTTTATTGATTTTCCATAGAGAGGAAGAGAGAGGGACAGTTAGAAACATTGATGAGAGAGAAACATCAACCAGCTGCCTCCTGCAGACCTCCTACTGGGGATGTGCCCGCAACCAAGGTACATGCCCTTGACCGGAATCGAACCCGGGACCCCCCAGTCCTCAGGCTGACACTCTATCCACTGAGCCAAACCAGTCAGGGCTATTCCAGTATATGTTGATTGAATTTTGAATGTTAAATCTTCTAAGATTACTACTAGAATAAATCAACTAGGTTGGGCGGCATAAATCTTTTATGTATATTGTTCATTTCAATTTGCTTTAGTTTTGTTTAAGATTATTAGATCTATATTAATGTCCCTGTCATGTTTTAGTATCATAATCATACCGGCCTCATTAAGTAAGCTTATCTTTTTTATTCTTGGGATAAATTCATGTTAAGATTTGTGTTGTTTCTTTTTGAAATATTTGGTAAATGTGTTAAAGTTTTCTGCACTTGGCATTTTCTTCATAGAAAAATTTATCATTACAGATTTTATTTCTTGGTAGGCATGTGATTATTATGATTTTCTATATTGTTTTAATTTGGGTAAGTTTACTTTTCTAGGAATTTATCCATTTCATCTAAGTTTTAAAATTTATTGGTACAAACTTATTCTTGTTTTCTTAATGTGCATAGGATCAGTACTGGCACTGAATAACTATGTCATATCTTTTTTACTTGATAAGTCTTATCAAGAATTTATCAATTTTACTAGTCCCTTGAAAAGAGCATATTTTATTTCACTACACTTCTAAACAGTATTTTGTTTTCTGTTTTATTAATATTTCTCTTAACTTTTTATTTCATTCCATTTATGTTCTTTAGATTTAATGTTAACTTTCCTTTTGTTAACATCTTGAGATGAATGCTAATTTTCCATATTTCTTCTCTTCATATGCCTATAAGGTTATAAATTTTCCTCGAAGTATGGCTTTTGAGGAATAAAAATCCCTCACATTTTTATTCAAGTTTAAATTCAAGTTTTTAAGCACTGATTTTACAAATTATGGTATAAAGATAAACTAAATTACAATTTAATTTGTTCATGTAAATTGCTTTCAAAATACATCGCAGCTAAGATGTGTATTAGATTTTACATGCATTTAGAAGAAATCACACAGAAACATTTGCTTTTTTAATAAACTTGGTCATATCTCTTTTGGTCAGTCCACCACAGTCATGTGAGGTAAGAATTATCTGGATATTGTTTAAATTTTTTAAAAATACATTTTTATTGATTTCAGAGAGGAAGGAAGACGGGTAGAGATAGAAATATCAGTAATGAGCAACAATCACTGATCAGGTGCCTCCTGCAGGCCCCACACTGGGGATTGGGCCCAAAACCTGGGCATATACCCTGACTGGGAATCAAACCATGACCTCCTGGTTCATAGGTTGACACTCAACCACTAAGCCACACCGCTGGGCTGGTATTGTTTGCACATTGAACCATTCTGGGTGATGTTCATCTTCTCTGCTTTTAGGGAAACTTGGGACATGAAGCCAAATGTCTGATTAAAATTTTTGAAGGAAAATTCTTTGTAGATGGCATGTCTTTCACTTAATTCCAAGCATCCTGCTGCTTTACGATCAAGTATAGCATGGTCACTCTCCTATGCTGTCAACCATTGAGCATCTATGGACATGGTTAAAGTTTCAGTCAGCACAGGACTGCTTGACGAGCACTGCCTGCCCTCAAGTTCTAATATGTACTCGTTTCTATTTTCATTCAGTTCAAAATTGTTTCAAATTTTCTTTGTGATGTTATTTGAACCATGGGTTATTATATATATATATATATATATATATATATATATATATATATACACACACACACACATACTAGCGTTCCCGTTGCAGGAAAAATCCTGCAATAGGATTTCCTGCTGCACTCTACCCCGCCTCCGCTCCGCCCTTGCCGCTGGCCCCGCCTTCTCCTCCAGCCCGCCCGCGTTTCCCTTCGCCCCCGGCCCTGACTTCGCTCCTCCCTTCTCCTCCCCCCGCCCCCCTGGCTTGCTTGCTTCTTCGAAGCTTTACTCCCTTTTGCAGCTCTTGGCTTCTTTTGACACTGTCTTGATATGCAAATTAGCCGCCATCTTTGTTGGGGTAATTTGCATACTCGTCCTGATTGTTTGGTGGGCGTGGCTTGGTTGGTGGGCGTGGCTTAGGTGTAGCGAAGGTGCGGTCAATTTGCATATTTGTCTATTATTAGATTAGATATTTAAATCTCATAACATGTGGGGGTTTTCTAGTAATTTTTATTTTATTTTTTAAAAATACATTTTTATTGATTTCAGAGAGGAAGGGTGAGGAAGAGACAGAAAAATCAATGATGAGAGAGAATCATTGGTCAACTGCCTCCTGCAAGCCCCCTCCAGGGGATTGAGTCCACAACCTGGGCATGTGCCCTGATCAGGAATCAAGGACTCCTGGTTCATAGGTTGATGCTCAACCACTGAGCCATGCTGGCTGGGCAAATTGTATTTCTTTTAATTTTTGTTTTATATATTATGAATCCATGTTATTAGTTTCATACAAACTTAAAATTGTTACATCTTATTTTTGTTTTAGAATCTATTTCATGTAATCCTAATCTACCTACAACAGCTTTTCTTTGGTTAGTGTTTGATTTATACATTTATTCTTCTTTTACTTGCCAACTTTCTGTATCATTATGCTTTAAATCTGTCTCTTATTAAACATCATTGTTTTTTTTTTAAAAAACGCAGGCTGGGTAGCTCAGTTGGTTAGAGCATCATCCCGATACTACAAGGTTGTGGGTTCGATCCCCCCTCAGGTCACAAGCAAGAATCAACCAATGAATGTATAAATAAGTGGAACAACAAACTACTGTTTCTCTCTCTCTTTGAAAATCAATCAATAAATTTTTTTTTTAAATTTAAATCCTACTGGACAATCTTTTACTCATTTATATTTCATGAAATGGATATATTTATCATATTTGTTCTATTTGTCTTCCTGCTATATCTATCTTCCCTCCTTTCTTGCCTTCTTCTGGCTTATTTTTAAAAATATATTTTTATTGATTTCAAAGAGGAAGGGAGAGGGAGAGAGAGATAAAAACATCAATGATGAGAGAGAATCATTGATCGGCTGCCTCCTGCTCACACCCTACTAGGGATCGAGCCTGTAACCCCGGGCATGTGCCTTTGACTGTAACCGAACCCGCGACCCTTCAGTCCGCAGGCTGATGCTCTATCCACTGTGCCAAACCAGCTAGGGCTGGGTTATTTTTTATCATTCCATTTTTATTTTACTTTCTTAATTTACTTATTTTAGAGAAAGAAGAAGACAGAGAGATACAATGTTAACACACATTTCCCTTCTTCCCAGATGATCTATAATAATAAAAGCACAATATGCTAATTAGACTGGACGTCCTTCCGGACAAAGCCCGGGCTGTAGCCACGGGATTGAGGCAGCCGCTGCAGCTGCGAGGGAGGGATCAAGGCAGCTGCCCTCGGCTCTGAGGGAGGGATCGAGGCCTACTCTTGCACAAATTTCATGCATCAGGCCTCTAGTATACATACACTGAGTGGCCAGATTATTATGATCTCTGAACGCATAATAATCTGGCCACTCAGTGTATATGCTATATAATAAAAGTCTAATATGCAAATTGTCCCCTCAACCAGGAGTTCGACCAGCAGGCAGGCCGGCCAACTGCCCATGTCCCCTTCCCCTGGCCAGGCTGGCCGGACCCAACCCATGCACGAATTCATGCACCAGGCCACTGCCAACTATTATTGTCACCTATTTTAATTCTGTTTTTTAAATCTAATAAAACATTATTATTGTTGTTTAATAAAGTCTATATTCCTTTGATTTACCCACATATTCTCTACTATTTTTACTCTTTATTCCAGAATCTCAAAGCTTCCATCTGGTATTTTTCTTCTACTCAAATAATATTCTTCAGAATTTCATTGAGTGTGGGTCGCCTGGTAATTTTCATAGTCAATGTTTTAATGGAAGAATATCTGAAAATGTTTATTTCCTCTTCATGCTTTTTAAAAATATATATTTTTACTGATTTCAGAGAGGAAGGGAAAAGGATAGAGAGATAGAAACATCAATGATGAGAGAGAATCATTGATCACTGCCTCCTGCAGACCCCCTATTGGGGATCAAGCCCACAACCCAGGCATGTGCCCTTGGCTGGAACTGAACCTGGGACCCTTCAGTCCGCCAAACCAGCTAGGGCTCCTCTTCATTCTTGAAGGGTATTTCTACTTGATGTAGAATCCTAAATTACCAGTTAGCCTATTTCAGTGCTTTGAATATGTTATTACATTGTTTCCTGCTTCTATTGTCAGCTTAATTGTTCTCTTTTGAAAGTAATCTTTTTGCTGGCTGCCTAAAGATTTTTTTCTTTCATCTGAAGCACTTTTACTATGATGTGCAGTCTAGGTGTTGTTTTCTTTATATTCATTTTGCTTTGTTGTAATTTTTACTTGGCTGCACTTTTGCTCAAGAACTGGTTTACTTATAGACGTCTTCTATCCCATACGTAAAAGTATTCACAAGCTCTGCGCTATCTGCTCTGCACCTTCCATGTGGAATTTGAAGCATAAGTATGTGCAGGACTCTCCTCTGTATGCTCTAAGTAAGCTAGGCTTTCTCCACTCTACAGAGCTTATCCTAATAATTGAATCACCTTAGCACAGAGCTTGGAGAGAATGAGACAGTCAGAGGTTTATGCTCAGGTGCCACCATCCTTCCTGAATCTTCTGCATTCTCAGATAAGTTAGGACCTTACCTTTAAAATCAAATCTCCCTGTGCCCTGGCCAGTGTGGCTAAGTTGGAGCATCATCTCCATACACCAAAAGGTTGTGGGTTTGATTCCTAGTCAAGGCACATATGTAAGTTTCAGGTTAGATCCTCTGTTGGGGCGCCTACCGGAGGCAACCAATCGATATGTCTCTT
Organism: Eptesicus fuscus; assembly: GCF_027574615.1. Classification (NCBI taxonomy): domain Eukaryota; kingdom Metazoa; phylum Chordata; class Mammalia; order Chiroptera; family Vespertilionidae; genus Eptesicus; species Eptesicus fuscus. The sequence goes on from NC_072478.1 coordinate 13,383,032, forward strand.
TCACATCCATGTTTCTCTATTTCTAAGATCAATATAAACAAACAAACAAACAAACAAATAAAATCAAACCTCCCACAACACACTAGGAAAAACATGCAACAAAACATTACTATATTAAGATCCCTCACAGGCCAAGAAGAAAAACAAGCGAAGATTCACATAACCCAGTAGAAAAATGGGGAAAGGGTATGAACTGACAATTCACAAAAGAGAGATAAACATGGTCAATAAATACAAGAAAAAAAACGTTCATTAGTCACCATAAAAATACAAATTACAATTTAAAAAACACCAGACTATAAAAAGTATAATGAACAGTATTGAGGAAAGCCCTGTGAACTATGCGTCACACAGGAAATGTAAACTGGTACATCCCCTCTAGAGGTTATCTGTACCCGATTTAAAATTTTAAGTACTAATTGACACAGATATTAAATTTCTAGAAATTTATCCTATGGAAATAATTAAGAAAATGTTATCATTCATATTCTAATATTGCTTTATTTCCTTTCATACCACAGATCAACATCTGACATATTTATTGTCTGTCTTCCCTCCACTAGAATATAAGCTTATTGAAAGCAAGGATCTAAACAGTACTTGACACATACCAAGCATGTAACAAATGTTGGTTGTTGACAGAATGTGTAACATTCTGTAAGATCTATCTGTAAGAGTTCAAAATTATGGACTTAAAAAATATCCAATATCCAATAGCAGAGGATTGATTAAAACAAAGAAAACTGACATTGACAACTATGTAACCATTAAAAATTTATCTACAAAAAAAATAAATGTCATGATATTATCACATGACCTCATTTCTGTTAAAAAGGAAAGAAAAAGTGGACAAAAATATATGCACAGATAAAAGCTAACACAGTATATACAACCAAGATGTTATCAGTGGATATGAGATGATAAGATTACAGGTGACTTTTTTTTTTTTCCTTATTTGTGGCTTCCTATATTCTTCAATTTCTTATATTGAATACAAATCTTTTTTAATAAGAAAAAATTATTCAAAACAAATTCAAACCAAAATTTCATTTCTAGTTCAAATGAAGACAAGGCAAGATTACCTTCAATTTCATCGTCGCAATTCAACTCATCATCAGAGCATATGTTGAGAATATTAACCAGCATCTCTGTGACTATAAGATAAAGCAAAATAGCCCTGATTTTAAGAACAATAAATTCATTTAAAGAACACAAATCTGAGTAATTAATAAGGTACTCTTCCAAAATGATGTGGATATCTAAATAAACATACTTGTTAAATATAAATAAAAATGACTTGTCATTAGGCTATTAAGAGTAGCTACAGAGTAGCATTATACTCTTGGTTTATATACAATTTGGGGAGGTTACTTGTTCCTGTAAAAGTCTGGAGTCTTTGATGATTCTATTGCATAATTATATGATTTCATTAGACCACTATCCAGAGCCATTTCCTTCACTGATATGCACACGAAAAGACTTCCTCCCATTTTACAAAGAAGTTAAGCCACCAGGCCAGGCCTATATCCAACAGGCTTATTTTATATTTGCATAGCTTTTTTGTATAGGTGCACAAATGAAGTTCTAAGGGCAATATTTCCTATTTAAATCTCTTTTATCACTGAAGAAATCACTGAAGGAATGGTATAATGACATGTTATTTTAACATCTTGATCACAGTAGGACAGCTACATTAAGTGGATTTGTATAACAAGAAAAGCATAAATCAACTAGAATTGTAATTTAAAAACCAATCACATGTCATTTTAAAATCTTTATTAAAAAAACAAAGAAAATTAGAAAACTTTTTGATAACTTTAAAAAAACATTTCTGAACCATCAGGGGGCTCATGCAAATATAAAAGTATGCTAAGATAACTGATGGTCCAGATGCTTTAGTTCTCTTACCTTTTTCCCCAACAAAAGGCAAAGACCACGTGAAAACATCCATAAAGTTTGGAAGCCAGTAGGGGTGTGGAGAACAGTTAAACTGCCTGATATTCATGACATTGTTTTCATATTTTAACACAGCAGCTAAAAAGGTAAAAAGCAAGAAAATCTGGCTCAGAGGAACATGACATGGCAACTAGTATGCATTGTACAGTTGTGTATTTACTACACAGAATTCAATAACTTAATTTCCATTTGTAAATTCAGGACTTAGTATTTAAGGGCAGATGGAAAATCTTAAAGCATTTTATATATAGTTCATTCTTTTTTTTTTTTTTAAATGACTATGCTTATTTTTATTTTTATTATTTTTATTTATTTTTGTCAATACCCAAGGATATTTTTCCTTTGATCTTTAGAAAAAGTGTAAGGGACGGACGGAGAGAGAGAGAAAGAGAGAGAGAGAGAGAGAGAGAGAGAGAGAGAGAGAGAGAGAGAGAGAAACACCAAGACCAAGGCCGGGGATTGAAAAAAGCCAGGGATAGAGCCTGGTACATGCCCTTGATGGGACTCTACAGTCCACAGGCCAACACTAATCACTGAGTCAAACTGGCTAGGGCTATATAGTTCATTCTCTTAAGAATAATCCCAAGGAACAAAGTTACATAAAGAGCTCATATTTTAAAAGTATAAAAGAAACTAAGCTCTGAAACTTCAGAATAAATATCCCTTTACTAGAGGCCCAGTGCATGGAAATTCATGCACTCGGGGGTGGGGGAATCCATCAGCCCGGCCTGTGCCCTCTCGCAGTCCAGGATCCCTCGGGGGGTGTCTACCTGCCAGCTTAGGCCTGTTCCCCGGGGGATAGGGCCTAAGTTGGCAGTCAGACATCACTCTGGCAGCCCGGGAGCCCCCAGTGGATGTCCTACTGCAGCTTAGGCCCACTCCCCTAAGCTGCATTTGGACATCCTTAGCGTTGCCGAGTAGGCAGGAGAGGCTCCCGCCATCGCCACTGTGCTCACAGCCATCAGTCCAGCTTGTGGCTGAGTGGAGCTCCCGCTGTGGGAGTGCACTGACCACCAGGGGGCAGGTCCTGCATTGATCGTCTGCCCCTGGTGGTCAGTGTGCATCATAGCGATCGGTCGTTCCGCCATTAGGGTCAATTTGCATTATTAACCGTTAACCCTTTGCACTCGCTTGCTTTTTTCTCAATTCCTTTATTCTACTCGGGATTTAATTTTTTAAATACCCCAGATTTTACAAAGTGCAGCAGTAGAATAAAAAACTGGAGTTTCTTTTCATACAAACTCATTTATTTGGATTTTTTTATATTTCAAATTATTGATACATTCAAAGAGTATAAAAAGAGCTGCTACCGATGCTAACCGTGTCGAGTCACACTCGACATCCTAGTGCAAAAGGTTAATTATATAGGACTAGAGGCCCAGTGCACGGAATTCATGCATGGGGGGTAGGGGAAGGTCCCTCAGCCTGGCCTGGTCTTTTCCAATCCAGGACCTCTCGGGGGATGTCCCTCTCACAATCCAGGACCACTGGCTCCTAACCGCTCACCTGCCTGCCTGCCTGATCGCCCCTAACCGCTCTCCCCTGTCTGCCTGATCGCTCCTAACTGCCTCTGCCTCGGCCCCCACCACTGTGGCTTTGTCCGGAAGGACATCCAGAAGATATCTGGTCTATCCGGTCTAATTAGCATATTACCCTTTTATTAGTATAGATATAGATATGCAAAGTAGTTACAACTGCAACTCTCCTTTGAGGGCAAACAGTTCTCACTAAATGGACACAGCCTGTTTTGCTTGCCATTAGCCAGAGCCAAAGATTTTATAAATTCTCTGGGAGTTTATAAACATAGCAGTTATCTACAGATCATAAACTTGGAATAATTTACAAGGTTCAAAAGTAGATTCAACAATCTCTACATGCAATATAGTGGATAAAAAATTCCCATCTTAAAAAAAAATGCCCATCTTTCCTATATACAGTCAGTATATCTGTAAGTATTTAATATTAACCAGCTCATAAATTTGTACATATACTTTGGAATCAAACTAATTTTTTTATATTTGAAAAGTTTTAATATCCAATTCCTTCATCTTTATCATCAGCAATGCAATGTTTTTTGTATTATTCTTACTATGAATAGGGTATAGAATAGGGTATAACAGCTCTCTAGAAATGACAGATATATGTCATCTCCTGGTTTCTGTTTCTTTGCTTATTACAGAACTAGAGGCCCGGTGCATGAAATTCGTGCATGGGGGGGGGTGTCCTTCAGCCTAGCCTGCACCCTCTCCAATATGGGACCCCTTGGGGTATGTCTGACTGTCGGTTTAGGCCCGATCCCTGTGGGTAGTTGGACATCCCTCTCACAATCCAGGACTGCTGGCTCCCAACCGCTCGCCTGACTGCCTGCCCATAACTGCTTCTGCCTGCCACCCTAATCACCCCCTAATCACTCCCCTGCTGGCCTGATCAACACCTAACTGCTCCCCTGCTGGCCTGATCGCCCCCCAACTGCCCTCCCCTTCCAGCCTGGTCCCCCCCAACTGCCCTCCCCTGCCGGCCTGGTCGCCCCTAATTGCCCTCCCCTGTTGGCCTGGTCTCCCTGAACTGCCCTCACCTGCTGGCCTGGTCGCCCCTAACTGCCCTTCCCTGCTGGCCTGGTCTCCCTGAACTGCCCTCCCCTGCTGGCCTGATTGCCCACAACTGCCCTCCCCTGCAGGCCATCTTGTGACAACATGGGCGCGGCCATCTAATGACTACATGGCTATGGCCATCTTGTGCGAGGACATGATGGTCAATTTGCATATTACCTCTTTATTATATAGGATAGCCAAGTGTTCTCAAATTTAAGTTATTGAATGTCTAAAATGTACACCACAGATTATAGTACATGAACATAGACTCTCTAGCTCTTAAAAACCTAACACTGACTACAATGTACATGTTCCATTATTTTCATGTATATGTCTTTTATTTAGATTAGATGAATATACAATTACTCAACAATTGCCTCAATCTACACAGGAAAAGGGGTGAGAGGTAGGTCTCTAACAGTGGATGATTAAAATTAGACTTAAAAACTGATTTAGGGTATGTTTCCAGTGGACACACAAAAAAGGAATAGAAATCTTTAAAAATCATGACTTTAAGGGTCTTTCATATAACCAGTGGAGCTAAGAAATACCTGTGGATACCAATAAGTCTAAAGAATATTCAAGAAAGAAACGCTACAGTAGAAGAAAGAGAAGTTGCCTTTTTCAAGAAAAGAGGCACTTGAATGGGGAGTAATTGTCACCACAGATTATTTCAGGTGCCATATTTTCTGCCTTTTCCCTAAAAAAAAATGCTTAAGAAACAACCAAGGGAAATAAGATTGTTTCAAGATAAGATTACTGATTATATCAAAGTGGACAGAAAACTCAGGTAGAATGAACTGTGACTTTAAAAGTTTACTAAAGTAATAACCAAGAACAAAACAGGATTAGAATGGGGCAAAAAGTGAGCTGGCAGTTAGTAGTGATTGCTGCTTTAGGTGGCATGTTTCAGCTTAGCACATGATAAATCCACTGGGCAATCAATGTTCTTAATAGTAAGGTAAAAAAAAAAAAAGGAATGAAAAGGTAAAGTCTTCACAAATACGAAGACTAGAACCACTAAGTGTCCTTGAGGAAGTTTAACAACACAAGCAGTGCATACCATTCATAAGGGAAGAGACAAGAACAAAACCAAATTACTATACGTTAGAATTATTAGGGGGGGAAGGAAGAATTAAAAATGGAATTAGGGAGAAGCAGGACACAGTAGGACAGCTAAAACCTAGAAAAGGATGGTAAGAAGTAAAAATAAAACAAAAGGCTGGGAAAGAACTTAAGTCTAAAAAATTACTTTTTAATAGTGGACAGAAGTCATTGAAGGATATACTGAGATGATTGATCCAAATCTAATTTCAATGAGATGTGCCATTTCATAGTTTATTTTATTTTTTTCAATTTTTTTTTATTAAGGTATTATATGTGTACATATCTTACCATTGCCACCCCCCACCCCACTCCCATATATGCCCTCACCCCCCCGAGTTTTGCATCCGTTGGTTATGCTTATATGCATGCATACAAGTCCTTTGATTGATCTCTTATCTCCCCCACCTCTCCCTAACTTTCCCCCTGAAATTTGACAGTCTGTTTGATGCTTTACTGTCTCTGTATCTATCTTTTTGTTCAAGTTTATAATGTTCTTTATTACCCATAAATGAGTGAGATCATGTGGTATTTTTCTTTCATTGACTGGCTTATTTCCATAGTTTATTTTTAAATAGAGTAAATGGTAAATATATTGTGGACCTCTTTTAAAGTTCTCTCCCCAACTGCATATACAAGGTATGACTATAAAGTAAATGAGACTTAAGAAACTGCTGACTACAAACACACAGACCTTATATATCAGATGAGTGTGGTCCTTTGATGTAATCACACCAGGCACAATAACAGTAAAATGCTATAGTATTATAGCAATTTACAGTTTGACTGATGATTTTAATTTCATTTTTATGATTCCAACCTATCTTCAACAACCCTATATGACAGGTATTTTAAAAATAAACTGAGGCTCAGGGAAGTGCTGTTCAGTGTGAAGTAAACTTAAATGCAAAGTGAAGTTATCTTGTTAACTGTGAATTTAAAATGAAGCAGGACTAGCCTCGAACTTCTGACTCCTAGCTTAGTGCCTCTTTCAATGCACCTTGCTGCCTTATGGTATTTTTAATTCAAAGATGCTGCCATTACTCAAAACGTTTTTGGAACTCCTCTTTTGGAATTGCCTCCAGAGCCATTTTATAAGCAACACAAAGAAAACCAGTCTCATTACCTTATAATCATACCTTGTTTCTGAGCCCAAATGGTATCGACTAGCTTGAACACTCACCTTACTCATCAGTCTGCACTCCGAATGACTTTTGGCTGTTCCAAAAATCAAATCCACCCTCAAAGGACGAAGATTTCCCATCATTGTGGATATTATCAAAAGAATGTGTCGCAGACGCTGAAGGTAATGCCAAAAGAGGAGTTCCAAAAATGTTTGAACAATGGCAGATTGTTGGAGTAAGTGTATAGCCTCCTGAGGCAACTACTTTCAAGGGACAATATTCACTTGAATATATACATTCTGGTATGTTTATTTAAAAGTTCTATTATTTTATAGTCATACTTTATAAACAACAAAATAATTACAGAGGCATGAAGTTTTTAGGTGAACCACAGCCCTGATACAAAACGTAAGAACTATGACTCATAAAAGTTAAATAAAATAAAAAAGACTTTAAAAGGATAAAGTTTCAGAAGTAGAATTTCTGTGCTGAAAGGCATCTGGATAGCTAATCCTCTTTTTCTATATGGGAAACTGAAGTTTAGAAAGATTATGTGACTTACCTAAAGTGGCACTATTATATTAGTTTCTGGAAGGGCTTAGACTAAAGTTAAGATTTTTTTCACTTTGGTATAGTATTCATTCTACCTATTCCATTCTTCAACCAGAGCAAATGCACAAACATTAAAACACCAAATGGTGGTATTTTATTGAGATAATGTTATAAATAAATTAAATTCACTGAAACCAATAATTAATGCTGACAGTTCTAACCTGAACCTGGAATAATTTATCCTTCTTATATTTTGATTCAGTAGTACAAATCACATCTGTTATGATCATTATTTATACTCACAAACACCTCAATAAAGGCCAAGAAATCAGAAATTAGGCTCTTGCTTGGTTTAGGAGATGGAAACCAAGCAAGAGCCTAAATTCTAAGTTTCTTGCCTTTATTTCAATTAAAACCTTTTTCCTTATTTAAAATTTATATATATTAAAATACACATATACATATGTATGTTAAAATAGAGCTCACATTTACTCACAAATTCAAACTCAAATATCGCTGGACTCCTTTACCTTTATTGTTATAGACATCTAGGTAATTGGGGGCAGAGAAAATTGTAATGAGTGATGGAAAGCCTGTTGTTTGGCTCTTCCTGTACATTCGATACCTGGAAGAGAGATGACAGCCCATCTGTCCTGATATTAAAGGCAAAAACTCTGCAGCGATATTTGGTACAGTTTTAATATAACCTACCCAGCATCTTGGGCTTCATGGGCTCTGATTATTGATAACAAATTATTATTCCGCAAAAAGTCACAAACTGCAGGGTAACTGAAAAAGAAAATTAGAAAACATAAATCCAGAATTAAAACAACTGATTTTTAATAGGAAGGGAATAACTTAGAATGATACGAGTTGATTTTATTTTGAAATTAAGCTCTTACATACCACTGAACTTTTATTAATAGCTTAGCAATCACAATTCTGTTTTTCCATTTCACTAATATACCTCATTCTAGATCAAATATGGAGATACAGTAATAGACAACCCTAGGTCAGAAACAGCTCCCTTCTGTTAATTTTTGTCTTACCCATGACAATAACATACCAAAACTTTTCTTGCTATTTGATATGTTAAAAAGTAGCATGGTTTTGTGTGTGTATACGTGTGTGTGTGTGTGTGTGTGTGTGTGTGTATTTGTAGGTGCTAAAAACTGAACACGCAATTTTCAAATTGTTAGAAAAGTTAAAGAACCTACTTATAGCTTCACAGGTAATATCAACACTAAGATAATATAATGCAGTAATATTTTAGAAGTAAATGCAAATATTACATTCAACCTTACTTTAATTAAAGAATATTTTCATTCTCAATGACAAATACCTGACAAGAACTAGAGTATTCAAAACTATCCTGGAATAATCCAACTGTTACTTAGTTTATGTTTAAATCTTTGTTTTCTTATTGTGAACATTAGAAAAAATTAACTTTTAAAAGAAGTTGTACATTCACACGGCATAAAATTGAAAGATACAAAAGGGGATGGTGATCTCCTCTATACTCCCTACTTCCTTTTCAGCTGCCCTGGAAGAGAGAAGCAACCCATGTCCCTGGCTTCCTTGGGTGCACTTTCACAGACACTCTATACAACTTCAAGCAATTACCCCCACACACATGAATATGCACATCACCCCAACTTCTAGAAATATTATCAGATGGTAAGCAGAGCTCTGCATGTATCTTTTTTCCACTTTAGTGATTATTCCATACCAGTTTACAAAGGGTTGTTTTCTTTTTTCATTTTTTAAAATTTATTTTTATTGATTTCAGAGAGGAAGGGAGAGATAGAAACATCAACGATGAAAAAAAAAAAAAAGAAACATCAACAATGAGAGAGAATTACTGATCACTGATCGGCTGCCTCCTGCATGACCCCACTGGGGATTGAGCCTGCAATCCAAACATATGCCCTTAACCGAAATCAAACCCAAGACTCCCTCAGTCCACAGGCCAATGCTCCATCCACTGAGCCAAACCAGCCAGGGCTCTTTTTTCATTTTTAAAAAACAGCCTCACTGTATTGTCTGGTACATTCCATTGTCTGGATGTACTACAATTCATTTAACTAGTTTCCTACTGAACATTCAGGTTGTTTTAAATCTTTTATCATAAAAAATGAGCAATGAATAACCTTATTACAGTCATTTTACACATTTGCAAGTACAGTGATTCTTCTTTTTCTTCTTGCCTATGTTCTGTAAAGTTGCTGCAAAAACTGAATTAGTCAATACTGTTCCCAGGGGAAATATGGAATCAGGGTCCTGGAGCCTCTGCTCCGAACATTTTCATCAACTGATCAATAACTTTTGTTTTATGTGTGTTTCTGAATAAAGATGCCTTATTTAATATATACTATTGATTCATAAACATGGAACTTACAGCCAACACCATAACTCATACCTGAACCAAGCTTAGAGCATACAGGTCTTTTCTCTGTAAGGCACATCACAGACTTCTGGCACTTAGCAACACTAGACAGCACTTTGGCACTGTGCTTGAAGCTGTTTTTAAACAGCAAATTAGCCAACCAAAACTGTGAAAAATGTTAAAGAGTCCACAAACAGAATACCTGCTTACAGCTATGAGAACTGAAACAGAAGGCAGAGCAACTCCTAATAATTCTAACCTCAGCTGGGAGCACATGTGGGGTGACAGATTTTTCATCACTCTGCACACACCCATGTCTGTGAATGACTGTGAAAGTGCTATGAGTATTGATTTTGGGGTTACAAGTAAATCTTAGCAAGTAGAAAAATTTGCAAATTAGAACTTGTGAATAATAAAGATCAATTATACTAGTACAGCCACAGGATTATGATTTAGAAGTAGAATTTCTGGATCAAAGGCCATGGGCATTTATAATTGAGAGATATTGCCAAGTTGATCTCCATAGAAATTGTAGTGATTTCTATTATGCTAATAATAAAGAAGTATTTTAAGCAATGTAAAGAAAAGTAAAATTTAAATGATTTCATATTAGTCACTGGTAGAGTTGGCAGGAAAGAATGAAAAAAAGTTGCTTAAAGAATGTTAAAACTATGGTAAAATTGAGGCTTACTTTTAAAAAAAATATTTTTATTGATTTCAGAGAGGAAGGGAGAGGGAGAGAGAGATAGAAACATCAATGATGAGAGGGAAGCACTGATCATCTGCCTCCTGCATGCCCCCTACTGGGAATTAAGCCCGAAACTCGGGCACGTGCCCTTGACTAGAATGTAACCTGGGATCCTTCAGTCCGCGGGCTGACACTCTATCCACTGAGCCAAATCAGCTAGGGCATGGTTTCTTATTTTTGTATGTAGATTCCATTTAATTAGTGTATCATCTTAGGCAATTAAAAGATTTTTAGGGGACTATATACATGTATTATTTGTCACAATAAAATATTGGGATAAAAAATTTTAGACTTCAGCCCAGCTGTTGTGGCTCAGTGGTTGAGCACTGACCTATGAATCAGGGGGTCACATTTTCATTCCCAGTCAGGGCACATACCTGGGTTGTGGGCTTGATACCTGGTGGGGTTGGTGCAGGAGGCAGCTGATCAATGATTTTCTTTCATCATTGATGTTTCCATCTTTCTCTCCCTCTCCTTTCCTCTCTGAAATCAATAAAAAAAAACATATATTTTTTTAATTTAGACTTCAAATTTTCCTATATTTCCCTATTATTTTATTTGTTTATTTTTATTTTTTGTTAACCCTCACCTGAGAATATTTTTCCATTGATTTTTTTTATAGAGAGAGTGGAATGGAGGGGAGGAGAAAGAGAAACATCGATGTGAGAGAGACACATCGATTGGTTATACCCCAACCCATGATTGAGCCTGCAACCGAGGTACATGCCCTTGACAGGAATTTAATTGAACCCACAACCCTTTAGTCAGCAGGCCGACACTGAGCCAAACCAGCTAGGACTATATCTCCCTATTTTTGAGTGGCAAAGCACAATGAAAGCTTACATATGAGATTTAAGACAACAGCCAACTTCCAGGAATGTCCTGAGTTCACAATGTTCTGTTCTTTTTATATCTTTGCCTATACCAGTAGTTCTAAAAGCTGGAGAGCTTTTCAAAATAATAAGAGGACTCCCGAATCAAAATGTCTGGGGAAGAGCCAAGGAGTCTTCATTTTTTTAAAAGTTTATAGATGATGTTTGGCAACAAATTATCTAGATCATTTAGAGTCAGACAACAACATTAAAGCACTGCTCAATCAGGTTTGGTATATTATACTTATCAGGGCATAAAACCTACTAACTGTAACCAAAAAAAGAAACAAATAAGAATCTTCTGCCTTCTATTAATCAAAAAAATTAAACAGAAGTCCCTATGCTACATGAATTCAATATATAAACTACTTAAAATAATTTGATTAAACATATTGCCATTTCCTTTCCCAACTTGGTAACTCTGAGGATCAGCTTACCTGTAAAAGTAAGAGCACCCCCGGACAGTGTTGTGGGTATAGTGCTCCAAGGTCTTTTCGTTGCCATACTCCTCTAAGGGATCAGACCAAAGGAGGTCACACACTGGCCCAAAGGCTGGAGGTTCTTTAAACCTGTCTAACTGGAAGACAAGCAAAAGCCAAAAGAAGAAAAATCATGAAAGCAAAAAAGAGCTTTTGAAAATTGATATGGGTAAAAAAAACAACACAAAAATCCTTCCATTTATAAGCATGTATTAGGAGAGAAGGCAACAAGCCCCTAAAGAATTTTCCTGCAAGAAAACGAACATTTAAAAAATTTAGATACACAATTTCTATCATTTTTTATAATATAGGATCAGGCAAAAGTAGGTTTGTATGAAAAATGATACAATAATTAAATAATAATATAAGAAGAAATTATTTCATGTACTCACAACTGTAAACCTACTTTTTAATTTTATTCATTGCTTCATTTTTAAAATAACTTATTATTCAATTATAGTTGGCATACAATATTATATTAGTTTCAGGTATGTAACATAGTAGTTAGACATTTATATAATTTACAAAGTAATCATTCCAATAAATCTAATATCTATCTGACACCATATTTAGTTATACAATATTATTGACTTACTAGAGGCCCTGTGCACGAAATTTGTGCACGGGGGCGGGAGGGGGTGTCCCTCAGCCCAGCTTGTACCCTCTCCAATCTGGGACTCCTCAAGGGATGTCCAACTGCCTGTTTAGGCCCGATCCCACCGGACATCCCTCTGACAATCCAGGACTGTTGGCTCCCAACTGCTCGCCTGCCTGCCTTCCTGATTTCCCCTAACCGCTTCTGCCTGCCAGCCTGATCACCCCCTAACCACTCCATGCCAGCCTGATTGATGTCTAACTGCTCCCCTGCCAGCCTGTTTGCCCCCAACTTCCCTCCTCTGCCGGCCTGGTCACCCCTAACTGACCTCCTCTGCAGGGTTGATCGCCTCCAACTGCCCTCCCTTGCAGGCCTGGTCCCTCCCAACCGCCCTCCCCTGCTGGCCATCTTGTGGTGGCCATCTTGTGTCCACATGGGGGCAGGATCTTTGACCACATAGGGGCAGCTATCTTGATCTTGTGTGTTGGAGTGATGGTCAATCTGCATATTACTCTTTTATTTGATAGGATAGAGGCCTGGTGCATGGGTGGGGACCAGCTGGTTTGCCCTGAAGGGTGTCCTGGATCAGGGTGGGGTTCCCTTGGGGCATGGAGAGGCCTGGGCGAGGGGCCTGTGGTGGTTTGCAGGCCAGCCATGCCCCTGGCAACCCAAGCAGAGGCCCTGGTATCCGGAATTTATTTACCTTCTACAATTGAAACTTTATATCCTGGAGCGGAGCCAAGCCTCCTGCTCGCTCCGAGGCGGCAGCCATTTCTGTTGGGGTTAATTCACCTTCTATAATTGAAACTTTGTATCCTTGAGTGGAGGCCTGGGTCAGCCAGAGTGTGTGGAAAGCTTGGCTTCCTCTGTTGCCGGGGAAACCCAAGCCTCCCTTCTGGTAGCCATCTTGGTTGGGATTAATTTGCATACTTGCCCTGATTGGCTGGTGGGCATGGTTTGGCTGGTGGGCATGGCTTATGTAGCAGAGTGATGGTTAATTTGCATATCACTCTTTTATTAGAGAGGATACTGTACTTTACATCCCTATGACTATTTTTGCAACAACCAATTTGTACCTCTTAATCCCTTCCCCTTTTTCACACATGTCCCAAATCTTTCCCTTCATTTAGTGATCATCAACATTTCTCTGTATCTATGAGTTAGTTTCTGTTTTGTTTATTCATGTGAGTTTTTTCAGATTCCACATAAGTGAAATGATATTTGCCCTTCCTCTGTGTGACTTATTTCACTTAGCATAATACTCTATAGGTACATCTATGTTGTTGCAGATGGCAAGATTTCATTTTTTTTAAAAAATGTTTTTATTGATTTTTTTTTTTAAGAGAGAGACGAAGAGAAGGGATAGAGAGATAGAAATATCGATGAAAGAGAAATGTCACCGATGGGCTGCCTCCTGCACACCTCCTACTGGGTTTAAGCCCACAACCCAGGCATGTGCCCTAACCAGGAATCAAACTGGTGACCTCTTGGGTTCATGGGTCAATGCTCAACCACTAAGCCATACCAGCCGGTGGCACAAGATTTCATTCTTTGTGGCTGAGTAATATTTCATTGTGTATATGTACCACTTCTTTATCCAGTCATCTATTGATGGACACTTAGCTGTAATTTAATGTGGTTGTGGAAGGAGGTGAGTAAGGTGCTTACCTATCCCCTATAAATCTACTTTTGCCCACCCTGTATTATTTTTTTAGATAGATTTTTATTGATTTCAGAGGGGAAGGGAGAGAGAGAGAGAGGATAGAAACATCAATAATGAGAATCATTGATTGGCTGCCTCCTACTAGGGACCGAGCCCGCAACCCAGGCATGTGCCCTTGACTGGAATCAAACCCAGGACCCTTCAGTCTGCAGGCTGACAGTCTATCCACTAAGTCCAACAGGCTAGGGCCCACCCTTTATTTTTTAAATAAATATACCTGTTATCTAACCATTCTGTACAAAAGAACCACTTATATGCTAATCTCACAAGTAGTATGCACTTATTTAATTGGAAAGGAAAATCAAACCATGATAGAGATATACTATTATTTAGAAAGACTGTGAGAAGTTCATGTCAACTGCCTAGATGAGCCAATGTTACCATGAGAGCAGGAAGGGTTTTACAATGATTCTATTCATTGTTTATCTCATTCCAATGGAGACTTCTTTATTTTAAGAATTGCTAGTTTTTTTTGCAAAGGGTTTTCATCCTATGCAATGGAGGCATTTCAATATAGATTATTTAACTTATGCCTTTAGTTATTGCTGCTGTTGTTAAAAGAATAAAAACAAAAACAAACAAAAAAACCCCAAAAGAAATAACTAGAATAGCTGAGTGCCAAGAACAGAATTTTTACTAAGTGAAATTGATTAATACAATCAATTCAGAATTATAAAATGCTGGTTATTTAAAAGACGACAAAGTAGCAAAAAAGGCAGTGCATGTAGACACTTCTCTTACACTGAGGAAGGTAACCAGTTTTATAAACAGAAACATCTTTAATTCTAGTACTTATATGAGAGAGGTGAAATACAAAAAGGTAGAGGAGAGATGATGATAATGTAGAACAATATAAGTGAAAAAGGACTGGTCATTTTTTTTCAATTATGAAGATACAGAATTCTGAAAATAATCACAAGTCAGGAAGTATAACACTTAAACTCTTCATTTAAAAATGTCAGTCCATGAATTTCAGAGCTGGAAGTCTTCAGACCATCCATTCTGACTTCATTTCAGAGAAGAAACTGACTGAGTTTAAGTAATTTGGTCAAGCTTACCTGATAAATGGCAGGATAGGGATTAGAAACCTGGTTTCCTTCCTTATGCACAGCTATAAAATTTGAAGTTTCAGGAATATACTAAGAAACATTATGTTTTTAGTTGGTAAAAGCACAGATTTAATTGAAAATTACAGAAAATTTCTGGAAGATATACAGCAAAATGTCAACCGGAGTTATCTCTCAATAATTAAATCACAGGTGATTTCCATTGTTACTTCTGATTATTTGTATTTTAAAATATTCAGCAATAAAAACGTATTAGTTGACTGCAATAAAAATCAAGATTAAAAAATATATATATATGACCCATGAGAATAATGAAAGATTACTTACTTTACTAATGTCATCTAAACAAGTAATTTCAGGTGACATCCCACCATGTACACACAGAAACTGCTGATTTAAGAGGGCCGCGAGAGGGAGACAGTCAAATGTATCCATACATGCATCATACACCTGTTCAGAATATTTGATTAGACCTATCAAAAAAGGAAAAACAGTCAGAGGAAGAAAAGCTAAAATTTATCATATATCAAAAAGGATATAGATCAGAAGAAGATTTATGAAGTTACTTCAAAGCCATTTATCTCAGGCAAATTTGAAAACACAATAATCTTTGTAAAGATATGTTTGAAAAGTTGTGGATAAAGAATAAACAAACTCTTTCTCCTTCTTAAAGACAAGGGTGGTCTTGGAATAACTTTCTAGCTCTGTTGCCCTGGAAAACTCAGGTGAATATCAACTGTGTTATTAGGTAACGTCGCTTATGGTGAAAGTTGCACAATTAACCTGGCAGGAAGCTGTAGTTTAGGGCTTCTCTGAGTTCAGTGACTCATAAGGTATGTCCTTTGCGGGACATTGGAAGCTATGCCAAGAAAGTTTTACAAGAGATATTGTTGCTTGTGATGCATGGGAATTCTAAGCCAGGGTGGCTCCCTAATGTGCCCTATGTGGATATTGTTTCCTTGTACCTAAACTGTGACTTGGAGGGGATGAGTGAAAGGGAGGTGAGGCAGCAAACCTCTGGTGTATGCACTCCTGTGAGGACAATGCCAGTGAAAAGGGTTGCCTGGTGCTGCCCTTCCTGGACAGTCTCCTTCTAAGGAGATGGAGAGCAAGTAAGGTCTGTGGTAGTTTTACGAACCTGAATATTTTGCTGTTCTAAAAAGACCCCCTGGGAGTGCTAAACATATATAAATGGAAGCGGGAGTTTTCAAAGTCATCACTAAAATGTCAATCATCTTTTTGTTCATGACTTTTAAGGCCTTTAAGCAAATCATGCCCTGATTCTATTTTAGGTAAAAATGTTCATCTTAATGAATTATATTTTGATGTGGTTGTCAGGATAAGGAAATATCTCCGGTAAGGTCTCCACAGTCATAGAGAAAGAATAGCTTATGAAGTGATAGCTGGAAAATTCCTTTAGTTTAAAGAGAAAGAGAATGTTTTCTTCTTCCTTGGCCTTGGATTTCAAAAGGTCAAGCTGTGACTGGAGGTGTGCATTGGTAGAGAAGGCCAGAAGTCGTAAACAGCAGCCCTCAAGAACTGTGAGCTCCTTATATTCTTCCAAGATTCTGTGAAAATGAGACAGAGCCTACAGGGCCAAGAAAATAAAGCTATAGCAAGTGATTCAGATTACCTAGATGGTAATTATTTGTTTATTTTCTTCTTGGAATCTCCAAGCTTTTAGAAAAGACATGTTTAAGTAATCAGAGCCTAGTTTTGGCAAGCTTTGGGGGAAAAAGTGAAGGGTAATGGGTCCAGATTTGGGCCAGTGCTATACATGGGTGGAGGAATAACTGGAGAGAGATCCCTAAAAGGAATGTGTAAACCAGGGGGCCACATTTGGGGTTATAAGGCTTTCCATCTGTGAATATGAATTTTTTTTAATGCTGATACAGGGTGATCAGGGTGTGAGGACTATAAGTTTAGAAACTTTCATAGCATTCTGTATTACCATGACAACAGTTAAGATCATCTATATCACAACATATGCTGATTCTATTATGGCATCCGAGTTAACAAGAGCCATGCCTTATGTTTCTTCATATCTCCTTACAATTACATCCTTATAGTATGCTTTATATTTGTAAACTGTAAATTTTGGTATTTCAAAAGTATACCCAGAATTGGCCATAAAGTCTGTTGGAAAAAAAACAACCAAACAAGAAACACACACACCCCATTTATCTGTGGCGAGTGATTGACTTTTTCTCCTGAAAATCCCTGTAGCCAGAGTTTTCTGTTGCCAACATCAATAAGGAATTCCTTTGTAAGAGTCCTAAGGTTACATATAGGCAGGGATTTAAATTACTTATTAATTCATGCTCCACAACACCATTTTTACATCAATAAAATGACTGTGACCCTAAGAATGATTCAAAAGAATTCCTTAGCCCACTTCCAAAAGAATGCCATATCTACAGTGAAGGCACGGAATACAGTGTCTTAACCCATTTTATACTAGTACTAGCAGCCCTGTGCACGAATCCATGCACCAGTAGCTCTCTGCTGCCCTCCTGTAGCTCTCCGCCCACTGCCGGCCTCCTGTAGCTCCCCACCAACTCCCTTCATAGCTTGCTGCCCTGCCCCCTCCTGTTGCTCTCCACCTCCTGCAGCCCTCTGCCGCCCGCTTGTAGTTTGCTGCCCCACTCTCCTGCAGATCTGTGATCCGGTCTTACGTGGTCGGTCATTACGCCTCACGGCGTAACGAATAATTAGCATATTCCGCTCTTATTATATAGGATAATATAGGAGGTAACAAATCAAATTAAGCAATAAGAAGTTCATGTTATATTGACACATGAACAAAATAGGTTATAAAATGTTACCATTTTTACTTTCTTGAAGTATATTAATCTATATATTATATATAAAAGGCTAGTATGCAAAGTGTCTCCGCAGGAGTTCAACCAGGAGACCAATCGCTATGACGTATGCTGACCACCAGGGGTTGGTGCGGAGCAAAGGCAGGCCACGGCCAGCAGCCAGAAGGTCCCAATTGGCCCTGATCACTGGCCAGGCCTAGGGACCCTACCCATACACAAATTTCGTGCATCAGGCCTCTAGTACATATATAAATACCAACATTTTTATTTTCTGATGGGTTAAGTTGAAGATATCTATATTTTTCTTTGACTTAGTTTGGATGTATTTTCTAGTAGGATATGTAATCTCTGTATGGTAACACTGATTATTATATTACATTTATTATTGAAATTTGTTGAAGTTTCACAATGTGAATATGCCACAGAGAGCTAAGTGTTCAACACAGCATCATGGTCAAAGAATGGAGTCTGGAACCTAAGTGCCTGGATTTGAACCTTGGCTCTGCACACCTACTAGCCTTGATTTCCTCAAGCATAAGATGGGCATAATTATAATACCTACCTACATTATAAGGTTGCTATGAGGATTAAAAGAATTCATATATGTAAAATGCTTTGAATAATGTTGGCACACAGTAGGTACTACGGAAGTTAACCAATAAAATTACCTTACTTAAGCCTCACAGGAAGCCTATGAAGTAGGTACAAGTATTATCTTCATTAAAAAGCTAAAGAAGTTGGCTTACTTGCCCAAAGTTGCAAGCTACTAAGTGGCAGAACTGAAACACGAACCTGTTCTTGCTCTTAACATTATTTTTAAATTAAATATTTAATGGGAGACTCTAAGTCAGTGGTTCTCAACCTTTTTAATGCCGCGGCCCTTTAATACAGTTCCTCATATTGTGGTGACCCCCAACCATAAAATTATTTTCGTTGCTACTTCATAACTGTAATTTTGCTACTGTTATGAATCATAATGTAAATATCTGTGTTTTCTGATGGTCTTAGGCAACCCTGCTAGTGGTTCTCAACCTGTGGGTCGCAACCCACAGGTTGAGAACCGCTGCTGTAGAGCTTAAGACCATCGGAAAACACAGATATTTACATCACGATTCATAACAGTAGCAAAATTACAGTTATGAAGTAGCAACGAAAATAATTTTATGGTTGGGGGTCACCACAACATGAGGAACTGTATTAAAGGGTCACGGCATTAAAAAGGTTGAGAACCACTGCTCTAAGTGGTCAAATATATAATTCCCAAAGGTTAAATTAGCTTACTTCAAGGACTTAATTTTCATGACAAATGTTAAGATCCATCCCATAAAACAATCTATCCATATATATAAAAGCCTAAGCGACCGGCTGACCGGCCAGTAGCTATGACGTGCACTGACCACCAGGGGGCAGATGCTCAACACAGGAGCAGAAACCACAGGCATGGAAACATGGAACAGACTGATGAATCTCAGAGGGAAAGGGGAAAAGGGGACGGCAGGAAGAGATTAATCAAAGATCTTATAGGCATACTAGAGGCCTGGTGCACGGATTCATGCACCGGTGGGGTCCCTTGGCCTAGCCTGCGCCTTCTCGCAAGCCAGGACCCCTTGGGGGATGTCAGACTGCCTCGCAGGCCAGGCCGAGGGACCCCACCAGTGCACGAATCCATGCACCAGGCCTCTAGTTATTTCTATAATGAAAGAAAAATGGCCGAAACCGGTTTGGCTCAATGGATAGAGCGTCGGCCTGCGGACTCAAGGGTCCCAGGTTCGATTCCGGTCAAGAGCATGTACCTTGGTTGCAGGCACATCCCCAGTAGGGGGTGTGCAAGAGGCAGCTGATCGATGTTTCTCTCATCGATAACTCTCTATCCCTCTCTCTTCCTCACTGTAATAAATCAATAAAATATATTTTAAAAAAAAAAGAAAGAAAAGAAAAATGCACATCACTCATAAGATCACACTGATACAAGTTCTAACTAGTATCAGTAATACAACATTAACAAAACAAAATTTTCAACAACATTCTTTAAAAATAATTTTGAAGGTTATCACTATTTACAAAAAATTACAACCTGGTATAGCCATTGGTTATATATTTGTTTTAATTTTATTTGTTTTTACTATTTTTAAAAAGGTAATACATTTACATGGCTTAAAATTTAAAAGCTACAAAAGGATACACAGTGCCTCTTACCCCTTCTCCTCAGGCAACCAGTATAACTAGTTTCCTGGTGTCTTTATAAAACTAGTTTATGTATACATATGCAGATATGTACATTTATTCTCCTCCTACATTATCCTTTTGTTTTTTACATAAATGGCAGCATATACACATTGTTTTGCACTTGCTTTTTGTACTTGACATATTTCGGAGATCATATCACATCTTTGCATGAAGAGCTTTGTAATTATTTTTTTAAATGTGTACATAGTATTTCACTTTATGAATATACCACAACCTAACAACACCCATCTCTTGCTACTATAAGTAATGCTATTATGAACAATGATAAATATTTTTTAAAATATTTTTATTGATTTCAGCGAGGAAGGGAGAAGAAGAGAGAGAGAAACATCAATGATGAGAGAGAATCACCGATTGGCTGCCTCCTGTACACCCTCCATGGGGGTTCAAGCCCGCAACCCAGGCATGTGCCTTGACCAGTTAAAAACATATATTATAGTAGTGCATGTTGGTGATGAAAGATAATTTAAGCAGTGCAAGTCCTCCTAACTTACCTCCCCACAGGTAATCACTATTACCAATTTCTTCTGCACATTATATATTTAATTGACAAAGGAGATCACATTATACATGTTCTGCAAATGGTTTCTGTCACTTAACAATATACCTGAACATCTCTCCATATCTAGAGCCACCTTGATCTTTCAACAGCTGCCTCATATTCCATTTTTTAGATGTATTATCACTTACTTAAGCAAGCCCTTATTGACATTATCTCTTTTTTGTTGTTATTACAATGAACATCCATATAAATTCATATCTTATTGTCTTTTTTTAAAAATATATTTTATTGATTATTTTTTTTTTACAGAGAGGAAGAGAGAGGGATAGAGAGTTAGAAACATCGATGAGAGAGAAACATAGATCAGCTGCCTCTTGCACACCCCCTACTGGGGATGTGCCCACAACCAAGGTACATGCCCTTGACCGGAATCAAACCTGGGACCTTCCAGTCCACAGGCCGACGCTCTATCCACTGAGCCAAACCGGTTTCGGCTCTTATTGTCTTTTTGAGTAGACAGTGTGGTAGATATAACTCTAAAATGGTCTGCAATGACCCACACCTTTGTATAATCTGTGAGTGGGTGGACCCTGTGATATGTTGAAACTCCCATGATGACATTTCCTTACATAGGCCTGGCCTAATCAGGCCGGCATTTGAAAAGCAGAGGGTTTTCTTCAGCTGGCTAATCACAGAAGAGGAAGGCAGAGAGACACACTCACGCAGCCTGGAAGAAAGCACATCGCGTTGTGGAGCCACATGCCAGGAACTGTAAACAGTATCTGGAAGCTGAGGGCAGTCCCTGGCTAAAAGCTAGTAGGAAAATGGAAACCTTGATCCTACAGTCACAGTGATTGTGACTAGTGAGCTTGGAAAAAGACCCCAAGCTCCAGATGAAAACTGCAGCCCTGGCAACACCTTGATTTTGGCTCACTGAGACCCTGAGCAGAGAATTCTGCCATACTGTGCCTGGACTCCTCACCTACAGTAACTCTGAGGTAATACGTGTGCTGTCTTAAACAGCTACATTTGGGGTAATTTGTTATGCAAATTTTTTTAATATATATTTTATTGATTTTTTACAGAGAGGAAGAGAGAGGGATAGAGAGTTAGAAACATCGATGAGAGAGAAACACTGATCAGCTGCCTCTTGCACACCCCCTACTGGGGATGTGCCCGCAACCAAGGTACATGCCCTTGACCGGAATCGAACCTGGGACCCTTGAGTCCGCAGGTCGACTATCCACTGAGCCAAACCGGTTTCGGCCTGTTATGCAAATTTTAATGCTGTTATGCACCGTTAAAAAACACACACAATATAATCTGCACGATAAATTCGTAGAAGTCAAACTGCTGGGTCAAAATCTTTACAGATATTCCAAAATTGCTCTTCAAATACATTAATTTAAACAAAACTCACCACAGATGCAATGCTTTTAACTCCCTGATTATCTACTGATTTATAGTGTTTATTCCAATAAGTCCAAAAGGATGGAGTGATCTGTACTGTATCTCACCCATCTGTAGCTGACTTTTCTGTCAGAGGGATTTTTTTAAAGTGTTCGTACTCTAATGTTTCTTATAAGAAGAACTATCTTTCCTTTTCAGTTCTACTAGGAGGAAGAACTGCCATTACAACTAGCAGCAATTCCAATATAGGAAGCTGTTGGCAACCAAAGTTAAGATGAGCATATGGGACACTAAAAAATGTAATTCATCTGTAAGTAAAGATATTTTTATGGGGGGTGGAAAGGTGAATAAACTCTTGTCTCAGAAAACAAATTTAAAAGTCTTTTCAGTGTTGAATATTATTCTGGGAATAAAGCTTTAAATATTTTATAATATGTTCCCTCAAAATAGTAATCTGAAGAAAAATATGAACAGGACACAAAGTGAAATCCATAATCAAATTATCAATTATATGAACACCAAAGTGATATTATATGTTCAGGAATATTTAGGGAGAGGTAGATTTTAGAGCCAGACATTTCCCAAAAGATTTAATTTACCTTCCTTGTTTTTATAGAAAACATGCTAATATTTTAGAAATAAAAAAAGGTATAATATTGTTTTGTTTTTTAAAATTTCAATATTTTTGTTTCACTGTATAAAATGCTCATGCCCTCTGCCCTGGCCAGGTGGCTCTCAGTTAGTTGGAATGTTGTACCGTGCACCAAAAAAGTTGTGAGTTCAATCCCCAGTTGATGCAGGAAGCAACCATTGATGTTTCTTTCTCACATTGATGTGTTTTTTTTTCTCTCTCTCTCTCTTCCCTTCCTCTCTCTCTAAAATAAATAGAAACAAACATATTATTGGGTGAGGATTTAAAAAAATAAAAATAAAGCCCTCGCCGATTTTGCTCAGTGGATAGAGCTTCAGCCTGCAGACCAAAGGGTCCTGGGTTCAATTCTGCTCAAAGCCACGTACCTTGATGTAGGCTCCTCCCGGGCCTGGGCCCTGGTCAGAGCTCGTGCAGGAGTCAACCAATCAATGTGTTTCTCTCACATCAATGTTCCTCTCTTTCCCTCTCTCTTCCACTCTCCCTAAAAATCAATGGAAAAATATCCCCGGGTGAGGATTAACAATCAATAACAAACACAACATAACAAAATAAAATATAAATAAGTAAATAAATAAAATGTTCATGCCCTCTGACTTAGTAATTCTCTTCTGAGAGTTTGTCCTAAAGGTACAAGTCATAAGTGATCATTCTATTCAACAAATTAATTCAACCAATATTTAGTAAGCATCTCCTATGAGTTATTATTGTTTCTCAGAAAACAGTGAACACAGCATGTCACTGCCATCATGAAACTTAAATTCTGGTGAGAGATAAAGACAATAAACAAGTAAATATATTAAAAAACATAAAATTTATATATAAAATACATAAAAATTTCAGCTGTTGGTAGATGGAAAATAAGCAGGGTGTGAGAGTAAAATGATGAGATTAAATTGGCTAAATACATGATAATACATTCATAAAATGAAATACTTTAAAAATAATAAAATAACATTTTAAAGTCACATTAAAATATTTGATGATATGGAAAAATGCTATTACATAAAGGGAAAAGAAATTTATTAAACAGTCTATATGAGCCAAATTTTATTTTTAAAATATTTTCAACTATTTCTTGATAGGTTTTTATGTATATAGAAAAGAATAGAAGACTACACCCCAAATATTGAGAGAGTAGTGATTATCTTTCATTGGTATGACTGTGGATAATTTTTATCTTTTTTGGACTTTTCTGTTTTCCAAATATACCAAATGTAATATTTTATAAAAATAGGGATAAACCCAAAAGTTATTTTCAAAATAAATGTGTTAAAAGGTGGAATTTTGGGTTTTACCAGAAAACAAAACAAAAAAGGAAACATCTGCGCTCCATTAGTTTATTTTTTCTTTATGTTTGATTCATTTTAGGACTGGCTAAAGGGTAACTACAAAAGTTCTGGAGAAGCGATTATACTTACATTCCTGTTTGAAGGTGAAATATTCGGTAAGATGCCTGCATTCATGATTTCCCCGAAGCAGAAACAATGTTTTGGGATGATTAATCTTTAAACTCCATAAATACAGTACACACTACAAGACAAATACAAGCATAAAATTTTTATTTGTGACCATGACAATGCACAAAGATACCAGTAACTTACATAAATTCAAATGACTTGCAATGGCATATCTTATTACTATTCCCAGTTGAAACATGAAACCTTCAGCTTGAGAATGTAATATGCCATTGCCCTAGAATGTGACAGAGCACAGAGAATAGCCTTCATAGAAATCTCTCAATTTTTGTTCCCATGTTCTTTACAAGTATCTAGAACTATGTGAAAAGCAACCCACACATATATAATATATAACTTACTCCTAAAACCTGTATTTTATTTAATGGAGAAATACTAGAGACATTTCCATTAAAATGAGGAACAAGGTGGCCTAGCTGGTTTGTCTCTGTGGATAGAGCCTCATCCTGAGGACTGAAGAATTCGATTCCCATAAAGAGCACGTACTTTGGTTGCAGGCTCAATTCCCCCGCCCTGGTTCTGGGCATGTGCTGGAAGCAACCAATCAATGTGTTTCTCTCACATCAATGTTTCTCTCTCGGTATCTCTCCACTTCCCTCCCACTTTCTCTAAATATCAATGGAAAAATATCCTCGGGTAAGGATTAACAAATAATAATAATAAATAAAATAAACAACCACTGATACAAT
Organism: Eptesicus fuscus; assembly: GCF_027574615.1. Lineage (NCBI taxonomy): Eukaryota > Metazoa > Chordata > Mammalia > Chiroptera > Vespertilionidae > Eptesicus > Eptesicus fuscus. The sequence continues at coordinate 13,408,026 of NC_072478.1, forward strand.
AAAGTAAATAAATAAAATCAGGAACAAGGCAAGGATAACTATCTCTGCTATTGTTCAACACTATACTTAGAGGTATTAGCCAATGGAATTAGATAAAAGCAATCAATTAGGGGCTTAAAAATGGGTAAAGAGCCGAAACCGGTTTGGCTCGGTGGATAGAGCATCGGCCTGCGAACTGAAGGGTCCCAGGTTCGATTCCAGTCAAGGGCATGTATCTTGGTTGCGGGCACATCCCCAGTAGGGGGTGTGCAGGAGGCAGCTGATCGATGTTTCTCTCTCATCGATGTTTCTAACTCTCTGTCCCTCTCCCTTACTCTCTGTAAAATATCAATAAAATATATATTTTTAAAAAATGGGTAAAAAAAATAAACTACCTCTATTTGCAGATAACATAATATGATAGTATACCTGAAAAACTCCAGAAAAATCAATGATAAAACTCAAATAATAAAAACCAGTAACAGGGCAGAATATAAAATTATAAAATCAATAACCTTCATATACACAAAATAAGTAGAACACAATGGTAGAGAAAACTCTATTTACGATAGCAGTAAGGAAGATCAAACACATAGGAATAAATTTATGTACAAATCTCATACCAAGAAAACTTTGCAAATCTCATACCAGGAAAAATTTAAAACCTTCCCAAGAGACAATAAGTAGATATAAACAAAGAGACATTCCCTATTCTTGGATAGGATGATTCAACATTAAAAGATTATATTTCTGCCCTAACTGGTTTGGCCCAGTGGATAGAGTGTTGGCCTGCAGACTGAAAGGTCCCAGGTTCGATTCCTGCCAAGGGCATGTACCTTGGTTGCAGGCACATCCCCAGTAGGAGGTGTGCAGGAGGCAGCTGATCAATGTTTTTCTCTCATCGATGTTTCTAACTCTCTATCCCTCTCTCTTCCTCTCTGTAAAAAATCAATAAAATATATTTTTAAAAAGATTATAGTTCTTCCTCATTTAATTTATAATATCATTGCAATTCCAATAAAAATATCAACAAGCTATTTTATGAAGTTCTAATTTTAGCTGATACTAAAATTTACATGATGAAAAAAAATACAACCATCAGGAAACACCTAGAAAAAAGAACAAAACACTGAAAGAGAAATTATGAGGGGGGACTAGCCTTACTGAATGTTAAAACAGACTATAAAGTTTCTATAATTAAAGCAAGGGTACTAGCACATATATAAATATACCAGTGGAATAAAAGAGTCCAGAAATTAATCTGAGTACATATAAATTTGGTATATAATAAGGGTTGCATCCTAAATTACTAAAATAATGATGTACTTAATGTCTCTGGGACAACTGGTCACATTTCAAAACAAGCATTAGATCCCTATCTTATATAATAAATAACTAATGGAAATGGGATCTAAATGTATCAAAATGAAACCATACAAATTCTAAAAGAAATTTGTGGGTGAGTTCTTCTTTAGCTTTAGTGTGGGAAAAATTTTGTAACTAATTACTAAAAATCTGAAGATCACTTTTTAAAAATTGCATGGTAGGGAGAAATAAACCAAAGGACTTGTATGCATGCATATAAGCATAACCAATGGACGCAGACAACAGTGGGGGAGGGGGAGGGTAGGATTGGGGGGGTTTGCGGGAGCAATGGGGGGATAAGGACACATTTGTAATACTTTAATCAATAAAGGGGGAAAAATTGCATGGTAAAAAACAATTTGGCAAAAACTGACAAAACTTAACTTTTGATAACTTCTAGGAGTCTACTCTGAAAATACACCTCCAACAATAAGAAAACACATATGCACAAGGTTGCAGCATGGTTTGTAATAGCAAAATACTGGAAGTAATATAAATAATCATACATAGGAGAGAAGTTGAGCAGATTATGATACATTCACACAATGAAGTACTATGAAGCTATTTTTTTTTTAAAAAAAGAGTCATTTGGGCGGTGGGGGGTTGGCCAGGGTGGGAATGGCTGGGGGTGGGGAGGGTGTAATTGGGGAAAAAGGAGACATATGTAAAACTTTAGACAATAAATAAATAAAATTTTAAAAAGTGAGAAAGATCTCTCTAACTGATTTGGAGTGATTTCCAAGATATAATGTTGAGTGAAAAAAGCACAAAAGAGCATACTATGCTACTGTTAATGTAATAAAGAGGGGGATATAAGAAATACACATGTGCATAAGAAATACAGGAAGCATAAATCAAAAACTAAAGAGATTGGCCCTAGTTGGTTCGGTTCAGTGGATAGAGTGTCGACCTGCGGATTGAAGAGTCCTGGGTTCGACTCTGGTCAAGGGCACATGCCCGGGTTGCGGGCTTGATCCCCTGTAGGGGGCATACAGGAGGCAGCCAATCAATGATTCTCTTTCATCACTGATGTTTCTATCTCTCTCTCCTCCCTTCCTCTCTGAAATAAATTAAAAACAACAACAACTAATAAGATGGGTTACTTACAAGGAGCATAGAGGAAAAGGGTGGGGAGGAGGGGAAACTGGGAATAGGTTAGGAAGGATCAGGAGGAAGTGACACTTCTCAAAGCATACCTTTCTGGACAGCTTTAAACTCCAGAACCTCAGTACTGTAATGATTTACATATGCCTCCCAAAATAAGTAACTGAATCAACCAAAATGGAGTATAAACAGTAACAAATGAACTTAACTGTATTATAAGTGGATAACAAAGCAACAAAGAAGAGGAGGAGGAGGAGGGAACTAACTGAAGTAACTTTGGAAAACAGCATGTTGATTGCATACTTAAAAGGCTAAAGACACAAAGAAATACACACAAATACTGTAACTTTAGTTTTTCACAGTATGAGTTGGCTGTTATGTACCCATTTTTTGGGTATACTGGGATCAAGCAGATAAGTGACTACATTGAGAGCCAGGAAAGAGGGATGGCTAAAATGAACCTTGTGATGGATTGGAATCAGAGGTATCATATGAACGCATGCTTTTTAAGATAACACCAATAGGTAATGAAATAAATAAAAATATGAATGTATGTGTATATATTTCCTAGCTCCTTTTGCTGAGAGGGCCTAGGACCTCAAAAAGTATTATATGTATTGATTTGGGGATTACAAGTAAATTTTAGCAAGGAGGTATATACACAAATACAGAATTTATGAATAATGAAGATTTATAGTATATGCTAACCATGAAATATACATATTTCACATACAGCCTCAAAACACAAGCAACAGCCCTAGCCGGTTTGGCTCAGTGGACAGAGCCTTAGCCTGCAGACTCAAGGGTCCCAGGTTCGATTCCGGTCAAGGGCATGTACCTTGGTTACAGGCACATCCCCAGTAGGGGGTGTACAGGAGGCAGCTGATTGATGTTTCTCTCACATCAATGTTTCTAACTCTCTCTCTCCCTTCCTCTCTGTAAAAAAAATCAATAAAATATATTAAAACAAAACAAAACACAAGCCACAATTGATAGGACTATGGAGAGAAACAGATAAATCAATAACTGTAATTGAAGATTTTGACAGAAACCCAAAAGTAACTCATAGTCTAAGCAGACAAAAAGAATCAAAGTTATAAAGAACAGTTCAACAAATAGAGAATGCATTTTTTTTTCAAGAACATATCGGATAGCCATAAAAATCTACCATGTTCTCCATCACAAAGGGAGTCTCAATAAATTCCAAAGAATGCATATTATTCATATCTTGTTCTCTAATCAAATTACATTAATTAGAATCATAACAAAATACCAACTCCAAAAAAATCCTCTCTACTCCCTACTTCCTTTTCAGCTGCCCTGGAAGAGAGAAGCAACCCATGTCCCTGGCTTCCTTGGGCACACTTTCACAGACACTCTATACAACTTCAAGCAATTACCCCCACACACATGAATATGCACATCACCCCAACTTCTAGAAATATTATCAGATGGTAGCAGAGCTCTGCATGTATCATTTTTCCACTTTAGTGATTATTCCATACCAGTTTACAAAGGGTTGTTTTCTTTTTTCATTTTTTAAAATTTATTTTTATTGATTTCAGAGAGGAAGGGAGAAGGAGAGATAGAAACATCAATGATGAACAAAAAGAAACATCAACAATGAGAGAGAATTACTGATCACTGATCGGCTGCCTCCTGCATGACCCCACTGGGGATTGAGCCTGCAATCCAGACATATGCCCTTGACCGAAATCAAACCTGGGACTCCCTCAGTCCACAGGCCAATGCTCCATCCACTGAGCCAAACCGGCCAAGGCTCTTTTTTCATTTTTAAAAAACAGCCTCACTGTATTGTCTGGTACATTCCATTGTCTGGATGTACTACAATTCATTTAACTAGTTTCCTACTGAACATTCAGGTTGTTTTAAATCTTTTATCATAAAAAATGAGCAATGAATAACCTTATTACAGGCATTTTACACATTTACAAGTACAGTGATTCTTCTTATTCTTCTTGCCTATGTTCTGTAAAGTTGCTGCAAAAACTGAATTAGTCAATACTGCTCCCAGGCTACCCCGCGGTGGCGCTCTGCGGGGGTGATCCATCATGGAGCCCCGGCTGGGTGGGCAGGGCCTACTTCTTTGGGGTGATTGATGGCAGAGCCCTGTGATCAATTGCCCCAAAGAGGGAAGCCCAGGCTACCCAGCAACTACGCTGCGCAGTGGGTTGGCGGGGCCTTCCTCTGCAGGGGGCAATCCAGCGCAGAGCCCCAGCCAGGTGAGCAGGGCCTACCTCTTTGGGGCAATCGATCACTCATGGGGCTCCCAGACTGTGAGAGGTTACAGGCTGGGTTGAGGAACCTCCACCCCCAAGTGCATGAATTTTGTGCACGGGGCCTCGAGTAGTGTATAAAAATCATTGTGGATTTTTATATATGCTTTCTTGAATACACCAATGGACTAAAATTTTTTTAAGTATGTGAGTAAATTTGGAAAATAATTTGACACAATATTTATATTTTTAAAAAGTTGTTTCAGCCCAGCCAGGTGGCTTAGTTGGTTGGAGTGTCATCCCATACACCCGTGGTCAGCAAACTGCGGCTCTCGAGCCACATGCGGCTCTTTGGCCCCTTTAGTGTGGCTCTTCCACAAAATACCACAGCCTGGGCAAGTCTATTTTGAAGAAGTGGCGTTAGAAGAAGTTTAAGTTTAAAAAATTTGGCTCTCAAAAGAAATTTCAATCGTTGTACTGTTGATATTTGGCGCTGCTGACTAATGAGTTTGCAGACTACTGCCATACACCAAAAGTTTGCAGGTCGGGGCACCTATGGGACCAATTGATGTTTCTCTCTCACACTGGTGTTTCCTTCTCTTTCTCTTTCTCTCTATCTAAAATCAATCAACATATCCTTGGATAAGGCTTTTAAAAAGTTGTTTCATTAAGTGACTAATTAAAACTTCATTAAGCTCTGTATTCTTCTCTTCAGTCTCTAACACCTCCTAATGCTAGCAAACACACAAAGAAGTAAATATTCATGTGACTTTCAAACATCCAAACTTTTGGCTCACTGTCTATATAACGTGAATAGGAAATAAGAATAGGAAAGCTGTTCAATAATATAGTTTACAAGTATGATCTCTTCTCATCCCAGGTTCCTATTTAAAGACTAGGAATTTATTGGGCAGTAGGAAAAATGTGCGTGTTTTCTTAATTTTTATCATTAACCTTTGTCCTCACAGATGACAGTAAATGAATATGAGGCACTGGAAGATAACAATGAACTTTTCTGATTCATGAGTGTAGACTGCCTATCTAAGTAAAGAGTAAGGTCTGTTTCTCTGGTCATTTATTTTTCTGGCAGTTTTAGAAAACTGTTGCTTCTCTGGTTGAGCACCAGGAGAGGTAGCTGAGTTGTATTTAGGAGTGATGCTGCAAGAACAATAAATCTTTAACCACCAGAAATATACTTAGTACAGTGAGATTCTCACAGTCTTGAGGGAGAGGCAAAACTAAATGCTACAAGAATAGCAAGCAGACTCAATTTCCTCATCTTGTGCTTATTCCGGGAACATTATAAATTCAATCACCCAGACTATTTCAAAATTACTTCTTTTATTTGCCAAGTATGTACAGCTTAATCAATGGCCATTAAATATGAATATGTTGTGGTTCCATTGTACTCAAGCCCTTGCATTAGGTTCTAAAACAATTTTCTCTTTTATACATAAAAACTTATAGTTTGTTTTAATTGTAACTTTTTTCCTCTCATCATTCAATTTTCAAAATATATAAAAGTAAATTGTAAGGTTTTAAGTTAATTTCATTAATTAATCATTTTCCTTCAATGAATATTTATTAAGTGCTATATGTAATAGCATCAGAAATTATTCCTTTAATAAGCTAAGCACCTGCTTATTTACCATTGGCAGTTAATCTAAGATTTAACTGTAGCCCAGCAACTCATGATCTTGTAATTAAGGTCAGCTAATTCAAGCCCCATTTAAGGTGAACAGCAATTTATGTCATTTATATACAGCCCATACACTATCTTCAAAGACAAAAAGTTAGTAATCATTTAACTTATTTGCAAAGCTGGGTTAATATAGCCTTCTATTTGTTAGACTTTCTACTAGCTAAAAAAAGAACTTTTATATCAAAATATTTCTCTCTCACTTTAATGACAGAAAGTAACAAAGTTTATAAATTCTGCCGATGTTCGCATTTGAATTTTTTACTAAAGAATGAAAAGCAAAATTTAAAAAAACACACACAATATGATAGCTCCAACACATCCAGTTTAATTTTTACCTCTATACTGAAATAGCCTCTGTCCACATAGTCACCCAGAAAGAGGTAGCGTGTGTTAGTAGGTGATCCTCCAACTTCAAACAACTTCATCAAGTCAAAGAATTGTCCATGAATGTCACCACACACTAGAAAAACAACAACATTGGGTGAGGTAAAAAACTCTGTCTTAGAAAAGAGAGGGTGCCCAGCTGGCATGGCTCAGTGGTTGAGTGTAGACCTATGAACCAGGAGGTCATGGTTTGATTTCTAGTCAAGGCACATGCCTGGGTTTCGGGCTCGTGCCTCAGTGGGGCCATGCAGGAGGCAGCCAACTGATGATTCTCTTATTACTGATATTTCTATCTCTTACTCCCTCTCCCTTCCTCTCTGGAATCAATAAAAACATATTTAAAAAAGAAAAGAAAGGGCATTACCCCAATAGGGATCACAGTTTAACTTTCAAATCACTTTTGCTTTGGACTGGACTGCTCTATAACTGTAATCAATCTATCAACACTGAATAGTCCTACTGGAAATAACAGACATTTTAAATTGTATTTCTTCAGTGAACAGAAAACATACTAAAACAATCCTAAAACGGTCTCATAATTCCTAGAAAATTTACAACACATTTTAGTTGGTTATTTGTGATTATTTCTTAAATTAGCTCAAACCTAAGTGCAACCATGCAAATTCTTCTCATACCCGTGATTGGAGCTTCTACTTCTATCATAGTCTTCTCTTGTCTCAGGATGGCAGCCCCATCATTGATTATCTTTAAGGCTACTTCCTCTTCCAGTCGCCCTTCCTTCACCAAATGGTTTTTCAAGACGTCACTATTAGGTTTCCCATTCACAAAGACTTCCTTCAAAGTAAGCCTTTGGGTTGGAGGGAAGGGGACAGCTAGAGAAAGAGAAAAAGTAATTTAAAATACTTAAATGTATAGAGCAAAACCATGAACATATTTCTTTAATGTAACAAATTAAGCATAATATATCATCACTACATGCCTGTTGCACGTATTCATGCGTCAGTGGGGTCCCTCGGCCTAGCCTGTGGGGATCAGGCCCAAACCGGCTCGCTGACATCCCGAGGGGTCCCGGATTGCGAGAGGGTGGGATCTCGGGTGACGCACCCCAGAATCGTGCTGCACTCTGGTCCGGGTGCGTCACCTGAGAACCACAGCTGCCAAGTCACCACAGCTCAGCAGTTCCTGCGTTGAATGGCTGCCCCTTGGTGGTCAGTGCGAATCATAGCTACCAGTCGGAGCATCTACCCCTTGGTGGTCATTGCACGTCATAGGTACTGGCCAGTCAGCTGGGGGCTTTTATATAGAGAGATGATTTCACATCCATACCACCAGAACTATATAGGAAAAAAATTCCAAAATACCATATATTATAAATGATTGGATCTAATTTTTTTAAAAGGCCACAGTTAAAGTCAGTCATTTAAGGAGCCCTGGCTCAGTTGGATAGAGCATTGTCCTGATACACTAAGGTTATGGGTTTGATCCTGGCCAAGGTACATACAAAAAGCAACCAATGAATGCATAAATAAGTGGAACAACAGACTGGTGTTTCTCTCTAAAATCAATAATAATTAAGTCATTTAAGATATATGTGTATATAAAGTACAATTTTTTTCATATAAACATTCAAGACTTGAATTTGATTCAGTAAATAAGCTAAAAGTGAGATAAGGGACTAGATGATGTGAATATCTTTTATCTATGAAAAAGATATTACAAATAAAACAGTGGTTAAAAAATAAAAAGGAAAGGAAATCGCAACACTAAAAGGGCATTTACTTCTTCCAAAGAACTGACCTAAGGAAACCAGAAGTTTGTTCCAGAAGTTTGACTTCTATTCCTGACCAGGGGAATCATAGAGGTATACTTTATTCTTTAAAAGGTACTTGCTTAAAATATTACTGGTAACAAGAGCACTACTAATAGAATGGAGCTCTTCCTGAGAACAACTTGCTATACTAACCTTAAAAAGAACAGATATGGGAGGTCTAGTTGTGTTATCTAACCTGGAAATGTTAACAACTAACTTCAGATTATGCCGGATATAAAGTTTATATGATATTATGGTGAATTAGCAACTATAACAAAATTTTTTGACATTTTAAAATTGGCGATGTAGTCTATTTTAGATTCCTTGTTATCTAATAGCCACACGTCTATAAACCACAAATTTAAAAGGAGATATTAATTTTAATTTGTGAATTATGTCTGGTGGTTCAACTTCTAGCTTTATGGAGGTGTTATTAAGAACCAAGTTCAGGGCCCTGACTGGTTTGGCTCAGTGGATAGAGCATCAGCCTGCGGACTGAAGAGTCCTAGGTTCGATTCAGGTCAAAGTCATGTACCTTGGTTGCGGGCACATCCCCAGTGGGAGGTGTGCAAGAGGCAGCTGATCGATGTTTCTCTCTCTATCTGATTGATGTTTCTAGCTCGCTATCCCTCTCCCTTCCTCTCTAAAAAAATCAATAAAATATATATTTTTTAAAAAAAGAACCAAGTTCAGGGTTGAGTGAAAAAGGTGAAGGTATTAAGAAATACAAATTGGTAGTTACAAAACAGTCATAGGATATAAAATACAATATAAGGAATATAGTCAATAATATTGTAATAACTATGCATGGTGTCAGGTGGGTAGTAGAATTACTGGGGGAGTCACTGACTACTATGCTGTATACCTAAAAATAATATAAAATAATATTGAATGTCAAATGTAATTGCAATATAAAATAATTTAAAAATTTTAAAGAACAAAGTTGAAATCTACAGGCACTTAAAATTTTTTAAAAAATATATTTTATTGATTTTTACAGGGAGGAAGGGAGAGGGATAGAGAGCTAGAAACGTCGATGAGAGAGAAACATCAACCAGCTGCCTCCTGCACACCCACTACTAGGGATGTGCCCGCAACCAAGGTATATGCCCTTGACCGGAATCGAACCTGGGACCTTCCAGTGCACAGGCCGACGCTCTATCCACTGAGCCAAACTGGTCTCAGCAGCACTTAAAATTTTTAAACTTGATCTAGCTTTTTACAAATAATACAAATACCAATTTGTATTATTTACAAGTAAACAAGTCCTATAGTAAACTTAATCATGCTCTTCGCTACCACTTGACTCATTTTGAGTATTCAAAGCTCAATGAAAAAAATGATAGTAGCTATTCAACCAGTAAATATTACCTTGAGATAGGGGACCATATATAGCCCAGTTTACCCAGGACCATCTAGATTTCAACTGTTCTCCTAGCATAATTGTTAATAGTGCCCCCTTTCACTCTCAAAGTATCCCAATTTGAGGGATAAATGAGTCTTGGTTATTCAGATGGGTTATAAATATACTATTTTTTATAGAATAATCTACTTCTAAAATAAAACAAAAATAAAATAGTATGATGAATCTCTTATTTATTCATCTGGTGAATCTCCAAGACAGAGTGAAAGGTTAGTCCTAAACAGGATTCCTTAAATTTTTGCTAAAATGTACTGGTACTACAGTTGTGCTTAACTACAACAACAACAACAAAATCTTGTACAGTTTAGAGAGTCTTACTGAAACATTTTCATATGAATTATATGCTATTTGATATAATTATATGAAGATGAGGGGGAAGGGAATAAGCAACGGAATAAATGGGTGATGTTCACTTGCAAGTTCATAATACGAGTTCTACCACTAAAATATGTTTGAAATCCTTATAATAAAAAAATAGAAATAATTACCAAAAAAGGGTATAAGCTTTAGAGAACCTTTGTTTAGAGAAATTTACATGAGGCTCAATCAAGAGCTACACTTAATCTAACTTACTAGAGATGACTTCAGAGAATTACCATACTCTGAAATCTTGATACAAAAAATAGAAAAATGAAAGATTACACAGTTAATCATTCTTTTTATACTTAATTTACCTCTTTAAACTCGTGTTCTCAGCCCTTTCCAAGTTTTGAAATGAACCCCACAGAAAGTCTGCTTTAAATATCCCACTTTGTAAATCAAAGAAAGTGGTTAACAAACTAAAAACAACATGAAATAAGATAAAATCAAATATGCTGGAATCATAAAAAAAAGTATCATAACAGAGGTAGTACTACAGATAGATATTATTTAACTTCTACCAATAGTATTATCCTATCTAATAAAAGAGCAATATGCAGATTGACCATCACTCCAACACACAATATGGCTGCCCCCATGTAGTCAAAGATCCTGCCCCCATGTGGACACAAGATGGCCAGCAGGGGAGGGCAGTTGGGAGGAATCAGGCCTGCAAGGGAGGGCAGTTGTGGGCGATCAGGCCAGCAGGGGAGGGCTTTTGGAAGGGACCAGGACTGCAAGGGAGGGCAGTTGGGGGTGATCAAGCCTGCAGGGGAGGGCAGTTAGGGGTGACCAGGCCAGCAGAGGAGGGAAGTTGGGGCGACCAGGCCTGCAGGGAAGGGCAGCTGGGGAGGACCCAGGCCTGCAGGGGAGAGCAGTTGGGGAGGACCCAGGCCTGCAGGGAAGAGCAGTTGGGGGGACCAGGCCTGCAGGGGAGGGCAGTTAGGGGTGACCAGGCCTGCAGGGAAGGGCAGTTAGGGGTGACCAGGCCTGGAGGGGAGGGCAGTTAGAGGCAAACAGGCTGGCAGGGGAGCAGTTAGGCATCAATCAGGCTGGCAGGGGAGTGCTTAGCAGGCAGAAGTGGTTAGGGGCAATCAGGAAAGCAGGCAAGTGAGCAGTTGGGAGCCAGCAGTCCTGGACTGTGAGAGGGATCGGGCCTAAACAGGCAGTCGGACATCCCTCGAGGGGTCCCAGATTGGAGAGGGTGCAGGCTGGGCTAAGGAACACCCCTCCCCCCCATGCACGAATTTCGGGCCTCTAGTTACTAATAAAAATCAGTTTCCTCCAGTTGCAATCAGAGAACAGTTTACAAAATAGAAAACCCATGTTCCTTACTAGTATATATTATAAAAGTTATGTAATTAGAGGTGATAACCTAAAGAGCTCCTGAGGGAGGAATTCAGAAAGATATTTTTTCTTCCTCTCAAATTCTTCAGTTAAAACTTATTTTAAATAAAAGAAGTAAACAAGTCACTTAGTTAAATGAAAGCAAAAGCAAGGTTGAAATGAATTAAGGGATTATGCCCAGCTAAGAGAAATGGGACACAGCTGAGCCAGGAACCTTAAGAGGAATTAAGATTGGCTTGGGACCTGCATAACAGAAACTACAAGACTTCATGGTTTTTATTTATTTTTAAAAATATATATTTTATTGATTTTTTACAGAGAGGAAGGGAGAGGGAGAGAGAGAGAAACATCAATCAGCTGCCTCCTGCGCAACCAAGGTACATGCCCTTGACCGGAATCAAACCTGGGACCCTTCAGTCCGCAGGTCCACGCTCTATCCACTGAGCCAAACCGGTTTTGGCAAGACTTCATGGTTTTTAGATTAGAGCAAATAAAATCAGTATCTGTCAAATCGGGAAAAGAGAATCTTCCACTTTAACCTCACCTCACATTACTCCTAGCTATATTCAGAAGGATAAATTCTTTTTTTCTTTATTGATTAAGATATTACATATCTGTCCTTATCTCCCCATTGCCCCCCATGCCCCCACTCATGCCCTCACGCCCCTGGTGTCTGTGTCCATTGGTTAGGCTTATATCCATGCATACAAGTCCTTTGATCTCTTCCCCTTCCCTCACCCTCCCCTACCTTCCCTCTGAGGTTTGAGAGTCTGATAGATGCTTCTCTGCTCTGGATCTGTTTTTGTTCATCAGTTTAGGTTGTTCACTAGAGGCCCGATGCACGAAGATTCGTGCAAGAATAGGCCTTACCCTCCCTGGCTGCCAGCACTGCCTTCGCTCCGGCTGAAGCTGCCTTTCCACCTTCGCTCTGGCACGGAGCCGCCTTCTGCCTCTCACCTTGTCGCATTAATCTGCATATTCTCTCCTTATCGGCTGTGGGTGCCGCCATCTTTGATGCAGAGTTACAGTCAGTTTGCATATTCTGTCTTTATTAGATAGGATTATATTCCACAAATGAGTGAGATCATGTGATATTTATCTTTCTCTGACTGGCTTATTTCACTTACCATAATGCTCTCCAATTCCATCCATGCTGTTGCAAATGGTAAGAATTCCTTCTTTTTTACCGCAGTGTAGTATTCTATTGTGTAGATGTCCCAGTTTTTCAATCCACTCATCTGCTGATGGGCACTTAGGCTGCTTCCAAATCTTAGCTATTGTAAATTGTGCTGCTGTGAACATAGAGGTGCATATATCCTTTTTGACTGGCATTTCTAGTTTCTTGGGATATATTCCTAGAAGTGGGGTCACTAGGTCAAATGGGAGTTCCATTTTTAGTTTTTTGAGGAAACTCCATACTGTTCTCCACAGTGGCTGCACCAGTCTGCATTCCCACCAGCAGTGAAGGAGGGTTCCTTTTTCTCCACATCCTCGCCAGCACTTGTCATTTGTTGATTTGTTGTTGAGAGACATTCTGACAGGTGTGAGATAGTACTGCACTGTTGTTTTGATTTGCATCTCTCGGATGATTAGTGACTTTGAGCATGTTTTCATATGTCTCTTGGCATTCCTTAAGTCCTCTTTTGAAAAGTATCTATTTAGGTCAGTTGCCCATTTTTTGATTGGGTTGTTTATCTTCCTTTTGTTAAGTTGTGTGAATTCCCTGTAAATGTTGGAGATTAAACCCTTATTAGGGAGAACATTGACAAATATGTTCTCCCATGCAGTGGGCTTTCTTGCTGTTTCGTTGATGGTATCTTTTGCTGTGCAGAAGCTTTTTATTTTGATACTTAGAGGCCTGATGCACAAAATTCATGCAAGGGCCTTGGCCCCGGCCCCCACCTGCCGCAGCCACCGGGGGTTCTGCTGCCTCTGCCTTGGCTCCTGCCTGCTGTGGCTTTGTCTAGAAGGAAGGGCATCTGGTCTAATTAGCATATTACGCTTTTATTATTATAGCTAGTCCCATTGGTTTATTTTCTCTTTAGTTTCCATTGCCCTAGGAGCTATATCAGTGAAGATATTGCTTCAGCATATGTCTGAGATTTTGCTGCCAGTGGATTCCTCTAATATTTTTATGGTTTCCCGTCTTATGTTTAAGTCCTTTATCCATTTTGAGTTTATTTTTGTGTATGGTGTAAGTTGGTGGTCTAGTTCCATTTTTTTTTTTTTTTTGCATGTATCTGTCCAATTTTCCCAACACCATTTATTGAAGAGACTGTCTTGACTCCATTATATGTTCTTGCCTCCTTTGTCAAATACTAAGCATAGTGGTTTGGGTTGATTTCTGGGTTCTCTATTCTATTCCATTGATCTATATGTCTGTTCTTGTGCCAGTACCAGGCAGTTTTGAGAACAGTGGCTTTGTAATACAGCTTGATATCTGGTATTGAGATCCCTCCTACTTTGTTCTTCTTTCTCAGGATTGCTACAGCTATTTGGGGTCTTTTTTTTATTCCAGATGAATTTTTGAAGAGTTTGTTATAGGTCTGTGAAATATGCCATTGGTATTTTAATGGGGGAGTGCATTAAATCTATAGGTTGTTTTTAGTAGAATCGACATTTTAATGATATTAATTCTACCAATCCATAAACATGGTATATTCTTCCATCTGTTTATGTCTCTAAATTCTATCTCCTTTCTTTTATTAGATAGTTCTATGAGCGCTATAGTTGAGGTTGATTCATAGAAGAGTGGAAACAGCCACAGTCCTGAGAAAACTAAAGGAAATTTGGTCATGAAAGGAAATAGCAGAAACTTTCCAATAAAACTTTAAATCTCCATTAAAAAATAAAAAAGCCCAGCCTTGCCGGCACGGCTCAGTGGTTGAGTGTTGACCTATGAACGGTTCTATTACCAGTCAGGGCACATACCCAGGTTGCGGGCTGTCCCCAGTGGGGAGCGTGCAGGAGGCAGCTGATCCAGGATTTTCTCTCATCATTGATGTTTCTGTCTCTCCCTCTCCCTTCCTCTCTGAAATCAATAAAAACATATTTTAAAATAAATGAATAAGTAAATAAATAAACCCCCAGATACAGAGTGACCATATGTCCATGTATGCCTTTTGTGAGATTCCCAGTTTATTTTGCCCACCCCCCCTTTACTCTCAAGTATCCTGTTTTGGTTTTGTTAATAATCCTCACCCAAGGATTTTTTTTTAGAGTATAGAAGGGAGGGAAGGAGGGAGGGAAGGAGGAAGAGAGAGAGAGAGAGAGAGAGAGAGAGAGAGAGAGAATGAATCAATATGACAGAGACACATCAATGGTCGTCTCCTGCACATGGCCCTGGGGGAATCAAGCCTGCAACCATTGTATGTGCCCTTGATTGGATTCAAACCCTCAACCCTTCAGTCTGCAGGCGATATCTAATAACTGAGAAAAACTAAGTAGGGCTCAAGTATCCTGTTTTTAATGACCTATCCAGGATCAACATTTATTAGAATCAACTGGGGTATTTGTTTAAAATGTAGATTCTCAGACTTGAGGAATGAGAACTTCTGGGGATCCTGCATAGGATCTAGAGAAGTGCTTTGTAAACTATCTATAGAAACTCTTCCCCACTCCCAATCTGTTAAAATCTTTGTAATATGCAATAAGAATAAATTACTAGAAAAATGATCACATGCATAGATTTGCCAATGTCAAATTCCAATAAAGCTTTTAAAGGCTCAAGTTCTGTACTTATTGCAGTTAATAACAAATGATGGATGGACTTGACACTAGTGAACAGACCACACTTTTAGTAACACTGGTTTGGATAAATATGGACTTCAAGTATAGGACCAGAGTCAAAACTTAGATACACATCTTCAAGCCCAAGTTTGGAGATTTTAGTAAATCTAATGGAGACAAAAGATGATGTTCAACTGACTTCACTACTCACCTCACAATGAATGATAACCTTGTTCTAAGAACCCAAATCTCTGACAAGTTCATTTCTAACTACCTTTAATATCACACAATATTTCACGAATAAAAATACAACCTAAACACTTAGATTCTGCAGGCAGATGAACAAACTGAAGTTTAGCTTCTAATATCTTCATGCTTTAAACTATGAAGTATCTGAACTGTAACATAAAGGTTGTTTCTTGCATCCTTTCCAATTACAAATAAACCACCCACTATCACACACACTAGTTGCCCCTTCTTCACTTCTGTGGCTGTATGTTGCTGCTTTAAGTATTCCATTTGTAAAGTTGTTTTTATACTCAGAAGTGGAATTGTTGAACCATCATATGGCAGTTCTAATTTTGCAGAACCTCCATACTGTTTTCCATAGTGGCTGCATCAAGCAGGGTTCCCTTTTCTCCACACTCTTGCCAATACATTATCTCTTGCTTTTTTTATGACATTCTAACAGGTGTGAGAAGATATATTGCTGTGGTTTTAATTTGCAGTTCCCTGATTAGTGATGTAGAGCACCTTTTCAAGTCCTTGTTTGTCATTTGTATATCTTCTTTGGGAAAATCTCTACTCAATTCCTGTGCCTATTTTTAAATTGAATTGTTGGGGGTTTTCCTTGCTGTGGAGTTGCATGAGTTTACTAGCATTATGTATTTTTGTATTAACCCTTATCAGATATATAATTTGTAAATATTTTCTCCCATTTTGTAGGTTGCCTTTTAATTTTGTTGACTGTTTCTTTTGCTGTGCAAAATTTTTTTTTGTCTTTCGGGGTTTTGTTTTTTTTTTTGGTTTATAGCAAAGTTATCTTTTTCTTTTTTTATGGTCTTTAAAAAATTCTTTTATAATTTCTTAATCGTCACCTGAGGTTATGTTTTTATTGATTTTAGAGAGAGAGGAAGGGAGAGGGAGAGAGAAAGATTGATGAGAGAGAAATATTGTTTGCCTCCTGCTTGCCCAACCAGGGATCGAATGGGCAACCTGAATATTTGCTCTAACCGGGAATCAAACCTGCAACCCTTCAGTACACAGGACAATGCTCCAAGCAAGCCACACTGTCCAGGGCCTTTATTTCTTTTCTTAAACTTTATTTTTATTGTTTTAATCACTTTTTTAAAACTTTTAAAAATATGTATTTTATTGATTGATCTGAGAGAGGAAGGGAGTGGGGGAGAGAGATAGAAATATCAATGATGAGAGGAAATCATTGATCAGCTACCTCCTGCAGGATCAAGCCCACAATCAGGGCATGTGCCCTGACGGGGAATCGAGTCATGACCTCCAGATTCATAAGTCGATGCTCAATCACTGAGCCATGCCAGCCGAGCTTTAGTATGACATAGTCCCACTTATTTTTGCCTTTGTTTCTTATGCTTTTGGAGATATTGCCAACACCAACATCAAGGAGCTTTTCCTGTTTCCTTTAGGAATTTCAGGGTTTCAGGCCTTATGTTTAAGACTTTAACCCATTTTGAGTTAATTTTTGAGTGGCTTAAGATAGGAGTCTAATTTCATTCTTCTGCATTGTGCTTATCCTGTTTTCTCAGCACCATTTATCAGTGAGATTATCCTTTCCCCACAGAGTATTCTTGGCTCCCTTGTCAAATATTAGTTGACTATATATAGAAGGTTAATTTCTAGATGTTTGATTGTTCCATGGGTCTGTATGCCCATTTTTATGCCAGTACCATTACATTTTGATTACCATAGGTTTATAGTACAGTTTAAAATCAGGAAGTGTGATGCCTCCAGCTTTGTTCTTCTTTCTCAGGACTGCTTTGGCTATTCAGAGTCTTTTGTGGTTCCATACAAATTTTATAATTGTTTATTTCTATTTCCTTCAAAAAAACGCCATTGAAGTTTTGATAGGGATTGCACTGAATCTATAGATGACTTTGGGTAGTATGGTCATTTTAGTAACATTAATTCTTCTGATCACAGGGTATCTTTCCATTTGTTTGTGTCTTCTTCAATTTCTTTAATCAAATCTTATAGTTTTGGGGCAGGGGTTGGTGGAGGGGAAAAAAGGGGACATCTGTAATACTTTCAACAATAAAGATAATATTTTTAAAAAGGAAAAAAAATCTTGTAGTTTTCAGTATCCAGATATTTCACCTCCTTAGAGTTATATTTATTCCTAAGTATTTTATTGTTTTTGATGCTATTGTAAATGGACTGTTTTATTTTTCAAAGTTTTGTTAGTGTACAAACTGATTTCTGTATGTTGATTTTGTATCCTGAAATTATACTGAATTCATTGATTAGTTCTAGCAGTTGTTCAGTGGAGTCTTTAGGATTTTCTATATGTAAAAATACTAGAGGCCCGGTGCACGGATTCGTGCACTGGTGGGTTCCCTCAGCCTGGCCTGTGCCCTCTTGCAATCCAGGATTCCTCGGGGGATGTTGGATTGCTGGTTTCGGCCCGATCCCTGCAAGCCAAGCTGAGGGACCCCACCAGTGCACGAATCTGTGCACCAGGCCTCTAGTATGCATATAAGATCTTTGATTAATCTCTTCCCACCCTCCCCCTTCCCTCTGAGATTCATCAGTCTGTTCCATGTTTCCATGCCTGTGCGTTGAGCATCTGCCCCCTGGTGGTCACTGCACATCATAGCTACCAGTCAAACGATTGAACAGTTGCTTAGTCTTTTATATATATAGGTATCATCTGGCCTGACTAGTGTGGTTAAAAGGTGGCGGGTTTGATTCCCAGTTAAGGCACATATCCAGGTTGTGGGTTCCATCTACTGGTTTGAATTTATGGTCCAAAGAACCTGTGAGAGATAGATGGGGTGAATGTGGGAGGCAACCAATCAATGTGTCACGGGCATGTACCCTTGGTTGGAATCAAACCTGGGACCCTTCAGTCCACAGGCTGATGATCTATCCACTGAGCCAAACCAGCCAGGGCAAGCTTCCAGTTTTTCATTGTTGAGTATATGGGCCTGTTATATATGGCCTTTTGTTTGTTGAATTACATTGCTTCTATACCTAGTCTATTGACTGACTTTATCATGAAAGGATGTTGTGTTTTGTCAAACGCTTTTTCTGCATCTATTGAGATGATTATATGATTTTTACCTTTCAGTATATTAATGTGGTGCATCATATTTATTGACTAGAGGCCCAGTGCACAAATTCATGCACAGATGGGGTCCAGCCAGCCAGCCCCAATGAGGGCCCATCAGGCCAGGCTGGTAGGGGAAAGGGGCCATGGGCAGTTGGCTGGCAGGCCCTGCCCCCAATCAGGGTGGGGTGGGAGATCGAGGGCCGGGCCGATCAGTGCCCAGATCAGGCTGGTTGGCTGCCGCAGTGCACATCATAGCCACCAGTCGTTCTGGTCATTCTGGTCGTTACATCGTTCTGGTTGCTGGGCTTTTAAATATATAGGTATTTGGATGTTGAATCATCCTTACATTCCAGGGATAAACATGGTGAATGATCCTTTTAATGTACTGTTGAATTAGGCTTGCTAATATTTTGTCGAGAATTTTTGCATCTATATTCATGAAGAATATTGATCTGTTGCCCTATACAGTGTGGTAAGAGTGTAGGCCTGTGCACTAAAGGGTCTCAGGTTCGATTCCTGGTCAAAGGAGTATACCTGGGTTTCAGGTCTAATCCCTGGCCCCAGTTGGGGCATGTGCAGGAGGCAACCAATCAATGTATCTCTCTCACATCAACGTTTCTCTCTCTCTTTCTCTCCAATAAAAATATTTTTAAATAAAAATTTATTTCATGTATTTTTTTCATTGACTGATTACCAGTAAAGTTCTTATATATTCTGGGTATCTGTCCTTTACCAGATACTTTTTTTTCCTTAATCATCTTTATTTGTATAAACATACAATTCAATGAGTTGTTGTTTTTTTCAATGAGTTTTTTACAATCATTAGAACAGAACTGACTGTATAGCAATTGTTTACTTTCTTTTTGAAAACAGAGAAACTAATTTCTTTAGGAAAATGATGAAGCCACCATAATTTGTTTTCTTACAATTGAATGGTTAGATTAGTTTTTAATTTTTATTGATTTTTAGAGAGAGAGGGAAAGGGGGAAAGGGAGAGAGAAATATTGATGTGAGAGAAACATCAATTGTTTGCCTCCTGCACACACCCCAACTGGGGACAGAACCTACAAACTAGGTATGTGTTCCCACTGGGAATCGAACTTACAACCCTTTTGGTATATGAGACAACGCTCCAACTGAGCCACGCTGGCTGGGTTGGTTAGACTATTTTTTAAATTTTTATTTACTATTATAAATTATACTATAGTGAACATTCTTATGTCTTTGTCCAAATCTGATTATTTCTCTATGATAGATTTTGAGACCTTTTATTTATTTATTATATATTGCTGTATAACAAATTAACCCAAAACCCAATGGCTTAAAACAATAACAATTATCTCTCACAGGTTCTTTGGACCATAAATTCAGATAGTAGAAACAGTGGGGCTGGTTTGTCTCTGCTCCATGATGTCTTGGGCCTCCCCTGGACACACGACAGGCAGTGCCTAGGATTATCTGAAAGCCCACTCACTCACTTGTCTAGGGGTTAATGCGGCTGTAGGCTGAGACTTAGCTCAGGTTTCAGATGAGAACATCTATGTGTGGCCTCCTCATGTGACTGAGCTTCCTCCCACCATAGTGACTAAGTTCCAAGGACATGTATCTTAAGAGAAAGCCAGAGGAACCTGTATCCTATTTATATTGTAGCCTCAGAAGCCACACTGCATCATTTCCACCACACTCTATTGGTTGGAGCAATCACAAGCCTGCCCCCATTTAAGGGAAGAGGAAATAGATTCCACCTATTGATGCAGACTGGCAAAATTCTGTGAGAGCATATGAGACTAGAAATAATGCTGTGGTCATTTCTTGAAAATAGAACCTGTCAATGTTTTCTTTATTTAGAAGGAACAAAAGCCAATTCATCAATGCCTCTAACAATACCTTTAAATCAGAGCCCATTTTAAATGGGCCATTCTATATTTTCCAAGCTATTATAAAATAATATCTACTAACTTACTACAGGAAAAATGTTAAAGTATATTATTCTGCAACGTTTCAAAATAATTTAGGATGCCACATTAGAAGCTGTATATATTAAGTATTTTCTGTTTTGCCAGTTGTCAAAACAAAACAAGAACTCATGATTTTTCCTACTAAATAATAAGAAGGGATAAAAATGCAAAAATAAACTATTAATCTAAAGCACATATTTTAGAAATATTTGATTCAAAATAAAGTGTAGTTTCCATTGAAAAATTAATAGTAACTACTGATTATTATAGCTCTTAACTTCTAACTAAAATACATCCTATATAATAAAAGGCTAATATGCAAATAGATCGAACTGTGGAATAACTGGTCGCTATGACATGCACTGAACACCAGGGGCAGACGCTCAACACAGAAGCTGCCCTCTAGTGGTCAGTGTGCTCCCACAGGGGGACTCTGCTCAGGCAGAAGCCAGGCTCACGGCTCAGCAGCGGTGGTTGGAGCCTCTCCCGCCTCTGTGGCAGTGCTAAAGATATCTGACTGCCAGCTTACATCCCGCAAGGGCTCCCAGACTGAGAGAGGACACAGGTCGGGCTGAGGGACCAGCCCACAAGTGCACAAATTTCATGCACTGGGCCTCTAGTATGAAAATGAGAGAACAAAATGAAAATTCTCACCATAAAAACTGTAAATGATTGATAATATCTCATAAAGTAGTATCTTCAAGAAATTCATTCAAGTAATTTTACTGAAAACTGTGTTAGGCACTGTTCTACGTGCTAGTAATAGAGTTTTGATCAAGATAAGTATCAATGTATGAATACACAGATACCTGTAAAAATCATAAACTACTTCCTATAGGTAGATACCATAATTTACTTATATCATAATTTAATTTAACCAATCTCCAATTTTTGGAAACTCCTATTTTACTATTACAATGTCTGTAGCAGATTTTATTTTTGAAAATTGGCTGCAACAATATTTTCCACTCCATGTACTCTTCTGCAATGTGCCCCTCCCCTATCAAGAAGTGATGTCTAATTCCTCTCCCCTAGAATCCAAGTTAGCCTTAGTGACTTGCTTTAACCAATAAATTTCAGCAGAAGTGACTTTCAGCTTCTGCCTTGGTCTCCTGAAATGCTTGTTCTCCAGGACAGAAGGTGCTCTAGTCAATAATCCAGCTGAGCCAGGCTTTGAGTGATCTCAGGCCAGGCATAACTCACTTCATTCAATATTTATAGAGCACTTACTATGTGCCAACCACTAAATAGGCTCTTGGGGTCATCAGTTTTGAAAAAAATTCTGCATGGCAAGGAGAAAAGAATACCATCCCAAAGATTCAATGAAAGAGCAAAGCACTGAAAATGAAAGATCCAGAAGACATATTTACGAATCTAACAAAAACAAGACAACATAGCTCTATGTAATGGGAACAGAGGCAATGATAAGATGAAAGGAGGAATGATTGAGAAAATAAAGAATTGCTGGGAGAGAGCAAATGAGACTAGAGCAAATTAAACTGCTAAAAAAGAAAGTATGGAAAAAATAAAGTATGTAATATGGAAGACAAACTAGAGAAGCTTTTAGAATGCAAAGGAAAAGGACAAATATCTAATCTAATAATAGACAAATATGCAAAATGACCGCACCTTCGATACACCTAAGCCACGCCCACCAGCCAAGCCACGCCCACCAACCAATCAGGACGAGTATGCAAATTATCCCAACAAAGATGGCAGCTAATTTGCATATCAAGACAGCGTCGAAAGAAGCCAAGAGCTGCAGAAGGGAGTAAAGCTTCGAAGAAGCAAGCAAGCCTGGGGGGCGGGGGTGGGAGGGGAGGAGAAGGGAGGAGCGAAGTCAGGGCCGGGGGCGAAGGGAAACGCAGGCGGGCTGGCGGAGAAGGTAGGGCAGGCGACAAGGGAGGAATGGAGGCGGGGTAGAGTACAGCAGGAAATCCTATTGCAGGATTTTTCCTGCAATGGGAACGCTAGTGAAAGTAATAAGAGACAATGTGTGACATACAGAGAATAGAGGATGGAAAGCCAAAATCAGAATCAAATCCTGAAGAAATAAACTAGAACCAAAATGACAAGAAAAATACTCAATATAAATTAGGAAATTTTTCTGAGCTAGAAAGGTTTGCTTAAAGTAATTAAACTGGATTGCTGCATTCCAAGGAAAGCTAATCAAATGGCACATTCTTGAAAAAAAAATCCTGAATTACAAGGATAAAAAAGAAATTTAAATCACAATGGTCTACAGCTTTTATTCTGAAAGTAGAGGCCCAGTGCATGAAATTTGTGCATGGGGAGGGAGTGTCCCTCAGCCCAGCCTGCACCCTCTCCAATCTGGGACATCCCTCTCACAATCCAGGACTGCTGGCTCCCAACCGCTCGCCTGCTTGCTTGCCTCTAACTGCTCCTGCCTGCCAGCCTGATCACCCCCTAACCACTCCCCTGCCAGCCTGATCGACACCTAACTGCTCCCCTGCCGGCCCGATTGCCCCTAACTGCCCTCCCCTACCGATCTGGTCACCCCTAACTACCCTCCCCTGCCTGCCTGGTCGCCCCCAACTGTCCTCTCCTACAGGCCTGGTTGCACCCAACTGCCCTCCCCTGCAGGCCTGGTCCCCCCCAACTGCCCTCCCCTGCAGGCCAGGTTGCCCCTAACTGCCCTCCCCTGCAGGCCTGGTCCCTCCCAACTGCACTTCCCATGCTGGCCTGGTCCCCCTCACCTGCCCTTCCCTGCAGATCTGGTCCCTCCCAACTGTCCTCCCCTGCAGGCCTGATTCCCCCCCACTGCCCTCCCTTGCAGGCCAGGTTGTCCCTAACTGCCCTCCCCTGCTGGCCTGGTCTCCCCCAACTACCCTCCCTTGCAGGCCTGGCCCCTCCCAACTGCCCTTCCCTGCTGGCCTGATCACCCACAACTTCCCTCCTCTGCTGGCCATCTTGTGGTGGCCATATTTGACCACATGGGGGCGGCCACCTAGTGTGTTGGAGTGACAGTTAATTTGCATATTATCCTTTTATTAGATTAGATATTAAAATTTTAACATGTATAGATCTCTAAGGAGAAAAGGTTGTGACTTGCAAATTTTGTACACAGGCAAATAATCTATATTATGTGTGAAGGTCATAGAAAGATACTGACAGAATCAAAGGGACTACAAAATATATTACCAACATAGTTTTCTTGAACAAAAATACCTCAACACTTTAGTTAATGTTCTATTCCTTGATTTGGATGCTGGTTATACAAGTATGTTCCCTTTGTGAAAATTCACCAAGCTATACATTTAGAATTTGTGCATATTTGTATACTATACTTCAATGGAAAAAAAAACCACACATTTTAATGCAAAAACCTTTAAGTCTAGCCAGAGTTGAAGTAATATTAAGAAAAAAACTACAGGAGTCATGGTATCAAAGATTTTCAAGTCTACCTTTATTCACTTTAAACCCTAGACTCAGAAGTCCACGGTAATTTCAGAAAGATTATGTAGCTCAGAGATCAAACTTACACTCACGTGCACATCTTCTATTTCAGTTTCTTCCCAATCCTAGGAAATGTGTTTCTAGAATGTTTTTCATCCCACTGCTAAAACAATCTCTTTTGAGACGGTTGATGAGCACATCCAAATCACATTTTATACATTTTTCAAGGAAAAATATGAAGCAAATTTTTTCCTTACCTTCCTTCTTTCCTGAAAAGCAGAAGTACAGTAAGGAATAAAACAAGTTTCATTAACAAGTAACTCCAATAATAATTTTCTGTATTCTTTAAAAATTCAGAGTGAGAGAGCCCAGTCTATCAATGTTTCAGCAGGAAAATACTACTGCACTGAGGTCCAATATCAGTCTTCAATTGAGATACCGTACTTTCCAGCGTACAAGATGACTGGGCATATACGATTTTCCTGGGTTAAAAAGTCGTTTTATATGCCGGAAAATACGGTATATTGGACTATATTGATAGGATTAGATATAATGGATTAGATATATCGGACTACCGTATTTTCCGTCGTATAAGATGACTTTTTAACCCAGGAAAATCTTATACGCCCAGTCGTCTTATATGCCGGAAAATACGGTATTTTGGCATTATAGTTAGCACTAGTGGCCCAGTTCATTAAAATTCGTGCACTCGGGGGTAGGGAGGCCCCTCAGCCTGGCCTGCACCCTCTCACAGACCAGGAGCCCTCAGGAGATGTCTGACTAACAGCTGCAGTCTGGCCTCCCTCTGCAGGAGGCAACCCGCAGGCAGATCGGGAGCCAGGACCAGTCAGCAAGCAGCCAGCCCTGCCCCACCATCGCACGGCCACCACTGCTGGTAGCCTCCCTCTGCCGAAGGTGACTGGCAGGGCCATTGGGGATGGCTCCGTCCAGTGAGCGGACAGCCCCGCCCCCCAATCGCCCCTCGGCCACGGCCAGTCACTGCCGCTCCCTCCCCCCAGATCGCTGTCCCTTCCCTCTGCCTGCTGGCACCTGCCTTGACTGGCCTAGCACTGCCCACTCGCTGGCCCTGGCCCCCACTGACCAGTAATTCCGTTGTTCAGTCGATTTGCATATTAGGCTTTTGTTATACAGGATAAGAAGCCAGAAAAGGTGAGAGGAGGCACATGGCTCTGTTTTACTTTTCAAGTTCTTTTAAGACTTCTCTTCAAAGCATTTTCTTCTCCTGAGCTGCTGTTTCCCATAGGGATGCCAGAACCACGGGTGTCTTGTCTCCAGGAGCAAAAGATAAAGGGAGCCAATGGAAACACTGATGTCCTTAGTCCATCAATGATAATAATATACAAGGTACAGTAAAAATTCAGCTGTCAGGGAATTAATCAATTTAGACAGACAATGTAGTTCTTTCTCTTTTTCTTTTTTCTTTTTTTTTTTTTACTATTTCATTCAGTATTGATTATAAATCTACATATATGTCATACATACACATATGTACATACACACATACATACATATGTAAAAATTTAAAAATAAAAGGCAAATTTATAATCTAAAACAAATTTACATAGAATCAATGAAATCATTTTTAAAGGTTAAGATACAAAAACTACTAGGTAATAAGTAATATGTCAAATAACTCTTATTTTTATTTATTTTTAAAATATTTTTTTATTATATGTAAAACTTTAGACAATAAAAAAAAATTTGCATTGATTTTTAGGGAGGGAGAGGGAGATAGAAACATTGATGTGAGAGTGAAACACTGATCAACTGCCTCCTGCATGCCCCCCATTCAGAGACCTAGCTTGCAACCCCAGCTGGTGCCCTGACCTGGAATGTAACCAGCAACCTTTCAGTGCACAGGATGACACCCAACCAACTGAGCCACACTAGCCAGGGCTAACTCTTATTTTTTTAAATTATTTTATTATTATTATTATTTATTTTTATTATTACACGAATTCGTGCACCAGTGGGGGGTCCCTCGGCTTGGCCTGTGGGATCGGGCCGAAATTGGCTCTCTGACATCCCCCAAGGGGTCCTGGATTGTGAAAGGGTACAGGCCAGGCCAAGAGACTCCACTGGTGCACGACTGGGGCTGGGGAGAGACGCGGGAGGTTGGCCAGCAGGGCAGAGACCACGGGAGGGCTTCAAGGCGTGTCTGGCCCATCTCACTCAGTCCCAATTGGCTGGACCCCAGCAGCAAGCTAACCTACCGGTCAACTATCTGCCCCCTGGTGGTCAGTGCTATGCTAATATAGATGCACACAAGTCCTTTGGTTGATCTCTAAACCCCCCTCCCCTGCCATTTGTCTCTGGATCTTATTTTGTTCATCAGTTCATGTTGATTATTATATCCCACATGAGTGTGATCATGTGATAGTTATCTTTCTCTGACTGGCTTATTTCACTTAGCATAATGCTCTCCAGTTCCATCCATGCTGTTGCAAACAGTAAAAGTTCCTTCTTTTTTATAGTGGTGTAGTATTCCATTGTATAGATGTACCACAGTTTTCTAATCCACTCATCTACTGATGGTCACTTGGGCTGTTTCCAAATCTTAGCTATTGTAAATTGTGCTTCTATGAACATAGGGGTGCATATATCCTTTCTGATTGGTGTTTCTAGTTTCTTGGGATATACTGGGTCAAATTGGAGTTCCATTTTTAGTTTAGTTTTGTTTTGTTTCAAATATATTTTATTGATTTCTTACAGAGAGGAAGGGAGAGGATAGAGTTAGAAACATCAATCAGCTGCCTCCTGCACACCTCCTACTGGGGATGTGCCCGCAACCAAGGTACATGCCCTTGACTGGAATCGAACCTGGGACCCTTGAGTCCGCAGGCCAACGCTCTATCCACTGAGCCAAACCCGTTAGGGCCATTTTTAGTTTTTGAGGAAACTCCATACTGTTCTCCACAGTGGCTGCACCAGTCTGCATTCCCACCAGCAGTGCACAAGGGTTCCTTTTTCTCCACATCCTCTCCAGCACTTGTCTTTTGTTGATTTGTTGATGATAGCCATTCTGACAGGTGTGAGATGGTATCTCATTATTGTTTTGATTTGCATCTCTCGGATGATTAGTGACTTTGAGCATGTTTTCATATGTCTCAGCCTCCTGTATGTCCTCTTTTGAAAATTGTCTATTTCAGTCCTTTGCTCATTTTTTGACTGAATTGTTTATCTTCCTTTTGTTAAGTTGTATGAGTTCTCTGTAAATTTTGGAGATTAAGCCCTTATCTGAAATAGCATTGGCAAATATGTTCTCCCAATCAGTGGGCTTTCTTGTTGTTCTGTTGATGGTTTCTTTTGCTGTGCAGAAGCCTAATTCTTATTTTAAATCTTCAAGTGTTTCAGTGTTAACTCTAGTTAAAAATAAACCCATACAATATGGTCTAAACTGTATCTAAGTAATGTATTAGAAAAGGCAGTAATGAATTAAAATTAAGTATTAGTTCCAGGTAACAAGATTCCAAATTATTTTATTCCTCCTAATTTTCTGTTTTTCAACTTTCTCCAATGACCATATATTACTTTTATGATACAAAAAAATATATTTCAGAAGCCATATTTTATATATATATTCAAGAATATATTTTAAAATATATTTAAGAAGTGATTATTTCATACACTACAGAATCATAATGATATTCTTTTAAATGAACAATAAAAATTGGAAGAAAATGATAAAAGCATAAGCAAGAGTATTTGAACTACAGAGATGGTTTGGTTTTGTTTCTCTCTGCTTTGCCTTATATTCAAATTTTTTTCAAGTTTCACAAACTTTATTTTTAAAAAAAGCAATGGCAAAAATAAAGAAATTCCATGGCAATAACTTTCCCTATGTTAATCAATTTTATACATAAATAAGACTTTTCTCAGATCAGCAGAGCTATATCCCAGACTGACAGTAATATTAAAAAATTCAACCTCAAATTTAAGTCACACCTAAAAATAACCAAGAGTTATTAAGACAACACAAGAGGAAATTCTGTGACTTAGCTTCAAAACATTAAAAAGACGTTATGTAGACAGGAAGTAGATGCCCCGACCCACACAAACCTTCTCCCAATTATTCCATCAAACAGTAAGTAGGTATTGCTGTGAAGGAAGTCTGCAAACACAACTAAGGTCCCTAATCAGCTGATCTTAAAATAGGGAGATTATCCAGGTGGGACTGACAGAAGACCTTTAAATCTAGATCTAGAGGTTAGATATGCAAGAGTTCAGAGATCTGAAACATGAGAGGGGTCACAAGTGCAAGTTCTCCATTGTTGGCTTGAAGACAGAAGGGGCCACAAAGCAAGGGTGTAGGCAGCCTCTAGGAGCTAGGAGTGTCCCTGGTTGAGAGCCAGAAAAGAAAAATAGGAACTTCAATCCTACCAACACAAGGAATTGCCAACAACCTGAATGAGCTTATGAGCAGATTCTTCCCCCAGATGGAAAAGTTGTTGGTGGGCCTGGCCAGAATTGCTCAGCGGTTGAGTGTTGAACTATGGACCAGGAGGTAACAGTTCGATTCCAGGTCAGGGCACATGCCTGGGTTGCGGGCTCCATCCCCAGTGTGGGGTGTGCAGGAGGCAGCCAATCGATGATTCTCTCTCATCATTGATGTTTCTATCTCTCTCTCCCCTTCCTTCTGAAATCAATACATTTTTTAAAAAGTGCTTGGTGGTGCTTCGATTTCCACCTTTGAGGCCTTGAGCAGAAAAGTACATGCCAGTACTGGACTTTGTGCCACTGAACTGTGAGCTGAAAAACAGTGGTGTTTTAAGATACTGTTTGTGGCAATTTGTTACACAGCAATCTTATATAATAAAAGCCTAATATGCTAAGTGTCCAAACGTTCGTTCGACTGTTCGACCAGTCACTATGACGCCCACTGACCACCAGGGGACAGATGCTCCAACTTTGCTGCTGGGGTCCGGCTGATTGGGACTGGGCGAGATGGACCAGACATGCCCTGGATGAAATCTGTGCACCGGGCCTCTATTAGAAAAATAATACAGAATTCTTAAAGTCAAAGTTATTTTTCTAAGGCCTTTCAATAATTGCAAATACACTTTTATATACACAAGAAACTAACACCAGCTGCCTCTTAGAATCTAAATAAAAGCCACAACCTTATGTACTGACTCATAAAACAGATAAACTGAACCAAAGCAAACCACAAAATGCATCATAGACTACCTAAATTCAAACTCTTTCTACCACCAGATCCTTCATATTCATATGTTCCAAGACAAGACCTCAGGCAAACTAATAGTAACTGCATAGATACTAGATTGATCAAACACTAAAATTTCAAGGTCTAGCAACTCATCTAGTTTATAAATTCTAACTAATCCTCGACCAGATTATAAACTTCCACCATAATATCTAACAGTCCCCATTCTAGCAACAATATCCAATCAGTAAACTTTCCAAACTAATTCCTCTGGTTTTCTCTGCTTATTGTAGCAAATTAAACTTAACTGTTTTTTCTTTAACTACAAACAAACCCTTGATGGTCTTGGGTAGGTGGTTTTGGGGTGTCCTACAATTAACAACTGGCACTTCCACTACGACTCAGCTGACCTCATTGTTTCTGGGAAGACCCATGACTTTGTAAATGTGTATATATGAGACCACTTGATTTCCACCTGCTCAAGGCCACTCTAACTGACAGTGAGGTTTCTGAGCTTCAGGGTCATGGTGATATTTGGGTCCTCTTACTTTAAGTTTTATCAGATTATACTGCTCATGAGTGAAATTTGGCTTCTACCTAATTTTCAGTATTCCTATCATCTACCTGCTTATTCAGTATCTTGAGGGTCATTCATCTATATGAGGAAGTCCATAGGCAGAGGACACAGATGGGCCTAATAAGAATGTCTCTTATAGCCAGCCCTAAAGACTGACAAGTTCAGAAGGTCTCATCAGATCAGTATCCAGTATCTTTTTTAAATATATATATATACACATATATATATATATATATATATATATATATATATATTGATTTCAGAGAAGAAGGGAGAGATAGAAACATCAGTGTTGAGAGAGAATCATTGATTGGCTGCCTCTTGCAAGCTCCCTTCTGGGGATCAAGCCCACTCCCGGGCATGTGCCCTGACTGGGAATCAAAACGTGGGTCAATGTTCAACCACTGAGACACACCAGCCAGGCCTTCTGGGGAACCTTTAACATGAACAAAATTGTTTATTTAAAGGCATCTTGAACAAAAAAGGAAACAATTCTGAATATCCAAACCCCAGGATAAAAAGAACTATTTCTCAAACTCAGGCTTGTGTAGGCCTCCCCGATCTCTATGAACTAACCCATATTTTAATGTGTCTAGTAGATGCAAAACCTGGAAAAGGCTAATCATTATCACCCTAAAAAGAACTTAGAAATTAATTAATCCTTAGGAAACAATGAAAAGCCCTTATCCTATATAATAAAAGGCTAGTACACAAATTGACAAAACAGCTGAACGACCGGTCGCTATGATGTGCACTGACTACCAGGGGCAGATGTTCGATGCAGGAGCTGCCCCCTGGTGGTCAGTGTGCTCCCATAAGGGGAGCACCGCTCAGCCAGAAGCTGGGCTCTCTATTGGTGAGTGCAGCAGTGGTGGCGAGAGCTTCTCCTGACTCCACAGCAGTTGGACATCCCCTAAGGGCTCCCGAACTTCGAGAGGGCGAAGGCTGGGCTGAGAGACCCCTCCCTCCCCCCCCCCCCCCCCCGCCCAGTGCAAGAATTTCGTGCACCAGGCCTCTAATAATTGATAACTCTGGAAGTTAGAAGATTACCCAAGTGGCAGGAATTTCTAAAACCCCAGAATGTATCTCTTATACAACCTTTAACTGTAACAATGTCTTTCAGTTATACTGACTTTGAAAGATTTACACCCTTTCAAATATCTGGAAAGACAGGGGAATGTGAATGCATAGTATCAGCTATGTCTTTGCTTATCTAGGAATATAGAGAATAATTTTGTTTTAAAATAAATGTCTGTATTAATATGCTGTTAGCTAATGCTATGGTAGTAATCATTTTTCAAAATATGTGTATTAAATCAATACATTGTACACCTTAAACTTGCACAATGTTATATATGAGGTATATCTCAATAAAGCTGGGAGTGGGGGAGAAATTTCTGTTTGTGCCAAGATGTGAAAGAATATAGTGAAAGATGAATTCAATAGTATACCATACAGGTAGAAGGTCTCAGAATAAGTACACTTTATTTGTTGGGTTTGTTATAGCTACAAAAAAATAAATTTCAAGGGAGAAGTAAAATTTTTTACAAAATAGGTCAAATGTGAGGTTTATCATAACAAAGGCTTTTACAGATCCTTTTAATGCAAATTCTTTCATGAATAATAGGCAAATTGAGTAAAACCAGAATTTTATTTTCCATTAAAAGAGCAAAGTTATTCTGTGCCCAGATAAAACATTTCCTAAATTGTAAAAATATTGTTAAGTCTTTGTGCTTTTTAACATACTAAAAAAATTTTTTTTAAGTTTCTTACTTTTGGAAAAATGTTAACATTACTAATAATCACTGTCACTTATTGCTGTGCTTTTAAAGATACTGATATTGCCTGTAGCTATTTCTTACCTTTGGATAATCATAACATATAATTTGACATTGTCTTGATTTTGTCTTTCTACAAATTCAGAATGATGAAACTGTTAAGACGTTTCTCACACCTACAATATCTTTGGGTTTATACTAAATGACCATTAAGTAACACAAAAATTTTACCTTATTTTAACTTAAGGTAAATCCTTTACCTTCTTAAAAATATTTTTAAAGGATTATAGAAACTATTAGTTTTGTTTGGCATTCTCCAACTTTTAACTAACTCAAAAATATTGTGAGAAATCTTTGCTTTATTAAAACTGAGTTAAAAGAAAAAACGTAATACCTAAAATGGGAAGGTCTGCCTTCTTAAGTTAATCACGTGTAAGTAAAATGTGTTTAAAAATAAATATGCTCCGCCGAAACCGGTTTGGCACAGTGGATAGAGCGTAGGCCTGCGGACTGAAGGGTCCCAGGTTTGATTCCGGTCAAGGGCATATACCTTGGTTGCTGGCACATCCCCTGTGGGGGGATGTGCAGGAGGCGGCTGATTGATGTTTCTCTCTCATTTATGTTTCTAGCTTTTTATTCCTCTCCCTTCCTCTTTGTAAAAAGTCAATAAAATATATTTTAAAAATAAATAAATAAATATGCTCCAATGTTTATGTATTATTCAGGTTAAAAGAAACATACATTCATATAAAGATGACACAATAGCTGTCTACAAAAAGATTTTATCTCTACATTTAAATAAGCTTATATTGTGTGAAATTCATAGGATAAATCAAAGGACTGGAGATTTGTCTGTCAATGGTCCTCTGTTCATAACATTCTAAATTTTAGGATAATCAGTGACTAACTCCTTACAAAACATATTATATACTTTACATTTTTTAAGCTGACTTTAAGTATATATATATACTAGAGGCCCGATGCATGAAGATCCGTGCAAGAATGGGCCTTCCTTCCCCTGGCTGCCAGCACCACCTTAGCTCTGGCCCAGAGCCGCCTTTCTGCCTTCCCATATTGCCCAGAGGCCCGGAGCTGCTGGGGTGGTGCTGACCACCCCTGCCCCCGGCCACTCAGTGCCTGCATATGCAAATTAACCTGCCATCTTTATTGGGTTAATTTTCATACTCACTCCTGATTGGCTGGTGGGCATTGCGAAGGTACGGTCAATTTGCATGTTTCTCTTTTATTAGTGTGTGTGTGTGTGTGTGTGTGTGTGTGTGTGTGTGTCAGAGAGGTAGGGAAAGAGAGAGGGAGACAAAAACATCAATGATGAAACAGAATTACTGATCAGCCGCCTCATGCAAGCCCCCTACTGGGGATCGAGCTTGCAACCTGGGCATGTGTCCTGACCAGGAATGGAACTGTGACCTCCTGGTTCATGGGTTGATGCTCAACCACTGAGCCACACTGGCTGGGCTGATTATACACTTTAATAGAGGATTCCACTCTCTTCCATTCTTAGAATGATAGTTAATAAAACAAGTTAACTAAAGCCTATAGAACAACTTGCACAAGTAGTTTCTATTTCTTCCTTACATTCACCTAAAATTGCCAGCTATTATCTAAAGGTCAGAAATTGACCCTTGTGGGGACATAGCAGAAGAACTTCTATACAGGTACGTATCATACACTCATAACTATTGATACTACAAAGAATTAATTATGTATGTTGCTGACATCATTGCTATGGACAGAGATTTTGGCTGAGCCAGGATTTCCAGAACTGTTTTGGTCTAAAACCAGAAGGCAATGTAAATAGACTGTTTACATCCAAGATTATCAAAACACATCCTCCTAAATGCCAGAAGCCATTGACTACCATGCATGTTGCATGATTTTGCCCTTTATGCTCTATTTTCTTCTTTCTATCTGCTGGCTCAAGATTCAATACTATAGACACCCTAATTTTTCAGACATTGACAAAGGTGAATAATCCATATTAAAGGGGGAAAACTACTTGGATACCAAAGGAAAATCTAAATAGATATGGGATTTATGGGCATTATTTCAAACTTTAATAATAATTCTTATTCGAGGTTTTGTTTGTTGCAGATGCCACGTGTGTGTGTGTGTGTGTGTGTGTGTGTGTGTGTGTGTAGTCAGCCATTATCATGCCAGATGATTCAATAAACGATTATCTAAGAAAAAGAACAAAATGGACTGGTGCTTATGGAAGTCCAAACTACTGCTACCAAAGACTTGATAAACATTCACCATCTATCTAATAATAGTTTAGTTCTTGATTGATCATTTCCCCTAAATGGTAACTCCTCCAGCTTAGTTAACAAATGATCAGAAGCAGAGACTGAGAATTGAAACAGAAACCACAGATTGCTCACAAATGCTCAGAAAAACACTATGACTTGTAAAACAGATAAACTGAAGCAACCAAACCACAATGTGCATTACAGACTACCTAAGTTCAAACCTTTAATATCAGCTTATTATGTTCCAAAATCATAGACACACTGAACTGACAGTAAGTCCTCAGGGATTCACATGTACTGAAGATAAACTCATTGACTGTTCCAGTAACTCACCTAAATGACATATTCTATCCAATCCTGTCCAAATTACTAATCTCCACCCCAAAACCACTCACTCACTAACCTCAGATCCTGAAACCCAACATATCCCCTTTTCTAACTTCATGTTTAAGCTCCACAAGGGATTCTTGTTGGTAACCAGAACTGAGAATCATCATTCTACCCAAACATATCAAACTCATGGCCAGCGGGTCACATGTGTTTGATATGCTTGTTAATCTACACCTATATATTTTCATCTAAGAAAGCTTTCAGTGCTCACAAATTGCTAACACATTTTAACCTAGCTTTTAACCGTTAGTCAGTTGCTATTTGATTACCTGTATTTCAATAAAAGTTATTTTTAAATGCTTCCAACTTAGAAGCAAAAACCCTAATCAAACCAGGTTTGCACACGAGATTCAAAACAATAACCAAATTATAAAACTGGTGGGGAAAGGGAATGGGTATGGCAACAAAGGAGTAGTAACACAAGAGTCTTGTGGTAATGGTACAGTTGATTATCTTGGTTGTGGTGGTAGTTACTAGTACACAAGACTAAACGTGAAATTGCAGAGCTACACAAACACATACATATACACCTGAGTTTGTGTGTAACTAGTAAAACTTGAATAAGCTCTATGAATTATGCCAATTTCTTGGTTTTGGTATAGTACCAAGAAATTGGTGATGAAGTGGGATGTTGACACTGTGGAGGACAGAGAACTAGGGGAGGGTGTATAAGACTTCCCTAAGTACATTTCTTTGCAACATCCTATGAATCTATAATTATGAAAATTAAAATCTGACAAATTTTTTAACTAAGTTTCTAAAGTACAAGGAAGAAATTCTGCAATCTTTTCACATCAAATTCAATTAAGTATACTGCTACAATATACATCTTCTACATAAATGACACATATTTTCAGGTAAATATACCTAACATCTGATGCAGATCTACATAAAAGAGAAAGGCCACATTGATGATGACCACGTTAATCCTGCAGTAAGTATGAAAAAAACCCTTAAAACTATTATATTAGATTATTTGTGTGGTCTTGCCTTTACAGGACTCTAGGATTTACTTAAATAGTTATCTCTGTTCACTGCAAATAACTCTGCTTTCATTCCTATTTTAAGCCAACAAGCCTGCCCTACTTTTGCAGACTTATTTCCTAATCTACTCACCTGCTTTTCCAATCATGAACCAGTTAAACACCACTGAAGAGATTATATTATTACTGAAAGTCACATGTACCTTTAATATTCTTTCATAAACTATTAAACAAGTAATTTTATTTCAATTATCTGTCCTAGCTCTTTGAGATCATTCTTCTGTTCTCCTAGAACCAATTAAGTAATAACCACTATCAGTGATAGTCTGACAGAATCAATAACTTTAGTGACATCTTGTTTTCAATAAAATGGTAAAAAATAAATAACCAATTTGCTTTCATAGGCAAAACTCCCTCTTTTACTCTGGCCATTCATTAAAACCATCCTCTTTTATTTTGAAAGCCTTAGATAACAAGAATAAAATGTCCCTAGGCATACACACAAAAGCACACACCTCTTTAGGCCACTGATCAACAGTCAAAGCTTAAACTTGAAAGGATTATCAAGGTAGAGTGAGGGAACAAACATTTCACACCAGATATAGTATACAGTTTAGACATTTGCTCTTCCTAGTGGTATTAGTCAGAGGAATTCTGACTAATACTTTGTGGAGTTTATTTAATCCTTAGTTCTAAATTTCTGTTACATTTTTATATGCTATACTGAGTACTTTTCAGGACAGTATTTAAACTTCTAAGTATAACCAGAAACATGTTGCCTATAGTAGGAACTCAACAAATATTTGTTTATGATACCTGATTTTCAAAATTCTATCTATACTACAGAAAAGGAAATTTTCACCATTTTTAATTAAGCATTTTAGGTTTAAATCCTTTCAAAAGCTCAGGAGACTAGGGTTGGAAAATATAAACCCTTAAACCTTCTTTCACACATGCCACTTAAAATCAAACAGATCTGTCATCAAATCTCACCAAGACTGAAGATTAACTCATTTAATAAAGAATAGATAATATTTATTAAGCATCCAGTGGGCACTATGCTAAGCACTTTACATGTAATATGAAATACAATCTTTAAATTCTAAAGTAGGTACTGTTATCTCCCATTTAAACTTGAAGCAAGGAAAATAAGTAACTAAAGTCACAGCTAGTAATTAGCAGAACTTGTGCTCTTTCCTACATTGTCTTCCATAAAATAAGCTTTTATGCTTTTACTTAAACATTTACTAAGCACCTATATGCTAGGCACTGAATTGAACATTGAGAACACACAGTTTGCATCCTTGAAGAGAACAGTTTAGTGTTTAAAAGAACATAAAAATATTTAAAGCAATCAGATTGCTCATGGGAGCATATATCAGGCAATATCAAATCCTTCTGATGATAATGATGATTATGATAATAATAGTGGCTAACATGAGCACTTACTATGTACTACCACTATACTTTGTGGAGTTTATTTAATCCTTACAACTATCCTGTAAGTTAGGCTTTATTATCCCTCTTCCTCAGGTAGGAAAACTGAGGTTTAAAAAAGATTTAAGTGAGTCATCCAAGGTCATGCAGCTACTGAGGCAGAATTTTAATCCAGATATATGTCTAACTTCAAAGCCCATGTTCTAAAACCATTACTCTACATAGCCTCCTAGCAAA
This sequence comes from Eptesicus fuscus, assembly GCF_027574615.1. Classification (NCBI taxonomy): domain Eukaryota; kingdom Metazoa; phylum Chordata; class Mammalia; order Chiroptera; family Vespertilionidae; genus Eptesicus; species Eptesicus fuscus. The sequence goes on from NC_072478.1 coordinate 13,444,960, forward strand.
AGAGAAAGGCTTCTCAAGACTAAATCTTGAAAGTGGCTAAATCTGAAAGATAAAGAAACACAGGGTGTCCTGATCACCCCTAACTGCCCCCCCCCTGCTGACCAGGTCGCCCCCAATTGCCCCCTCCCTACTGGCCTGGTCGCCCCCAACTGCCCCGGCCTGGCCACCCCCAACTGCCGCCCCCCGCCAACCTGGCCGCCCCCAACTGCCGCCCCCTGCTGGCCTGGTTGCCCCTCACAGCCCCCCTGCCGGCCTGATTGCCTCACACAGCCTGCTTGTTCAGTCATTTGGTCATCCCTCACTAACCCCCCTGCAGGCCTGGTCATAGGTAGCCATATTGTGAGGGCATGACGGTCAATTTGCATATTACCTCTTTATTATATGAGGCTATTATAATTGTTCTATTTTATTATTATTTTTTTTAAATATATTTTATTGATTTTTCACAGAGAGAAAGGGAGAGGGATAGAGAGCTAGAAACATCGATGAGAGAGATACATCGACCAGCTGCCTCCTGCACACCCCCCACCAGGGATGTGCCCGCAACCAATGTACATGCCCTTGACCGGAATCGAACCTGGGACCTCTCAGTCCACAGACCGACGCTCTATCCACTAAGCCAAACCGGTTTTGGCTATTTTATTATTAATTATTGTTAATCTCTTAACTGTGCCTAATTTAAAAAATAGACTTTATCATAGTTATGTATGTATTGGTAAAAACATAGTACATATAGGGTTTGGTACTATCCATGGTTTCAAGCATCTACTGGGAGTCTTGGAACATATCCCCTGCGGAGATAAGGGGAGACTACTATACAAGGTTAGAGGTTTAGCATGAAGGGAACCACACATGAACAAAGTTAGAGTATATCTTATAGGCAGGAAGTGCTCATGAAGGATTTCAAACATAAGAATGATCCTTTACATTACCCACAGATCATGATGGCAGCATAGAGACTAAGTAGCCCTAGCAACCGGCTGCTGCAATATTATAAGCATGAAGTAATACAAGGAGATGAAGTAGAAGGTTATGTAGAAACCAAAAGTCCACAGAACTGTGTCCAGGAACTGGATATGAAGTGAAAGGGATAGCAAAGAGTCTGGCCTGACTCCCAGGCTTGTCATCTGAGCCAGTAACTAAATGGGCAAGTGGTGTGATTAACTGTGATGGGACATACTTAGAAAATCCTTTCTATCTCTACTTATTAGTGCTTTTTAATATTTATTTTTATCCTACCACCTTTTTTTACTTCAATCTCTTCAATAAAATAAAAACAAGTCTGTCTTACTTTCCACAATATTTATTTGTGTAATGTTTGAATTTTCTATGATTTTGGATTACACATATAAGCCAATTCAGCTTTAGTTGTGTGTGTGTGTGTGTGTGTGTGTGCGTGTGTGTGTGTTTAACACACAGCCAATCCAAATAATCCAAATTCTTTAATGGGATCACGGTCAACTGCTCTAGCAGTTTTGAACTATCCCTCTTTTTCTTCCTTTTCTTCCTTTTACCTTTCTCAATTCCTGACACTTCCAGTTTACCCATTCTCTCTACTCCTTAGACAAGTATAATCTTTGCTTCTCCATCCTTACTTTTCCCTCTTTTTCCAAGCCCCACCAAGTAGCTGAAACAACCTCTTTTTCTGCCAAACAAGGTGCTTTCACTTCTTCTCAGCTATAATATACTTTTTTTTTTTAATCCTCACCCAAGGATATTTTTCCCCCATTGATTTCTAGGGAGAGTGAAAGGGAGGAAGAAGGGGAAGAGAAACAGAGAAACATTGACATGAGAGACACATCGACTGTTCGCCTCCAGCACACACCCCTATTTAGGAGCTGAGGAACCTACAACTGAGTTACATGCCCTTCACTGGGAATTGAACACAAGACCCTTCGGTCCATGGGCCAGCACTCTAACCATTGAGACAAAGCGACCAGGGCTATAACATACTTTATTTATTTTTTTTAAAAAATATATTTTATTGATTTTTTACAGAGAGGAAGAGAGAGGGATAGAGAGTCAGAAACATCGATGGGAGAGAAACATCGACCAGCCGCCTCTTGCACACCCCCCACTGGGGATGTGCCCCCAACCCAGGTACATGCCCTTGACCGGAATCGAACCCGGGACCCCTGAGTCCGCAGGCTGACGCTCTATCCACTGAGCCAAACCGGTTTCGGCTATAACATACTTTAAAACTCATTTTCTTCTTTTTATCTTCCCCTCACTAAGACACTACTGATGGCTGCCTTTCCCAGGCCTAGCTGTTTGAGTCACTTCTTTAATTGATTTTAGAGAGAGGAAGGGAGGGAGAGAAAAATCAATCAGTTGCCTCCCATAAGCCCTCCAACCCAGGACCAAACCAGCAACCTGGGTATATGCCCTGACCAGGAATCAAACGTGCCACCTTTTGGTGTACATACAGGACAACACTCCAACCAACTGAGCCAGGGCGAGGCGTTTCTTAACTGTACTTTTTTTTCCCTCTCTCTCTCCCCAACTTTGTAGTTGAAAAACTGAAATCCTACAGAAAAGTAAAATGAACACCAATCTGCTCTTTATCTATATTCACCATGAACATTTTGCTACTTTTGCTTTTTCTATAGACAAATACATAATCTTTTTTCTGAACCATGTGAGAGCAGATTGCAGACTTCATGACATTTCAACCTAAATACTTCATCAGGTATTGCTTAAGAATAAGAACATTCTCCTTTAAAACCGCAATACCTTATTATCACACCCAAGACTTTTAACATTGATATACCTTATACTCCACATTTGAATTTTCCCGATTGTCCCCAACATGTCCTCTACAGCTTTTTGTTTTCCCAATCAAGGCTTGGCACTATATCTGATTTCATTTCTCTTTCATCTAAAATAGTCTCCCTGCTTTTTTTTTTTTTTTCATCACTTTGACTTTTTTTAATTTAAATTCTTTATTGTTGAAAGTATTACATATTTCTCCTTTTCCCCCCCATTGACCTCTCCCCAGCCGCCCTCCCCCCAAGAACATGCCTTCACCCCTTACTGTCTGTGTCCATTGGTTATGCTTATATGCATACATACAAGTCCTTTGGTTGATCTCCCCGACCCCCATACCCTCCCCTGCCTTCATCACTTTGAAATTTTTGGAAGAGTTTGGACCAGTCATCTTATAGAAAGTCCCATAAATTGGATTTATCTGAAATTGGATTTATCTGATTGTTTACTATAACTACATTCAAGTTAAACACTTTTAGCAAGGATTACATAGGCAATTCTTGAATGAAGTCTTAGATGATCTCCCAAGGTTCAGTCTTTTGGGCTGATATTGTCCAGACACTGCACAAAATCATCATGCATCGTTAGCATTCAATAAATCTAATAATGATCATCAAAGATACATATTGCCTTGGCCAGCTTACAGCATACCTTTCTGTCACCCAATCTACAGATCCTAGTTACCAAGTCAGAACTTAAAATAAACAAAAACTCAAGAAACTAAAAGATTTCATGATAAAAATCTAGTTTGCCAACAAAATAAAACAATGTAGCAAACTAAAATTTCTCTGCGTGTATCTGAATAATTAAGTAGATTATAAAGATAACTGTCAGATATCATTTACAATGGGTTGAGATTTTTAGACCTTACTTTTGCAATTTGGAATGCAGCTAAAATTTAACATGAAAACTTTAAAGGAGTGTTATAATCTATTAATGACCCCACCAAAGGATGGTAATTACTAAGAGATACCCTTTATTTCCATTAGTCCTTTAGCAATTAAGTAGCAACAAGCCCCAAAATGACTATAAATAACAGAATTAGCTAAGTTTGTCTCTCATAGACATATGTTTAAAAATTAGCTTGTTGCCAAAATGTCACTTTAATGGAAAGATATTCCATTTCTAGTACCAAATACAGCTTAGGAAAAGGTTTCTAATTAATTCCTTAATTCACTGTAAGTAATAAGTCCTTAGCATTTTTCTCTCAAATGATCTAATAAAATTTTTTGAACTTTACAGTAAAATGTGATAATATGTTACTTTTGGTAATAAAGCTTTATTACCAAATTCTGATATAAATAAGGTTTCAATCACAACCATTAACATACAAGTAGGAAAAAAACACCTTATTCCCACTCAAAAAAAGAATTATGTGTTTAAGTTAAGATGTCCTTTCCAAGGTTTAAGACTCCATTTAGAGGTATGAATTCAAATAGCATTGATTTCCTATGTTATAGCTTGGCAGCTTGTTAATTACAATGGTAAACTAAGCATAACTTAAACAAGTACTGTTGCAAATTCAACAAATATGCCCTGTACAACTTGTTCACACTGAACATTTATCCCTGAAAATGTTTCTTCTGGTTTGGTATTATATCAAATGCATGAAAATATAAGAGACCAAAATATGAATATAAGCATTTTCAAACCATTTTCATGCTGACTGAAATCATCATGAAAGAATTTAGGTAAAATTACAGTCTTTATGTTAAAATAATAAGAAAATATTTGCATAATAAAAACTTTCATATATGTGATCCATTTCCTTTTTTTAATAAAGACTTTTTAAATATATTTTATTGATTTTTTACAGAGAGGAAGGGAGAGGGATAGAGAGTTAGAAACATCGATGAGAGAGAAACATCGATCAGCTGCCTCCTGCACACCCGCTACTGGGGATGTGCCCGCAACCAAGGTACATGCCGTTGACCGGAATCGAACCTGGGACCTTTCAGTCCGCAGGCCGACGCTCTATCAACCGAGCCAAACCAGCCAGGGCCCATTTCCCTTTGAATTCAAAATACACCAGTACATAGAAATACAACAAAAGTATTAAGAGCAATTATTTCTGGCCCTAGCCGGTTTGGCTCGGTGGATAGAGCATCGGCCTGTGAACTGAAGGGTCCTAGGTTCGGTTCCAGTCAAGGGCACATGCCCAGGTTGCGGGCTTGATCCCCAGTGGGGGAATGTGCATGAGGCAGCCAATCGGTGATTCTCTCTCATCACTGATATTTCTCTCTCTCTCTCTCTCTCTCTCTCTCTCTCTCTCTCTTCCTCTTCCTTCTCTGAAATCAATAAAAAAATATTTTTTAAAAAAGAGAGAGCAATTGTTTCTGGAGGGAAGAAATATGGTCTCTTTGTTTTCTTCCCATTCTACCTTTCCAATTTTATAATTAGCAGGGCTAAGCTTATATTGAAAAGAAAGACTTTTTTAAAAACTTGGTAAATCCATTCTCATGACATGAAAGAGAAGGAGAGGGGATAAGAACTGTGGAAATAAATGAGGTATAGACACAAGACTGAAATGGGGTTCAAGGTATACTTGTGGTAATAGCAATTTTTATCCACATTACTCTTAGTAAAAATTTTTAAATTTTTTAAAATTGATTTTAAAGAGAGAGGAAGGGAGAGGGGGAGAAAAGGAAACACTGATGAGAGAGAACTATCAATCGGCTGCCTCCTGTATGCCCCGATCTGGGATAGAGCACACAACCCAGGCATGTGCCCTGACTGGGAATCAAATCAGTGCATGGGAGGACACCCAACCAAGCCACACTGGCCAGGGCTTAGAATCTTTAAAAAAAAAACCTTAGTCACACTATTCCCAGTGCCAGGATATTAAAAAACTAGTAGCCTCCTATGTGTGCTACAAATAAATACATTCTGTGAATTTGAATTCCAAGAGAATGAAAGAACTGTATCAGCATCTTACTGAAAAGAAGTCTGACTTTTCTGTTAAACCCCATTTGACCACCAAATAACAACTTAAACAATGGATTCTCTGTATCTGTCATGTAATTCCTAAATTTTGTTTCTAAAAAGATTCAGCCAAGAGGAATAAACTGTTTTTATTTTTAAAAATCTATCAAAGAAAATAAATTCCTTTACACAGGAAAGTAAACTTGGAACCCAGAAAAAAGAGAAAAAATGATTAAGCTGAAAGATTTTCACAGTTCAATTATTTTTTATTTTTTTTAATATATTTTTATTGCTTTCAGAGAGGAAGGGAGAGGGAGAGAGAGAATCATTGATCGGCTGTCTCCTGCACGCCCCCAACTGAGGATCGAGCCTGCAACCCGGGCATGTGCCATTGACCGGAATCAAACCTGGGACCCTTCAGTTCACAGTCCAACGCTCTATCCGCCGAGCCAAACCAGCCAGGGCCACAGTTCAATTATTTGAGATTCTAGTTTTCTGCTCCAGATATCAATAGTGATGCCCCAGTACATATGGATTGTTCTAGATGCTCACATAAATGTTACTTTTAAAACAAAGAACAAATGCATACCTACCTACTGGCATACATTGCAAATGACTCTCTATAAACATTTAATGAATGAGTGAAGTAATAGGAATTGCTACATATATTTTTAAATATATTTATATATATATATATTTTATTGATTTCAGAGAGGAAGGGGGAGAGAGGGAGAAAGAGGGAGAGAAACATCAGTGATTAGAGAGAATCACCTATTGGCTCTTCCCCCTTCCTCCCCCCCCCCCCTCCACATACACACACACACACTCCCCGCTGGGGATTGAGCCCACAACCCAGGCAAGTGCCCTAACCAGAATAGAACCATGACCTCCAGGTTCATAAGGTCGACACTCAATCACTAAGTCACATTGGCCCAGTAAGAACTGTTACATTTTTAAACATAAAATATACATCTTCAAGCGCTAGAGAAGAAACCAGCTGCCAAGGCAGTACCAGGTAGAACTGTATTGGCCAATTTACATCGTTACCCGTGGGATTCCGTCCAGATATCCTTTATATTGTAGAAGAGGTCTTTCCAGGACTGGGAACAGTTTTCTAATTTATATATGTTCTAGTTCTAGTATTTTTCAAATGTTAGTAATTTCTCTACTAACCACTTATGTAAGTGATCTACTATCAAACTATGTATCATGTTTCATAATACTAACTTGTCTTAAGCTTTTCACATGGCTCAGATGCCTGACAAAGAAAGTATTATTAACCCTCTTTTGCAGAAGACATTACTGAAGCAAAAGGGAGTTTAAGTAAAAAGGTAAGGTTAATAAACAAAACAGCCCAGGTGGCTTAGCTCAGTGGTTGAGCTTCCACCTATGAACCAGGAGGTCGATTCAATTCCCTGTCCCGGCACATGTCTGGGTTGTGGGCTCCATACCCAGAAGGGGGTGTTTAGGAGGCAGCCAATCAGTGATTCTCTCTCATCATTGATATTTCTATCTTTCTCTCCCCCTCCTTTTTCTCTCTGAAATCAATAAAAGTATATATATTTTAAAAACAAACAAAAAACAAGGTCACAAGTAGGCTCCGGAGACAACAGTAAAACCTAGGTTTTCTGACCACCAGTCTAGTCCTGCATTGTAGTTGTTATTTAAAGTACACATACAAATCACTCCCTCCCACCCACTCTTCTCTAAAATTTGCTCAAACAAAACAAGTAGACTTTAAAGTTAACAGGAAATGACAGAACCAAAAACAACTGGGGTGTGGTCTCACCTCCGAAAAAGATTTCTAGCTGTGAATAAATGCAGACAACCCTGGCCAGACAAGATAACGGTTAGATCAGGATTTAGTACCCTGTATAACACAATGGACCTAATATATGAACTCCTTACTGTCTTAGAACAAGAGTATTTCAAACTCTGGAAAACAGGGGAAAAAAAAGGCAACATAAGTCCCCAAGAAGCCAAAGTTCTGTGATTAAGTTCTTATGCTGACGTTTTTATAGACAAGTTAAATCCACACATTGTAAGGGCCTGAAATAATTTGTTTCACTTATTTAAGAGTAATCTTGTAAAGTATACAACATGTAGTAATTTATAATTTCGCCAAAAAAACAAATTTGAATCATATAGATTATAAAGGTGTCCACTTAACTGCCTAACCAGCACCTGCATTTTTAAAAATATATATATTTTTACTGATTTCTGGTAGGAAGGGAGAGAGAGAGAGATAGAAACATCAACGATGAGAGAGGATCATTGATCAGCTGCCTTCTGCACGCCCCCTACTGGGGATCGAGGCAGCAACCCCAGCATGTGCCCTTGACCGGAATCTATCCACTAAGCCAAACTAGCTAGGGTGCACCTGCATTTTAACAGCATTTTATTTTACTTCACTTCTATATTTAAGGGTCTGAACGGTTCATTTTAAAATTTCCTTTATGACTTATGTCATGTCACATCCCATTTATTCTGACTTGCTACACAATTCTGATTTACCTGGTTTCCCACCTACTTCAGTTTAGAAGAGGCAGATTAGAAGGGCATACTTTGACAGAACAGTACTGGACTAGATAAATGGAAAACAGACAAAAGCACTAAACTGGTATAGCAGTGAGGAGTCATTTTAGTACAGGAGGAAACTGCCAACACCCTTATACAGCAGAATGCACCGGCCATATTAACAGCACAGGACAGAAATTCATGTACATAATGATGACCTTGGTTTATCAAAAAGGGCTATGTTTAGTATATTCTGATTTTAAGAGACAGTTATATACTCTTTTTGGGTTACAAGTTATAAAAACTGAAATCAAAATGGCCAAAATAATTTAGCAGCTAGAGGACTGTCGGTTATATGAACAATTCATTTAAATCCCCAATGATACCATACAAATGCTGAGTAAATAATCTCAAAAATACCATTATATTTACTAAATATTATACAGTGTAGATAATAACATCTGTGATCAACACTTACAATGCTGACCTTTTAGGAGGGAAAACTAAGTTACACACTAAACTTACATAGTGTAGATAATATTTATGATGCTTCATGTTTTTAGAGGGAAAATACCTAGTTCAACACTAAAATTCCCCCCCTTCATTGACCATTCAATAGGCTTTTCCACTTAAAAAAAAAAAAGTCTTTAATCTTGGTTTGCTTTCTCCTTCTAATTACCAAAATGAAAAAAATAAAAGTATTTTAATAGTTTTCCCCGTTTACAGCTAACCCCTTCATCCAGAGGCCACGAGCACAGCTGGTCTAGGTATATTCCCTTCTTACAAAATAGGGTTCTCACACGGATTGTTAAAACCCAGAGAGAAGAGTTGCACCTAAGTCTCCAGGCTGAACAAAGGAAGCCCACGCTGGTATGTTTAAACCAGTATTCTTAGTTTAAGGGCAGAAACAACGGCAACGTACAACCTTACAAGTATCAGTAGGGAGCACTTTAGTTTCTGTTGGAGATCTGAATCAGAGAACATCCTTCTCCATATCTCTACGGTCAAAAGCAAAATAAAACACCCACATCATGTCAAGAGATCTGTAAAACCTCTTCAAACATCATAAAGTGGCTATATTTGTCTTTTATTTCACCGTACCGGTTCTTTTCATAACAGCAGTGACCTGTGGTGATCTGGACAAAGAGGGCAAAAGGTACAAGGTTTGCGTCCTAAAAAGGGGGGAAGGGGCGAGCTGACTTGCTCCTAAAGGGGAGCGGCCGAGAAAGACCTGACCTGGAAGAATCTACTGAACCCCCTCCCCACATCACCCTAGATGGCTTCCGCGGATCACAGGCTAAAAAGGAGGAGTAGTTTCTTTTTAAAAAGATGGGATCCAGGCCCTTTGGGGTTGATGGGAGAAGAAATCCCCACCCCACCTGGAAGTCCCGCTAGCTCCGCGTCCAGGTGCAGCGGAAAACGCCGGAGGCCCCAGCGGGCAGCCCCGTGGGGATCCCGCCCTCCCGCTCCCACAGCCCCTCCCAGTCCTCCTCCCGGTCAGCGCAGCCAGGGCCGCCGCCGCCGCCCTCCCGCTCCCCCTCCGCCGCTCCCTCCCTCCGACCCCGAACCGCCGCCCGGCCCGGGGCCCTTTCCCACAGGGTCTCTGAGGAAGGCCCAGCCCGCCAGGCACCTTTGATGACGCGTTCGGTGGTGGAGAGGCGGAAGTTCCCCCCGGACATGGTCCCCTCAGCCTCCGCCCGGCGCCGGGAGCCCACCGGAGTGCGCCTCCGCCTGCGTCCCGGGGTCTCGGCTCCAGGGGCCGGTCAGCCCGCCGCGCCGCAGCCCCGCCCAGGTTCTTCTGGGCGGCCCAGGCACCAGAAGGAAGTGGCCGCTCTGCAAGTCAGCCTCGCACCCCGCCGACAGGACGCCGGCCCACTGGCCGCTCCTTCCAGAGGAGCTTAGCCGAGTCGCGAGCGCAGGCGACCGCGGTTTAGACAGGCGGCCCGGCCCGCGTGTGCGCACGCGCGCTCCCGCGGTCGCTCTCCAACTTCCCGGCGGCCCGCGCGCGCGCCGCCGCCGCGCCGAGCCCGGTGCGTGGCCCGCTCGGGTGGGCGCTGCCCCTCACCTCGGGCCCCACTGCCGCGACCCCCGCTGTACCCCGAGGCTCGCGCCCTGCGCACGGGCGCTTCCTTCCTCTCCGGCTTCCGACCGCGGTTTCCCTCCTCCTCAGCCCGCGTCCCCTGGCTGACTCCTCCGCTGCCGGCAGCACCGCACCCTTGCCCGAGGTCCTGCTCGGAAAGGCCCGGCCACGCAGCGGCCACCTTGTGACCCGGCCGGAGCGAACGTGGAGCCGCGAATTCCCGTCCCCCTGGGGTCGCCTTGCGGGCGGCCCTTTCCGCTGGGTGCGCTGCCCACTGCGGCTGGAGTCGTTATGGACTTGTCCCCGCGCCCCGCCACGGCTTCTCCTTCCCCTTCACCCAGCCCGCTGAAACCCCGGGTTTAACTGCTCACGTCGTTGAGGGCAGTTACTACAATAAGAAGGACGCCGCGTCCATCCCAGCTCCAATGGGGAGCGGGGAGGACCTCCCTCTGGCGTGGACGCGACCTTCGCCGAGGCCCGCGGCCGCCTCTACCCGCTTCCGAGGGCGGGGCGGGGGCGGCCGCCCTGGAGCCGGGCCCGGGCCCCTGGAAAGGACTCACCTGCTCACCAGCCCGGCGGCACCTCGGCGAGAAGCGGCTCTGCGCCCGCGCCGTCGCGCTGGCGCTGTGTCTGCCTCCCCCGCTCGTTGACTGTGGAACACGAGGGGCAAGTCTCTCCGGAGAGCCTTCATCTGGCTCCTCTCTAGGTTAAAAACGGGCCTTTTCTTAAATTGTAAGCCTAGAATAGAAACTGTCTAACCTGGACTGTCCTCCCTCCCCGGGTATAGTGCCTGGCAAAGTCAAATGTGTTTTGACTTTAGCAGTAATAATGAAATAGTGAAACTGAGATCCAAGGGTGTATATGCAAATTATAGGCTAGCCAGCCGTAACGGTTCCTATGGTGGCCAATAAGAAGTCATATGTGGCTATGGGCATTTAAATTGCATGAAAATGTAAATATTCAGTACCTTAAGTGCACTGGCCATATGCCCAATAATTACATGTGGCTGGCGACATGCTAAAATAGGACATTTCCATCATAGCAGAAAATTCTTTTGGACAGCTCCTAGCCAAAAGATTATAGGGGTTAAGCCCAAATCTGCATTACTATAGACTTATGTATCGGGGAGAGATAGCCTGGAACCAGACCCTGAATTGTGCCTTGGGGTTTTGACCTAAGGCCCTTCATGACCACCCTAGCAAGGCAGGAGCACTTCAGGGACTGAATAGAATTTGGTTCTCTTTTCTTGGGTCTTGACTTCAGGTTTCCAACCAAGAGAATTATTTAGATATCCTGAGGAAGTTCTTCATTTAAGAAGCAATCAGAGCTCCACACCTTTATCAAACAGCACGTCTCTAAAGATGAAAAATAAATTGGTCCCTGCAGCATAATAGATGCTAAAATTCATCTGGAAGAACATAAGCAGGATAACTAAAAACAAAAAGTTAAAAAAAAAACCACATTGCAAACCAGTGTGTTCATCAAATTGGTGAACCTGATTCTCTTTCCTTTTACTTTCTGCAATGGTCAGAATTGACTAAATATTTGAAATTACCTAGATTCACGTTTAACTGGCATTTCTACTAATTTCTTTAAATCTAGGTTTCTTCAAATCTAGCATGTACTAGGGCTTGTGAGACTTCGTATATTTCCTTATGAAACTCCCTAATCACTTCAGAAACCTTAATTAATGACCAGCTCTTCTGAGAAATAATTATGAATGCTTTTAATTTAACAAAAGCACAGGGAACCCTAGTTTCTACTAGGCTTCAGTTTCTATTTGTATGAAGCCATTAAATGCAAGAGAACCGTAGAATATTTTTTAAACTAGAGTAAAATGAGCATTTCTAAAGTAGCTACACAGAACAAAAGGTATTTTGTGGTATATAATCTCTAATTTTATATGAAAAGCACTACATAAAATGTTTTTATTAGTAACGCACATTGTATTGACATCATACAGTATACTATATTTTACTCATATGTTCCCATGAGTGCCTTTAATTTTGATTAAATTACCTTGGCATGGACTCCATCCCCTGTAGTCTTTTTTTTTTTTTTTTCAAAATAATTGACTTTAATGGAGAGAAGGGAGAGGGAGGAGGTGGTTGTAGCCAGTCAACACCATTCTTTACAGAAGACAAAGGTGTGAATTGAAAGGTCTCACCTGACTCACCATCTTAATTCACTATTCCAGTGGCTTGTGTGATGAAATGGAACGTTAGGATATATTGGGTAGGTGGAGAGTTAAGGATGGGCATGGAAGGGGCCAAGAGAAATATGCTGTTTAAGGATATTTAGATAGCTACATGAAGCATACATCCCCGATTTTTAGGATCTGGGAACCTCACTGTACCCCCGACAGTCTTAAGGTCTGAAAAAAAAAAAAAGAACAAATCCAGGTTTAAAAATATGTATTTGTTGTAATTGGAAAAACATGGCCCAAAGCAACTTTCTACCAATAATAGCCTGATATCAAATTAATACTCTCTTTAGACACTTGTAAGGAAAAAATGCTAGTAACAGTTCTGCTGACTGATAAATAAACACTGAGTGGCCAGATTATTATGATCTCTGAATGCATAATAATCTGGCCACTCAGTGTATTTGTATCTCAAATGGGTACCAAAAGTATTCTAGACTTTTGCTGGAGATCAACCACCTATTTGCCCTGAGCTTTCTATCAGCCAGTGCAAAGGGGGAAAACTGATCAGGTGCACGATTTATAGTATCTTTTATATCAAATAAATGAGGTACTCAGGAGAAGTACACTGAGTGGCCAGATTATTATGTGTTCAGAGATCATAATAATATGGCCACTCAGTGTAGATCTATAGGTTGATATTCAGGCCATTTAGGGGAGAGTGCATAAACTTCTTAACGGTGTGCTATCCCCTCCTTGAACTTCCGGGGAAAACCCACTATTATAAGAACTGTGACAAAGATTGAGGAGCCCCAAAGCTGCCAACGCTCCCTATTACTTTTTTTAAAATATATTTTTATTGATTTCAGAGAGAAGGGAGAGGGATAGAGAGCCAGAAACATCAATGATGAGAGAGAATCACTGATCGGCCGCCTCCCACATGCCCCCCACTGGGGACCAAGCCCGCAACCCAGGCACGTGCCCCCGGCCAGAATCGAACCCGGGACCTTTCAGTCCGCAGGTGGACACTCCATCCACTGAGCCAAACCGGCTAGGGCCCCATTGGGCTCCCTATTACTTTGGTTCACATTATCACAAAGCAGGAGAAAATGGTGGCAGTCATTCCTGGCTCCATAATACAGTACAGTCTAGGACAGTGATGGCGAACCTCTGACAGGCGTGTCAGCACTAAATATTTAGTTTTTGGTTTATTAAATACAATTATATATAACAATTATACATTTATGTTATTTAAACTATAAATATCGTGAAATAATGTTTTTTCCTCAAAGTGACACACTACCCCAGTTATGCTCAGTTTTTTGGCGAAGTTTGACACACCAAGCTCAAAAGGTTGCCCATCACTGGTCTAGGAGAACAGAATGTAATAGCTCTCTCATTCCAGCATTCCACAGGCAAGATGCCACAGGTATAGGCACTAGCATTCATCAAGTTACTTGGGCCAAAAATGTAGTGGGGGGACGTGGGGGAAGGCTCTTTTCCTCACTTATCATATCCTGTCAACGGACTCCCCCTACTGTCCATTTTCCATGCAACAGATTTGTCATTCCTCAGCTGCAAACCCTGGAATGTCTCCTCCTTTCCCGGAGATGCCTGTCTATTTCTTTGACCTCAGCTCAAATCTCTTCCCCCTATGCCCGGTCCAGCTCAGATATAGTGTCTGGTCTATACCCTGTATTCTGTAATTTATATACACTGGCCTCAAACAGACCAAGCTCATTTCTGTCCCAGAGCTCTTGCACTCGCTGTCACTTTTGCTTGGAACCTTCTTCTCCTAGGTCTTCCCAAAGCTCCCTCATTACTTATAGCTCAGCTCAGATGCCTTCTCCTGAGAGAGGCCTTCCCTGTCTACCTATAGCACCCCCACCACTCCCTACTCCATTACCCTAAGGAATGTACCTGTAGCACTTTTTTCTCTGTGTCTATCCTCACTCCTTACGGGGCGCACCTTTGTCTGTCTGACTCACCAGTGTCCTGCTGTACCTGTCACGAAGTTGGAATTCAGTTTATTGAATGAATGAATATCGTCATACTCTTGTCTGGACCAGAGGTTCTTAACCTATGGTGCAGAGGTTTCAAATCATTTCCTCCCCATCCTGCTCCCAGCTGTAAATGAAATTAAGGTTTTGAGAATATTTAGAAGTGTTTTGAGGTGTGTCTGAGAAATGTGTGGGAAAGCATGTATTTTCTAGATTCTCAAAGGAATCCAAACCAAAATGTTAATTACCACTGGTATAGAATTTTAACTTATAGAGCACTTATTCATACATGTAATTCTTATTACACTTACAGACCTAGGTAGTATAGAAGTGGTTATTTCTACCTCATAAATAAGGACACTGAGGTGCAGAGAGGTTAAACATATTATCAGACTTCACACAGCCAGTCAATGCAGTCAATGGTGGAATTGCCACAAATGCATTCTTTTGGACTCAAGATCCCATCCGTGCTCTTTCACCTACATCCCTGGGCTAGTAAGTTTGCATTCTTTCTCTTTTTTTTTTTTCTTTTTTTGTTAATCCTTGACCAAGGATAATTTTTCCATTGATTTTTAGAGTGGGAGGAAGGGGGAGAAAGAGAGAGAGAAACATCGATGTGAGAAGGACACATCTATCGGTGCCTCTTACACGTGCCCCAACCTGGGCCTGGGCTCGATCTGTAATCCAGGTATGTGCCCTCGACTGGGATTCGAACCCACAATCCTTTGGTGCAAGGGCCAATGCTCTACCACTAAGCCACACTAACCAGGGCGGCATTCATTCTTTCTTACTTTCAAAGGCACCAAACTTAAACTTTTCTAAGAACTTCCTTATTTAAACTTGCTTATTAAGACTGCCTTAACATTTCCAATGGGGGAAAATATCAGCTAAATCAAGGCAGTTTTCAAGCAAAAACATTTTTAAATATTTTTTATTTATTTTTTTAGAGAGAGAGGGAGAGAGGGTATATGTATATGTGTGAGAGAGAGACAGACAGACAGACATCATGAGAAACATCAATTGGCTGCCTCCTGCACACTCCCCACTGGGAATAGAGTCTGCAACCGGGAATCGAACCAGCGACCTCACTGTGCATGGGATGATACTCAACCAACTGAGCCACACCGGCCAGTGCATGCAAAATTTTAATGTATAAACCAAGGAGTGCAAAATAGTTTTCTATGAAGCTAAGTAGAGTATAACTAGGAAAATAGATTTGCACGAATAAACATAGCACACCCTAAATCCGAAGGAAAACAATGTTGAGATATCCACTGTTTATATTTTATCTACCCTTTTAATTAGGATACATAATTGAAACATTTACACTGAAAAAGCAATTTAATTTTTTAAAATCAGTTTTTCCAGGAAAGAAAAATCTAGACTTAATCTCTCTTCTGCTCATGTGATTTTCAAAAGAAGGGGGCAGGGAGAACTTCATTTTGAAAACTACTACAAAATGTTTAAAGTGTGTGAATTTGGCAGCATATTTATTTTCGATAGAATTCAACCAAACACTGGCCTCACATGAGCTTGTTTTATTAACCTCAAGAAGTTATACAGAATATGATCTGTATTCTGGGAGGATACAGATCAAAGAGACTTTTCCCTTCCTTACTAGGATGTATAATTAAAGACCTAATCCTTTATCGTAAGGGGAAAAGGTCTCCTTTATTGAATTAGTTGTTTTCCTTCCCCTTAAAATCCACAAGGTTAACATGTTTTGTAAAAAAAAAAAAAATTCATCTGCCAGACTTGGGTGTCATTCTTACATTTTAATGCATTTAAAGACAGCTAAGCCGAAACCGGTTTGGCTCAGTGGATAGAGCGTCGGCCTGCGGACTCAAGGGTCCCAGGTTCGATTCCGGTCAAGGGCATGTACCTTGGTTGCGGGCACATCCCCAGTAGGGGGTGTGCAGGAGGCAGCTGATCGATGTTTCTCTCTCATCGATGTTTCTAACTCTCTATCCCTCTCTCTTCCTCTCTGTAAAAAATCAATAAAAAAAAAAAAAAAGACAGCTAAGCAGCGAGCTTGCGAGCATTCAAAGTCCTACTACCTTGAGTACACTCTCTACTGCTCAGGCAGCCACATGCACCAGGGGGCAATATGTAGGCCCAGCTCCAAGTCCAGTGTAGGCGGCAAACAGGACAACCTTACTGAAGACCTTGGCAGTTGTGGAAGGAAGATGGATGAATTCACCAATTCCCAGGTGGGCCTTCAGCTAGCAGGAGCCGCATAGTGATAGTAGACAGCAACAACCAATGTACCCAGTTTTATCCAGTGAGGGCCAATTCAAGTTCTACTTCGGGGTCCGAGGGCACTCACCTGGGCAGCTTCAGCACTCACAGGTGTGGCAGTGGACACCAGTGGAGACATTTTTGTGGCAGACAATACCATTGGGTCAGCATCCTTTTCCCTGAGGGCAAGTTCAAGACCAAGATTGGAGTTCAAAGTCTCCTGGGCCCCAAAGGAGTGAACCTAGACCTGGATGGACATACTGTGGTTAACAAGTCAACATGTCTTCACCTTCCAGCCAATGACAAACTGGTTGGCCATCTTGGGGGATATAGGGGACCCCAGATGGCTGGGCCTCATTTTGTGGTTGTGAATGACAAGAATGAGATTGTAGTGACGGATTTACATAATCACTCATTGAAGATGTACAGTGCCAATAGCGTTCCCCTTCAAGTCTGGTTTCCATGGCAAGGGCAATGGGCAGTTGTGGTCTCCAGTGGGAACATCCTGTAGCTTACCTGGGCAACAGTCACATCTAGGTATCCAGGAGCCCTGGCTCCTTCCTGTCCTATATCAACACATCTGCAGAGCCATAGGGCCTGGCACTGACCTCAGATGGCCACATGATGGTGGCCAATGCTGGGAACTTCTTTAAGACCTATGCTATCTCCAGTAGCTGCACAGGGGCCCTGCCTCGCTCATAGAGGGACAGACCTAGGGTGACTGGACAAGAGGGTGTGGCCAGAAGGTGAGCCAGACCTGGCATCACTAAATGTGGGCTGTGGACATTGGTGCACCGGTGCCTTCCTCTTCAGCATCTCCCAAACCCAGGTTGCAACTTATTTTATTCTTGCTTTGGTGACTGGGTGGTCCTGGACTGTGGTCCCAAGGATGTGTACAGAGGTCCCCATTACATACCTCCTGTCCACTCAGTCTGCTCCCCACACCCAAGCCTGGAGCTAGGACAGCCTCTTACTCCAGGGCAAAAGCCACTCTGGTTTCCCAGGTTAAATAAATGTGCTCACACACAAAAAAAAGAACCAAATGCAGGATAATATATATTTTAAGAGTGCATTTTGCATTTAGAATTACTTCATCAAAATATTTGTCAGGTGCCTTCACTAGGAATTTCCTGATGGCTTTCTATTACATGTGTATCCTATATAATAAAAGGCTAATATGCAAATCAACCAAATGGCAGAACAACTGGTCGCTATGACATGCATTGACCACCAGGGGGCAGACACTGAACGCCGTAGCTTCCCCTGGTGGTCAGTGCACTCCCAAAGGGGAAGCACCACTCAGCCAGAAGCCGAACTCACAGCTGGCGAGCGCAGCGGTGGTGGTGGGAGCCTCTCCTGTCTCTGAGGCAGCACTATGGATATCCAACTGCTGGTCATCCCCCAAGGGCTCCCAGACTGTGAGAGGGTGCAGGCCAGGTTGAGGGACACCCCCCCCCCAGTGCATGAATTTCATGCACCAGGCCTCTAGTTTATAAAAAAAACTATATGGATTATTGCTTAAATTTATTCTTAGGCAATCTGCATGTTCCAAAGATCTATAATCAAACCACAGACAGGAGGGGAGGGGGAATCCAGAGCCTAGTGGAAGAACTACTTCTGGTTTATAATTGCCAGAGTGAGAACACTTTGTGTTATTCCTAAACTATAATTGATGCTAGCATCTCAGAATCTCACCCACTGCCAGGGTCAAAGATTGCTGTTATACAGGAAGGGTAGTCTGCCAACTCCCTTCATTTAAAATAAACCCTGAGTAGACATCTGGCAAGTAAGGGTTGTGATATTGGAAAGAAGAATGGTTTTTGGCTAGCAGCTCTAAACATTTAGCTAAGGGCTGATAAGGACCTATGATCTTTTCCAATCACCAATTTTTTCTACTTTAAATGGAATGTAATTCATTTTGTTCTAGGATGAAAGAAATTTACTTCTGCTGGGATTCGGACTTACCCTTCTTCAGAAATCTAGGTATTTCACACTAGATCACTGAGTACAAAAATCTTTTAAGATAGATGAGCATTTGTTTTCCCACAAATCAAAAGCCCTGTATCCACATTTAGTGTCTTTATTATTTCTTCTTAAAAAAGATTTTATTGATTTTAGAGAGAGGAAGGGAGAGGGATAGAGATAGAAACATCCAGCAGCTGCCTCCTGCACGCCCCCTACTAGGGATTGAGCCCACAACTGGGGCATGTGCCCTGACCGGAATCCAACCATGACCTCCAGATTCATGGGCCACCACTCAACCACTGAGCACACTGGCTGGGCTCTTTATTATTTCTTGAAATGGATTTTGCTCAAATCAGATCTAACATCACTGAATAGTAAAGAACAAGCAGAAGCATGGGTGGGGGGCACAGCCTGAGGTCCCCTGTCAAGCCCAGCCAGGCAGGGGGCACAGCCTCAGGTCCCCTGGCCCGGTACTAGGGTAGGGGGGGTGTGTGGCCTGAGGTCCCCCGGCCTGGCTCTGGGGCAGGGGGAGCAGCCTGAGGTCCCCCAGCCCAGCACCAAGCCGGGAAGTACACCTTGAGGTCCCTCATCAAGCCCTGCCAGGCGGGGGGGCGTGGCCTCAGGTCCCCTGGCCTGGCACTGGGGCAGGGGGTGCGGCCTAAGGTCCCCCAGCCTGACTCCAGGGCGGGGGGCGCAGCCTGAGGTCCCCTGTCAAGCCCCACTGGGGCGGGGGAGGCCATAGCCTCAGGTCCCTGCTGATTGCTCGTTAAGGTTCCTTATGGGAACTTGGCCTCAGCCATATTTGTGATGGAGTGATGGTCAATTAGCATATTCCCTCTTTATTAGATAGGATGGCTTCGATCAAAGTCTTAAACTTCTTAATGACCTATTTACTTTGCTTAGCTCTGTTCCACAATCAGCTCTCAAACCTGTTTCTAAGTAAAGGAGGACCAGGTAACAAGGCACAGGCAGAACCAACATCAGTGACAGGAAAACACAACAGAAACTGCTGCCAGAGGGAAAGGAGCCCAGGCTCACACACACGGAACTTACATTCACTCACTTGGTCTTTTCATTCTTTCTGGGTGGCAGGTGCCGCAATCACAGAAAGAAACCAGATATAGCTTCACCCAGAAGGAACTTGGTGGGTAATCCAGTCATAGGTGGACTTGGACTGGGAAGGCTCTCTAGAGGTGGCACAAGCCAAAGTACAGAGTGACTGTCATTCTGAACAGCAGGTTGTAGTCTACTATAGTAGCTAGTGGAACTTAAAAGACCGATATGAACCACTTCATCTATTACGCGAGTTTTGAAAAGTGGAAGGACTGCCTGGCCAGTGTGGCTCCGTTGGTTGGGCATCATCCCATGCATCAAAGGGTTGCTGGTTTGGTTACTCATCAGGGCATATGCCAGGGTCTTGGGTTCGATCCCTGGTAGGGGGCATGCAGGAGGCAGCTAATCTATGTTCTGCTCTCACATCGACGTTTCTTTCTCCCTTCCTCTCTCAGTGAAAAAACAATAAAAATATTTTTTAAAAAGTGAGAGGACTCAGCAACAATAATCATTGGGGAACCTGTACC
The DNA here is from genome assembly GCF_027574615.1 of Eptesicus fuscus. Taxonomy (NCBI): domain Eukaryota; kingdom Metazoa; phylum Chordata; class Mammalia; order Chiroptera; family Vespertilionidae; genus Eptesicus; species Eptesicus fuscus. The sequence continues at coordinate 13,465,171 of NC_072478.1, forward strand.
ATAGCATTAAGATCGCATCAATTCTTTTATCCCACTGCTCATTTTTAGTGTCAAACAAATTCCTGGTCCTATGACTAAAGATAAGTAAGAAAAGGTTTATAACTTAAGTGTTATGACAGGACTTATTCCTGTAAGATATACAGGAGATGTGGTTTACATGAACCAAATTACTACTCAAGTTTTAAATCGTGGATTTATAACAAGAGAAAAGTGAAATGGAAAGCTCTTTAGGAAACACCACAGTTCTATCATGCAACATCAGTGATGTCACAGGCCCATAAAAGATAAATTAATCATTTAAAATGAGCATGTTATGATATTTAAGATTCCTTCTAAAATCCCTTCTCCAAATGTAAGCTGGACCAGTAAAACAAAGCTTTAAAGTCAAATGAGACACCATCGCCACCTTGTGTTTAACAGGCTCCATTACACACATATTATTGCCAAAAAAAATCACACATCGGGATTCAACAATTACAGAATATAGCTTTATTTATAGAATCTTACAAACAAAACATTTAAAATCCATAACTTAAGTTATTTTCTTTTCTAATTTATTGTCATAACTCCTGAGTTATTTTTAAAAATACTGTGATGGAACTGCAGAACTATAAAAGGAAATAGGAACAATAAAAACCTAACCGCTCTTGGAAAAATCAGACTTTTCATTTTTAAGCAGATTTCCAGCATACTACCATGTGTTTGGAAGAAGACTTACTAAAAACAGGTCATATGATACCCAAACAGAGAGGCCTTTTTTAAAATCCAGGGTGAAGGATCAATGAAGGAAAGCCTCAAGTTGACACTAGACACAAAAGGCCTTTGGAGGCTAAGAAGGGAGGCAACCTGCATGGCAGGGCGAGGGTGAGAAGCGGCAGGACCCCTGGTCCCAGTTCACTGCTATTGTTAATAGGAGCTGGTCCATCCAGGGATAGAAGTAGATGACGTGAATGCCAGGGGTGCAAATGTCCTCAAAACTCACTACCCCTCAGACTTCTAATATATACAAATGCTTCCAAAACAGCAAATTCAACACAAGTCCAAAAGAAGTCGCCACATTTTCAACTCATGAGGCAGGTCTGTTGCCATTAGCAACATGCAATCAGTTGCACGCTTTGAGTGTTTTCTACCCTTTCTAAGCTCCAGCCAGTACTGGCCTCTGGACTAGTTACAGTTTAAAGAGAATTTCCCTTTGAGGCAGCTGTCTATGAAAGGAAGGTTCTTAAGTTTGTTAAACACTATTTTTGAGCTCTTCTAAAACTAGGAACCCATTAGCCCTAACTAATTTACTCCAAGAAGAATGGTATTTGTAAGGAATGATCTATGGGGAATGCTAAAATTATAAATTTAATACATCAGTGTGAATTGAGGAAAGCAAAATCTTAAGGTTTGAATGCTATTTTCTGCTAGCTCCTGAAAGCAACTTGAGAAAGATAAAACAGAAAAGACAAAGAGTCAGTAACAATAACAATGATAACATAAAGTTAGATTCCACCATTCAAGGAATTGGTTCTTTGGTAAAACTGGACCATAAACCTATCAGGAGACAGACCTGATATTTAATCTAGAATCTTGATAACTCTTTTCCTTCTTCTTCAGCCCATTCTCAAGTCAACAGGCCAGAGAAGGAGGAAAAACTTCTAAAGTATCACCAGCAGTTTTCCTGCTCATGTTCTTTTCAAGAATATTCCTGGTTTGAGGGATGTTTTCAAAGAAGAAAAACAAACAAAACAAAAGAAGAGGCTGCTTTTAATTCCTGTATAATGGAAAGTTTTTCTGGGTAGTAGAGAAAAACTCCCAGGTGCTGGCAATGAACCAGCAATTGTCAGTCATGCACACGAATCAGTTTGCGAACACAACCCCTGGGCTGCAACTGTGGGCACCACTAAGAAAGGCTTCTGGAGAGACTGGCTCCCCAAAGTGGCTAAAGAGTCTCACATTATCAATATGATAATAATAAATCAATTCACCTAGTGAACCTGGAGATTAGCTCCCCTGGAAGCCAGAGTTCTGAGAAGAGGGCTCCACAGTGCCAAGGCTCGCGGACAAGTCTACCAATCCATTTTCTGAAGAGAGCTAGAGCAATTAATATCAATACAGGACTCGCCCTTTCTGGTTTGGGGCGAGGGAGGAAGGGTGACCTAGACAGTGCCCGTTAAAACCCATTCACAGTGTGCTCAGCGGGCCCTCTGTTCTGCACACATCTGCAGAGCCCAACCAAAGTTCTGGACCTTACATCTCACAGTTCTACGATTCGTACTCTTATTCGTGCAATTATCAAGTCCTAAACGGTGTCTGCACTGATTCCTCTCCGGTACCCCGATCGAAGTTGCACTCTGATTCCATAAGACATGTGGGCCAGGGGAGGAAAACTGTGCAGTCTCCCCTCTAACGCCAGCATCGTGAATGTGCTCAGAATGTGCTTCTAGGGAGGCAGCTACGATGGGAGTGGGGAAGTGGAGGCGGAAATCACAGCAAACCAGTGGGTTTGTTGCAGGCCTTCTTTCTCCGCCCTTTGTTCTTACTAGAGTTACTCTGAAAGAAGGGGAGGCCCAGGTACCTGAACCCACACGTTAGCTCTGCTGGACGGCCAGGCAACACCAGGTGCCGCCACAAAATCAGCATTCCCGTGGGCACAAGCAGCTGTCCGAACCGGACGCACACCGGGGTTCTCCTTCCCTCTCACTCAGGATGACCTCGCCTCCCTCCCGCCCTACTCCTGTCCCAACTTTCTGTTCTCTTTGAGAGAAGAGGCAACTGAACTGATTGAAGAACAGGAACTCCTGTCTCCTGTACCTTTTCTGTAAAAAAAAAATAGGACTATATTCACTTAAAAATGGGTCATCTTGAGGTCCAGGATACACAGATTCATAGGCCCGAAACCACAGATTCACTTCCTGATATTTCTAACCAGGTTATAACGGCTACCTATGTTTTTGCATTGGGGCAAAGGATCCCAAATCTCTCAGCACTGGTTCAGAGAGAAAGGGGTCAGGGTAACCAGAGGAAAAAATGAGGCTTGTCGGCTAAGCTGCATTCAGGTTCCAGAGTCACTCTGAGAAGGAGGGAGAAGAAAGGAGAGAGGTGCCACCTGGAGACTATTACCAGGCAGCTTATTATTAATACAGAGCATTTAAAAAAACAACTGACATTTACGTGGAGAAATACAGTCCGTGTCACAGTTTTTAACAGAACTGCCTCTCCCGAGGCGCTTCATGGATGCCGCGTCCGAGGGCTAAGGGGCCAACCGTCAGTTCCTTGGGTTCCTGCAGGGCCCTAGCCGATCTGGATCTGTCCTGAATACATGGTGAGGAGCAGCATGATGGCAAAGCCAGTCAAGAGACCCAGGTTCTGGATGACAAAGGGGACCAGAATGCTGCCCTTCTTCTCATCCTCCAGGGCGACTTCATTCATCTCAGGGAACTGAGAAAGGAGGAAAAAAACAAGAGAGCTGCAGTTCCATTCCTAACTTTGTACATCCAGGAGAATTCATTGCAATGTCAATATTATATCTAATAACTGTTATCATACTTACTCTATTAATATTGTTAATATAGTAACAGTAACAATCCACCCAATAAAAGAGTAACATGCTAATTGACGGTACCTTTGCGATGCCCTCCAGCCAATCAGGAGTGTGTATGCAAATCAACCCAACAAAGATGGTGGGTTAATTTACATACACAGGTGCCAAGTGTCCGGGGGCGGGGCGGGGCACAGGCGTTTTGCCCTGCCCCCGGCCGCTCCGGGCCTCTGGGCAGCCGGAAAGGCGGCTCCGGCCAGAGCGAAGGCAGTGCTGGCAGCAAAGGAAAGGAAGGCCCATTCTGGCATGAATCTTTGTGCATCGGGCTTCTAGTTAGTATATAACATGACTATTATAATAGCTATTATTAGTATTGGGTGAAAATTATATAATATATAATCCTATATAATAAAAGCCTAATATGCAAATTGTCCCCTCAACCAGGAGCTGACAGGGAGGTTGACCACTCGCTATGACATGCGTTGACCACCAGGGGGCGGTGAGGAACATGGCGGGCGTCAGCACTGGTAGCAGGTGGCAATGGAGGCGCTGCAGGCTCTGATGGGCCCCAATGAGAGCAGGACCACAGTGGGATGGTGGAGCAGGTGAGTGGGCGGCACCAGACCAAGGCGGGTGTGAGCGGGGGCCTGGCCCATATCGATCGCCCCTCAGATGGTGACCAGCAGCAGCAGTGGGGGATGGGGCCACTGCCTGGCTCCCAGGTGCTGAGGGAGATGGGCAGAGGCCGGATGACTCAGGTGGAGGGGGGGCATGCGGGGCCTCAGGGGCCCAGAGGTCAGCTGGGACCTGCCCTTCCACACCAGACGCTCATACTTCGATCGCCGGCCAGGTCTAGGGACCGCACCCGTGCATGAATTTCATGCACCGGGCCTCTAGTTAAGATATAAACACACACACACACACACACACACCAATTGGTTTACAAAGAAAATTAACAGTAATAGCCTCTAGAACTTATAATGTAATAGCCTTTCTACAAGGTTATTACATTATAGCGGACCCTTGAAAATGGGGGTAACAGGTGCTGACCCTTGTGCATTTGAAAATTCACGAGTAACCTGACTCTCACAAAACTTATCTCTCCCTCAATATCATAGGGGATTGATTCCAGGACCCCCCACCACACCACGGATACCAAGATCCATGGACAACTCAAGGCCACTATATAAAATGGCTTAGAACAAAGCATATACTAGGCCCTCCACATCCAAGGATTCCCAACCGCAGACTGAAAGCAGTATAGGTTTTTACTGAAAAAAAAAAAATAAAAAAAATCCATGTACGAATGGACCTGCACAGTTCAAATCCTTGTTTTTCCAGGGTCAACCATACTTTACAACTACTGAGGTAAAACAAAATACGACATGCATGTCGTCCTGGATGTGCTTAGGTGCTGGCTAAAAGTAACTGCTTTGATAAAAATAAACTTTTTATTGTGATCCTTAAAAACACTTGCAAAGATGTATTTTGCTATCAAAATGTTATTGTCACTTCTTAGGGAAACTGAGCGACTATGCAAGGGGCCAGAGATTGGAGCTATGACTCAAGGCCTCTCGCTGCTGGCCAGCAAGGCAGGCAACAAGGAGACCTTCCAATTCAAGTACTGCAAAAAACCCCTCACTGTGGGGAGGGCTCCCCATAAGAAAGGAGACTCTAAAATGTTTCCATGGCAAGGCTGGATCTTGGTGGTCTACTCTCATCATCTCTCAAAAATATTATTTTCAGCCCTGGCCAGTGTGACTCAATGGTTAGAGCATCGGCCCTCGCATCAAAGGAATATGGGTTCAATTCCTCGTCAAGGGCATATATCTGGCATATGTTATTTGTTATAACATATAACATCTGTCAAGGCACGCGCAGGAGGCAACCAATTGATGTTTCTCTCTCTCTCACCCCCTCTCTCCTTCCTTCCACTCTATCTCAAATCCATGGAGAAATATTGTGGGGTGAGGATTAACAACAACAACGATTTATTTTCAAAGGCTATAGAAAACAATTCATGCAAATATGTTAAAGAAAATGACACGCCCACAAACAAGGTTAGTTATACAAAACATGTGACAAATCAGGTATTTCACTAGCAAACTCAAAACTACTTAAATTGCCACACCAGATGATAACAGGAACGGTACAATGTATACATCCAGACACTGCTGATAATGCTTTCCATTGACCTGTATGTATCTATCCTATAATATTCCCATTTTCAAGGAAGGACCCTGGAGCTGAGTTTAGTAATCATTTTTTTTAATTAAATATATTTTTATTGATATTTTACAGAGAGGAAGGGAAAGTGATAGTTAGAAACATCGATGAGAGAGAAACACAGATCAGCTGCCTCCTGCAAGCCTCCCACTGGGGATCAAGCCTGCAACCAAGGTACATGCCCTTGACCGGAATCGAACCCAAGACCCTTCAGTCTGCAGGCCGATGCTCTATCCACTGAGCCAAACCAATTAAAGCAGTAATCATTTTCCTTAAGGACGTATGCTAATGGAAACAAGCTCTTCGTTCTTTAAAATCTTAAGTCCCTTTAAAAAGCATTGAATTGTACACCTGAAGTAGGTGAACTGTGTGGTAGGAGAATAATTCTTCCTTATATAAAGCTATCATAAGAAACTCCTAATGTCTCCTTAGCTGTCCTCCCATCCAATGACTTCAATAACCCAGTCCAGCTTTTGTGATTTTCTCATGGTATAAACCATGCAGGACTTACCATATCAGCCAGAGAAATATACAAGAACATTCCTCCAGCCAGTGCGAAGATCCAGTTGGCCGAGAAGTGGCTGCCGGCCAGGATGCCAAAGGCCATACCCACGTAACAGCAGCAGGCAGAAAGGAAGTTGAAGAAGAGTGCTTGCTGGAGGCTCATGCCAGCATTGAGCAGGATGACGAAGTCTCCTAGGGTGGGAGGACAGGGGGGAGAGTGCGGCAGTCACTCCAGGAGGTGGGACCGAGAGCACGATGGACACAGACTGCTTAAAGTATGGATCAAGTCTGCTCGGAAATCAAGGCAGCCCCAGGCATGAGATGACAGGGACAAGAGGGAGGCACCTTCCCCTTCGTGTCCAGGAATTATCTCTGTTTGCAAAGCTGGCCATGTACGTCCCAGACAAGAGGCTGAAAATAATGCAAAATAGACAACCAACAAGCAACAGCCTCGTTTCTCTCCTGATTGATGGTGAAACAGAGGAGCTTCCCTACTCAGAACCACAATGAATGGTATTTTTAGGAAACAAAATTGAGACTGAGGGAAGTTGAGTAATTTTCCCACAGTCACAAGCCAATAAATGGCAAAACCAGGACTTGACCTTGAGTCTCTGAGCCTCCGAAGTCCAGACTTTTTACACTCCCTCTGATAACACAAAGGGCCTCCACAAAACTCCCAGCTCATCTACCTTCTTCCAACCACCAGACTTCTGGCGTGCATCTCAGTCTCAGGGAGATTAATAGGATGTAACAAACAACACACGCCAAGCACTTAGAATAGGGTACGGCATGCAGAAAGTCCCTTTCACTGCTTTCCCTGCTACCTTCATGATCAGTCTATGAGGCAGGCACTGTTACCTACCCCAATGTATAGGTGAGGAAACTGAGCCACAGTAACTACTAATTCAACTGTTCAGAATTAGCGGTTAGAGTTCACCTCGCATACAGAATGTATTAATCAATTATAACAAGTGTTTTGAAGTTGGGGAGGAGTCAGCCATAAGAAGGGTGCTCGTGCCAATCACGAGGCAGCCGAGTGGAATGGGGTTGGGGGCCCATGCACTCACCTAGCTCGTGTGGGAACTCCTCACAGAGAATGGCCACTGAGGTGCTGATGCCTTGGAAAACAGACACAGTGAAGGAGGCCCCAATGGCCAGGCCGTCGATGAAATTGTGGAGGCCATCGCTCAGGGTGATCATCCAGGCCAGAGTGCCAATATCAGAGTAGCGAATGCCTTTCAGCCAGTAACAGGCACTCTGGGAAGCTTGCAGGTCCTACAAGAAAGCCGGGCCCCACGGCCCCCAGGTCAGGGGCGGACGGTGGACCTTCAAGGTAGGCCTGAGTCATCAAGGCCATTATCCCTTAAAGGCCCCCACCCAGCAGCAGCTGACCCACTGACCTGGACAGACAGCGAGCCCACAATGACCTTCTCGTCCATCACGGGCACCTTGCCGTCCAGCTCGCCGCTGCAGTGCTGAGGAATCATGTGGTCCAGGTCCCCATTCTGCAGCTTTTCCGTCACCCCCTCCTCCTGGTCCTTCTTAGAGGGAAGCGCCTCGGAGGCATAATGGCTATGTCCGTGATGATGCTGGAGGGACCACAAGAGTGGTGAGGACGACACTCGCCAAGACCATAAAGCTTCCTGGGACCTGCTCTGAGTCAATGCTCCGAGCACTGGGAAGACCCCGTTCCCACCATCAGAACAATCACAAGCAGGCGACACCCACAGAAACCCAGCATGTTAGAGCTGAACCGAGGTGGATGCAAGGGCCTGGCACAGGACAGGTATCTAAGCAGTGACCGCAGGCCCCACTCATTCCAGAGAGGCAGCACTGCTCAAAATCTTGGAGCTTCTCCTTTGCAACGGCTAATTTTATTCCATTCAGCAACTATTTGGGGAATAACTACATAGCAGGCACTAAAGGCATCTCTCTGGATCTATACTGTAATAATCAGCCTTATTTCTTTGGGGTCATACTTCATACACAGTGCATGTCCATTTCCGGCCCCTCCTTCGTCTCCTAAAGGTATAAAAGGATGTGAAGGAAATCATTTAGAATAAAGCAGAGGGAATAAACTACTGCCTAGTAAAAGGCACACAGGCCAGATCTGGTTTCTGGTCTGCCCGTGCCACCTGCTATCATCCTCATGAGGCGAAATGGGGTGTCCACTCATGAAACTTGTGGGCTCTGCTCCCCCCCTCCCCACCCCAGGCCCCTGCAGTGGTGCCGAGGACCCGCCGCCGCGACACACAGCATTTCGGAGACAGACGCTTGCCCCGGGGGCACCTCTTTTACCAACAACTGGGCCTCACCTCGTTTTTCTGCTTAAGGAGCATTTTCAAGATCTTCTCTGTGAAAAAGAAAAGATAGAAACCCCCAAACACCACTGCAGACTTGGAGACGTAATGATCCTTCAGAGGGTCGAAACCAAAGGCCTGTGGACCCAAACGAAGACAGTAAGTTTAAGAAAATACGCACTCTCCACTGGTCCCCTCTCATCTCCTACCTGCTCCCCTGGTTGTGTGAAGGGAGACACACGCACTGGGACAGCTGGCATCTATCCATCCCTCTCCAGCAGAAGCTAATTCCTGATGTTCCCCGACTGTCCCGTCACCAGGCCTCCTAGGTTCTCTCTAGCTTACTTTCTGATGCAAAAGGCAGATCATCTTCAGAACAGTACTGTCAGGCAGAACAGCCTGGAGACAGTTTTCTGCTTTTAATGAGGGCTCCTACCCCCATTTCTCCATTTGCTAGACTCTGCCTGTAAACCCCATATTTAAAGAGAAGACATTTGTGTTCACTTTCACCGCTACCTCATGTCCCTGCATGATCTGCCCGTAAACAGAAAGGGAGGTGGTGTAATTACACTTTCTAAAATGGGAAATCCACTCCCCAGTTAAATAGCAAGGATTGCGGCAGCTTCCCGACCACAGACCTCCCAGCGACCACAAGGCCGAGAAGGCAGACTGTGTTGCTGCACGTGTCAATTTTTGGGGTTCTGTTTTGAGTTCTTTCTGGAAACTCTACTTATTTTGGGGGGTGGAATCCATTGGGGAGTAGACCGGAGTAGAAATCAAGAGAATTCCTTTCTCAAGGATGCCCCTGGCCTACAGTGGGGCCTTGGGAAAGAGTCGGGTGACCGGCTCCTCAGTTTTCTGACAGAAAACTGCCCCTTTAAGGGAATAAATTCCCTCCTTCTCATGAAGAGGAGAATAAACTCCAGCCTTTTCATGAATGGGTCCAAGATAAAAGTGATTGTAAGTACCAGGAACTCTGGGCTGCCTCAACGGTAGCTGTTTTTCCTTTCTGCTTTTAAGGGACAAAATGCAATCTCTACCCAGTTATTAGTTTTCTAAGCGACATAAAGGTCAAGTTCTAGAGTGGAAAGAACACATATGGACCAACTTTCCAGGACAGTTAAGTCATCTTAGGGAAAGTGGAGTAAAAAGAGGCAATAACGTTCCCCACGGAAGCCAGGACGCTGGCAGAGGACAGAGCACGGCTCCAGGAGCCACGAGCCTGGCTTCTCGGTCTGGGTCAGGTTCCTCAGCTGGTAAACGAGAAAGACATTACTCGTTCTCTAGATATTCCAGAGTTTATCTAAGGATCAACTGAGAAAACACAGAACCACATCTCGGAAAACAAAACGTTTGGAGAAGCATGTGGCGTCATCTCTGTGCCCCCCCTCGGCCCTGCCCAGGCCTGTCAGACCACCTGGGGTGAAATGCCTGTGCTGCCATCAGCAGCGGGTCTGCTGCCGATGACTCCCAACCAGATGAGGCTTCTCCGGGGCCGCTGCCAAACCCACCACGTCTGAGCTCCCTGCTCCTCTGTGGAGGGTCTTCTCACTAACCTGGGCCCAGGGGCAAAGGCGCCTTCAATGCACGTGACACCAGACTTTCTATTTGGATGACTACCTTTGCCTCAAAATGCCCTACGGAGGACGGATCTTTTTATTGTGACCTATGGATTCTGCTGAATGTTTGTTTGTTGTGTGCCAGAGCCATAAATTAGGAGCTGTAAGTGATCTAACTACACTACATCTTTTCACCAACAGTTAGCACTTCCGAGGCATCAGGCACCTGACAAATATTAAGTCACATGACCCTCCTGACATCATCATCAAGGCGGGCCCATTGTTTTCCCCATTTCACATAATGAGGGAATAAGACAGAGGTGAAGTGACTTGCCAGAAGTCACACGACTTGTCAACAGTGAAGCTGGATTGGAAGCCAGCTCTTAAACCCGTGCTGCATTGCCTCCCCTAGCTCTGGCCCACTCTTAGCTTCACCTTCCTGAAGGAAAGCACCTCCTTTCTCTGCCTTCCATCGAACCGGAGGGTCCTCCCACGGTGCCCGCTGTCCCCAGGAGACAGTGTGCTCCTGGGTGAGGGGCCCTGGCTCGCCATACCTCAGGGATGAGCTGGAAGAGGGCGTTGGAGTAGAGGGTGCCAATCGCCAGAGCGATGAAGTAGAGCAGCAGCCTCTTGTAAAAGGTCTTCTTCATGACGGGCACCACAACGGCCCCCAGCAGGGAGCAGAGGGAGATGATGGTCACGCAGAGGAGACCATACCCCCAGACTGCCATGGGGGGAGAGCCAGGCCCACCCAGGACAGGGAGAAGGGCGAGCACCCCATGGCATGACAATACCATTTAGCGGGGGAAAAGGTGGAGGGAGTGGGGCAGCAACAAGGAAGGTTTTGGTGGATATTAACAAAGGCAACAGAGAGAAAAATCAGAGAGACAAGTAGGGAGGGAGAGAGAAATAGAAAATTTGTTAGTGATTCAAGTCTGATGAAATTTCCTTTAATTAATTCAGAAGAAGAGGAATTCAAGATGGCCTTGGAACTCTGTGGCCCCTGTCCCCACTGTCTTTGCTGGCCCAGGTCGCTCCTGCCAGCTGGTGTGACTGGCACAGGGGGTTGCCACCTCGGCATACAGCCATGGTATGTGCAGGTCTACCCAGAAGCTGCCACGGCAGACACTGGACCCGAGGCTCTCTTTAATAGGAAACAAGAGCATCTGGAAAGAAACTGATGGCCGTGCTACCACCACATTGCTTTGTGTACCCAACCCATACTGCATGGGCATGTGCACCAACCCCGGGCACAAGATACAACCCAGTGCAGGGCCGAGCAATGGAGACGAGTAAGGCCCAATGCCCGTGAATTCCAGATTCTTAACTTCTCAAGACGTGTTTGTTTGTTTGTTTGTTTGTTTTCCTTTGCTTTGAAAGGGCTCCAGTGTGGAGAACAGAGTTCCAAGATCACCCTGCACAGCAAATATTTCCTCTACCATTTCCCAGCGTCACACACTCCAGCGTGGACAAAACTGGGCCAGGATGAGGCACTCCCGTGAGCCACAGGGCTGGAGTGTGTACAATTACTCTATTTCCATTCAACAGGTAACCAGGCATTTCATGAACATAATTATTAAAAAATTAATACATTTGATTTCTGGAGCTGAAAAAAATAGCCCAAGACGAGGCCTCCCCTGTGAAGTGCTTCATGGGAATTTTGAGACAAAACTGAGATGGTTGAACTTAAACCAGATTTTCCTCCCATTGTTAAGAAGGAACAGATAAGGTCTGGGCACCGCATTTGGTACGTCTTCTGGCCGAGAGTCTTCTGAATGAGAAAGGCTGGGCGGCCCCGGACACAGGTTCTTTAAGAAAGACCATCCCCAAAGGAGGTCCCCGCATGATCACCTCCCCTGCCTGTCCCTGCCTGAGCTGACAAGGGGGGCAGGCTGTCAACCTGGGTCTTATTTCTTTTAGCTCCTCAGTGGTCACAATTAAAAAACAAAATTAAACATTTCCAAACAGTCAAGTAAGGGCACCAGGAAGTCAGTCCGATCAGGAGAAAGTCAAGATGCAAGGCAGGAAGGGATGGAGGGCCCCTGCTCCTTTATCTTGTAATTTCCATCTCGTTTGTTTTGGTGGGAAGCCTTTGTTCTATGTTTGGCTCTCTGCTACACATTGTGGCCTGCTTAAAAAAAAAAAGGATTGCTCACTTTTTAGGCCAGTTCTACTTATTAGCTGGTAACCTCTTACTTCTGCCTCATTCCAGACGGATCATCTCTTGGTGGCCACCCCTGAGCACTGTGAGGGCCTCTACTTAGAACAGAGCACCCAGGACATGGTTGGAGACCACCCTGCGACTGGGCTTAGGAAAGGCACTGAGGCAGGAGGCCGAGATCCCCTACAGGAGGGCAAACGCTAAGAGCCTTGCACCTGACATCCCCTGAGGGGGCCAGAGTACACCTGGGTGCCCCAGGAATGAGAGAAGGCCCTTGAGATCCAAAGTCAGACTCATTTGTGTCCCTTGATGTGACGGAGAAGTTAATTTGTCAGGGGGCAGCTGTCAGGTGCCGTGGAGCACAGGGCGGGGGCAGGACGTGGGGTGGGGCCGGCTGGGCGGACGCCCAGGGGAAGAGGACGCGCACGTTCTGTTCTACTGCACCTCTGGGATGAGCTGGAAGAGCGCGTTAGAGAACAGCGTTCCAATGGACAGGGCGATGAAGTAAGTGAGCACACGGCTGAAAAACGCTTTCTCCATGCAGGGCAGGACGAGGGCTCCCAGGAGAGAGGCCAGGTTAATCAGTGAAACACTGAGGAAACCAAAGCCCCACACTGTGGAGGAACAAGAACAGATGAGGGCCTCCATTACTGACAGTGGGTGCTCCAGCTGCCTGGGCGGCCCCCCCGGGATCCAGCTGTGGTCAGGGCACACAGAAATGCACCAACCCGGCAGGAGGGATTTGCCGAGTCCGCCTCTTGCTGGGTGCTGGGGAGAAGCCTAAACAAATCCTGCACAGGTGCTGTCCAGAAGCAGCTTACCTTTTAGATGGAGGCAGGTGAAAACATGAAGGCCTAAGCGTGTAAGAACGATAGTGGGAAACAATGAGGCATGACACAGGGCGCCCGTCCCGGGTATCAGTGTGGGCAGCACACACCAGCATGACGGCACTTCAGAAGGGCTATCTGGGCCTGCGGGAGCCATGTGCACTCACAGACCATGGTGAGACCCGAGGCTGGAGCAGGGGTCCTGGGCAGGGGCGGGAGAAGGATGGAACGGGCTGACGACAGACCTTGTAAGGTCTGGAATGATAAATGAAAAGCCAAGGTGTTGACCCCCTTGTAGTTTCATGAAAACTAACGTGGCAAAGTGGCCATAAAAAGCAATCCACAGTTGGGCTGGTCCAAAGAGCCCAACACTAAACATTGCACTGGCCACACTGGCCCATGTGACCACACGCAAGGATACCAGTATAACCGTCACTCTGATGCACCCCTCCTGGTGTCGATCAGCTGCTCACCAGTTACACACTGAGCAAGCAGCACTACTGACCAGCAGAGGTCCACGTGAAGACAAGCACGGGGGCCAGGCTTTCCTGTCCCAGCTCACCTTCCACTGTGCTCGGCCTCCCCTCCTCCGTCTGCTCGTTCTCCTCGTTCTCCTGGTTCTCCGAGGAGCAGGCCCGGGAGTCCAACTGCTGGAGGATGGTGGGGCAGAAGTCCTGGAACTCACTCTGCCCGATCCGCGACTGGCTGCTGAGGTTGTGGGCAGCAAAGAGGGCTCCAGAACTGAAGCACTGAAACACAGGCGAGGGGCAGAGAGCCTCAGCACCAGTCATACCTTGCTCCAGGCAGTGACCGACTCAGCCTTCCAAGAAAGAACTGTCCACGTATCACTGATTCTGTGAGACTAATCTACAGGGGTGGGAGCAAGATGGTCTTTCAACTAGAAAAACGGGTAAGTTATCTTAGAGATCAGCCATCGGGTTTATACCTGTACACACCCCACCTACAACATCTGTAAGGGCCGCCCAGAGGTTCTGGAAGAAACTGAATTCCGATCATTCTTACCGGGATGTGCTTTCTAGAAAACGTGAGCCTATTTGCACACCTTAAGACACAGATTCAACCAGATAGCAAATCTGGCTGCACATCACAATAGCCCAGGGAACTATCCTATTACAATGCAGATTCCAGATACTTCTCCAGAGCTATGGGGGGGGGGGGGGGGCCGTAGTCAGCGTCCATTGGACATTAACCCTCCATCCCCTTGGGAGGCAGCAGGGGAGTTGTTCTCACACACTATTCCTATGAAACACGGCAGTTTTCCTTCTAATTATACTTCATACATGTCAGTCTCTATCTGAGTTTGGATTTACGTGGGTCTATCTCTAGAATCAGCCTTCTGGGTGTGTGGACAAGGGAGTTTCTGGGCCTTCAAAGCTGAGGATTCCACTGACCCCAAGACACTGCTGTTGTGCCGGGAAGCCTCTGGGGTCAGGCTGCATCAGCCCCTACGGCAGCCTCCCCACCAACTCAGACACTCACCGCGGCCCTGTGGTTCTGTATTCCGGCCACAGGGGTCCCTGATCTCTCCTTCAAGGCGAAGTTCCAGGACCCCTCACCTCAAACCTGCCGGGACTGTTCTAGCGAACACTCACCTCCCGGTCTCATTTTTTAATCCTACAAGGACTGTCCAATCCACAGCATTGAATGCTTCACGTCAATATCAGCTAACTCTGTTCTCACTGGCTGAGTTCCCCATCTTGACAATAAACCCCCTAAACATGACTCATTTTGTTAGGGGCAGGAGGGAGAGATAGAATAGTGGGGACTAGCTCTAGTTGTAAGAAATATTAATCATGTTCTGTTAACCATGGTTTGTTCTGATTAAAGAAAGCACATTCTGACCTGGCTGGAGGTTTTATGCCCCTGGACCTGGGAGTTAACCTTGCACTCATTCTCCTTGCCTATCATCATGGAAAGATTAACAACCCTGCTGCCAAGAGAAACAAGGGAGTCCCGGAGGTGCCCGCCCTTTGCAAGCCCCAAACCCCCGCCCCCACCCCAGCTGCTTTCCCTGTGATCTGTAACCGTTATACCCATTCTTATTCCTTTTGCCTACTTCCCCGTGTAATCTTGTCCTCCTACCCATAATAAGCAGCTGGCTTATGGGGGTAGGAGGGGAGAGAAGATTTTTGTGGATGACTTATTGCTCTCCCGTGCTGGCTGCTTAACTGGCTCAAGTAGTGACAGGCAGTCTGGACCCATTCGTTGTCCGGTTTCAATTTTTTCTCTATTTCTCCCAACACACAGCATAGGAAACAAAATAGATAGAAAGCAACTGCTGGCTGACTTCTACGTGGCTGCCTCAAATAGCCTTAGATTCAGATTAGCCAAGATGATAAGGGAGAAAGAACAGAGAGCCAGAAGCCAAAGACCTGGGCCTTAGTCCCGGTCCCTCCAGGATTTCACTACGGGACCCTCAGTGTTCTGTCCCGCAGAATAAAGATTTTCCATCTGCACCTAGAGGTGCCACGAGGCTCAACTAGGAGAGAGGATGAAGGGCTTTGTAATCTACAAACTCTGTTGGAAATGCTGGCTGCCTTGGGAGCTCCAGCAGTGCTGGGTGATCCCAGTGCAGCTGCAAGGAAGAGGCTGGAGGGCTGAGAACCCCACTTCCCACTACCCTTTGGTCATGGCTTCAAAACACCCATGCAGGTGGGAAGGCAGCGCAGCTGGAGGTTCAGACGTGCTGACCCAGGTGACGGGAAGAGCTGGCTTCTGCTGTGTCATCAAGGTTTGCCTACCCTCAGCCCCCGCTCCAGCACCTGACTGGACTGTGAGCCCCGAGAGCAGAGTGCTGAGCAGAGCCGGGAGCCTTACCGTGGACAGGTTCCTCTGTCCCTGAAGGGGCTGGGTGACATTGGCCTGGCCCACTCCCACCACCAGGTGGTTGAGCAGGGCCTTTAGCTGCTGCAGGTTGAGGCTGTCACCCTCCCCATAGCGATGCATGAGGTCCTGCAGGAAAGAGGCTGCACTGATGGCTGGCGTCCCCGTGGACACAGCATGAGTGTCAGGAGCAGCTGTCCATAAGCTGAGTAGGGTCAGCAGGAAGCAGCTAGGGTGTAGCAGCTTCATGGTGATAAGTAAACCTGCAAGAGCAAAAAGGCAGATGAGGGTGAGGCTTAAAAAACCTACCACTCAGCCCCAGCCAGGTAGCTCAGTTAGAGCGTCATCCTGATATGCCAGGGTTGTGGGTTGGATCCCCGTTGAAGGCACAAACCAAAATCAATCAATGAATGCCTAAATAAGTGGAACAACAAACTGATGTTTCTCTCTGTTCCTCCCTCCCCTGTCCCCCTCTAGAGTCAATAAATACAATTTTAAAGTCCTTATCTTTTAAAGATACAGAAATAATCATGGATTAAATAAAATCTGGGATTTGCTTCCAAATAATTGAGGAGGAGTACTGGCATGGGAGTACAGATGAGACAAGATGGGACATGAGTTGGTCATTGCTGAACCTGAGTGATGTGTAGATGGCAATTCATTATACTATTCAGTCTACTTTTGTATATGTTTGAAATTCTCCAAAACAAAAATCTAAAAAATTAATACTACAAGTAAAATAGGGAAAAAAACAGACTGGGAAAAATACACACCATCAAAAATGACAAAGGTTTATTTCTATCCTACCTAAATTAGGGTACAAACATGGAAAATATGTAGTCTCTCTGGTTTGTTAAGAGTACAAATGGAGCCCTAACCGGTTTGGCTCAGTGGATAGAGCGTCGGCCTGCGGACTGAAAGGGTCCCAGGTTCGATTCCGGTCAAGGGCATGTACCTTGGTTGCGGGCACATCCCCAGTGGGGAGTGTGCAGGAGGCAGCTGATCGATGTTTCTCTCTCATCGATGTTTCTAACTCTCTATCCCTCTCCCTTCTTCTCTGTAAAAAAATCAATAAAATATATATATTTTTAAAAAGAGTACAAATGGAAAAGATGGCTAATGCTACTGCTATTTATTAAAATAGCAACACAGATTTTTAAAAAAATAAAATAAAACCAAATGTTAGTGAGGTTGAACAACCAAAGAAGATGCAGCTGGTGGCTATAAAAATAATGTGAATCTTGAAAAGCTATGATAATAGAAGATTTTAAATCCTCTGAATCTGTAATTCTACTTCTAGAATTTACAGCCACAGAAACAATTCAAAAACAAAAAGGCTACAGGCAGAAAGATGTGTTAGGGTGAAATTTAAGGTTAAGAAGAACAATTATGTAATAGAGTTAAGAACTGAGAAGGAACAAAGAAAAATGAAAGCTTTAAGACAGTAGGACAAACGACTTTTCATTGGTTAAATCATTTCCCTTAGTACAGTTACAATTTAATTAGTGAAATAAATATCAGGAAGGGAAAAGGGCCTCCTATTTAATCCAGACCCAGGACCCGGTCACTGCAGTTGTTTCCACACCTCCCTGACCAGGAGGCCTCGCTGTGGGTCACTCCACCTCCAGCCTCTGCTTGCGACAGAGGAACTACACAGCAGAGTGGTTCTGTGGTGGGCAGTCAGACAGACGTGAGCAGAGCAAGGACGATGGGCCAGGTACAAAAGGTCACCAGGGTGGAAACCCCCCAGGTGCTTAGCAAGGGACAACCAATTGTAGGGTGGGACCTGCCCCGTAGGGTGACCTTTCTTCCCCTAGCATATCGCTGGTCACGCGGTTTGGACCCCCTGACCTTTCCTCCCTAGAGATAACATCTAGACCTCAGCCATATTTCAGCTCCTGGCCCAGATAAGCAACAGAACCAGCCACAGCTGTCCTCAGGACCAGCTGCATTGGATACCGACCCCCTGCCCTGGTGCCGGCCAATCAATCAGTGGAGACCACAACCCTGAAAGGACACACCTGGAAAACTGCTGAATATGCTATTGAGATCTTCCCCTGGGACCGCCCCTAAAATCTCCACCCCTAAAACCCTTAGGACAGAGGACCCAGTGCGCTCTCCCTTTCCCTTCCTCTTCCCCCTCCCTGCCCCACTCCTAAGCTCCCTCACTCCCAGGCTCCAAGGGCCCTTCCTTGACCTCTATAACTTGTTTCCTAAGCCCTTTTCTTCTAGGAATTACTTTTTCTACCTCTGTGATTTTATAAATAAACTAGAGGTCCAGTGCATGACTGAATCATGCACATGTAGGGTCCCCTACACGCTTTCGATCGCGGGGGAGCTGGGTGCCTGTCCGCTGGTGCACCAGGCCTTTCGGAAGCCTCTGGCTCAGCGGAGGCTTCTGAAAGGCCTGGTGCCAGAGCAGACAGGCACCCAGCTCCCCAGCTTTTGATGGTCCACGGCGGGACGTGAGCTCGCTGCCCCAGAGGTCCCTTCTGTGCCGCAGCACAGCCACGGCGCAGACGCTGGCCCAATCGGCTACCCCGGCCACCCCGAGTCCCGCCCCCTGCGCCTCCTGCTGGCCCAATCATGGGCGTAGCGGAGTGATGGTAATTTACATATTACCATTTTATTAGGTAGGATATTCTCTTACAGTTTGGGTCTTGGCTCTGAATTCTTTCCTAGCCAGGACCCAAGCACCAAGGTTGCAGAACCAAAGTTTGGTCTGACCCCCTGGTCAGACACCTAGTGCCGTTCCGGCCGCCTACTACAGCTCAGAGCAGGCCTGTTTGCATCCCGGATCTGCCCCTTACCGGCTGTGTGATCTCCGGTGAGGTATTAACCAGCGTCAACATTCTAGAATCACCCAGACCAGTGATGGCCTTTGGTGTCAGAAAGACCTAGCTTGAATTCCCGCAATACTGCTTACCCAGAGTGACCTTGGCCAAGTGACTTTGGCTTCTCTCCACACTTTGGTTTTCTCATCGATAAATTTGGTAGCACTCACTGGATTACTGTGAAGATTTACTGCAATGAGCTATGATAAGTCTACTGATACTGAGTGCATGGGCTTTAGAAAGCACTCAATAAAGTGTGGCTATTACTTTAAGACTTATAATCAGCAGAGTTCCTCTATTTTGACTCCTTCTCAGCCCAGATACTGAGCTGCTAACAGAAATATTCCTTTGGCTGACTTTATTTATTCCAGGCCTGTGGCCTGCACATCACACAAGTCCCTGACCGAAAGCACATCTGGGATTCCAGGCGGTATGGGGCATACACAGAATCTGAGGGCACAAAGCATCACTCTTTATGGAATACTAGAGGCCTGGTGCATGAAAATTCATGCACCGGAGGGGGGTCCCTCAGCCTGACCTGCCCCCTCTCACAGCCCAGGAGCCCTCAGGGGCAGGAGGCGACCCGGCAATCAGGGGAAGGTGTTGCCCCATCACACTTCTGCTGCTGCCACTGCTGGCAGCGCAAGCCTAGGCCGGTCTTGGTTACCTGAGCCTCGGGCGGCCCTGGGTGGCTGGGCAGCCACCATCCAAGGCTTGCCTGCTCCTCGGGCCAGCCCTGGGCAGCTGGGGGCGCTGAGGGAACTGGGGGACTCCAGAGGCAGGTATGCGGCAAGGCTGAGCCTGTGGGCTCAGGGACTGGGTGCTGCCATCTTGTGGCTGTGGGTGCTGCCATCTTTGAGGGCATGGCAGTCAATTAGCATATTCCCTCCTTATTGGCTGTGGGCGCCGCCATCTTTGAGGGCGAGACAGTCAATTAGCATATTCCCTCCTTTATTGGCTGTGGGCACTGCCATCTTTGCAACAGTGTGAGGGTCAATTAGCATACTCTCTCTTTATTAGATAGGATACTTCAAGTCCCACAAACGAATGGATTAGGTATCACAAAAACAATGCTTTGTAAAAGTGTTACTTTGAGACTAACCACTCTCAAATCTCCACCAAGAACCAAAAGTTAAATTATGGTGTGCAGGGTGGCTCTTAGCCGAAAATGGCTAAACCCCATTGTACAAAGAAAGCTGTTCTCTGCCTGACCACACCCATCTAAGGGTCGAGTTGGACTGTCAAAATGAAGAGCTGCGTGGACTTAGGAAAGGAGAGGCAGAGAGGCAGCTAGTGCTACCCATGTGCACCTTGCTCTGCACTGATATTCATGATTCCTGTAAGAGAATCGGGACACTTATCCCCATCTACTAAACGAGGAGACGGGTTCAGAGATTGGAAACGTGATCCGTGGCCAGCAAATAGAGCAGTGAAGCCAGAAACTAAATTTTTCATGAAAGGAACCCAGGTCTGAATGACACTAAAGCCAGGGCACTCTTAACCACTGTCCCTGCTGGGTAGAGACACAAAAATACACACCCTGGTTCCCATGGAGACCCACAAAATCCTGCATCCTCTGGGCAGATGGGCCCCAGTTCCTATCAGCCCAGCAAGCACCAGTGTAGAGGAACCCTCAGATACGCCTCAGCAGCTGGCCTGTATTTTAGGGCTCCTTCTATAGAACCACTTCAACAAAAACAACTGTTCTACTTCAGCTATAGTTCTCAAATTTATCTGCAGCAACTTCAAAACATCAGAAAAAAACAAATGTAAAGATCTCTTCAAGTGTGAATTTTAGCTCTACCTAGATTGGTATTCATGTCAAGGTCACCATTTATTAAGTATTGGTTTTCACTGACCCAGTGGCCATGGCAGCCTGGAGCGGGTGGGTAGATTCAGCAAGTGGAGCCTTCCTGCCTGGCCAACACTCTGACGTAGCCCACCCCCCGGAGTCTAATAACAATGGGACGGTAGTAAGAAGTCCTGGTCCAGGGACCTGGGAGTTGCTCAAGACACTTCAAATCCAAGTGACCCTGAACTGTTGGCAGACACGAGAAGGGGAGCTTTCTGCTCCAATGCAGGTTTTTCTTCCCTTTACCTACAAGTTATTCTTGGAAAATAAGTTTCTAAAAAGAAAGAAGAGAGGCCAAGCACACATACAGCTCTTGGCATAGCTGGATGGTGCAGTTGGGCAAGTCCTCGCCGCGTGGCCTCAGCTGCAGGAGGAAGTTGGGTCTGCTAAGTCCATGGAAATGGGCGGGCCGGCGGGCCGCTGCAGTCCTCCCAAGGAGCTGAGCCCACTGCCCTCAAGGACACCTTCCAGGAGTGGTAGGAAGAGCATGTGGGACAGGGCATCAAAGGAAGTTGGAGAGACAAAGGCTTGAGGGTGCCATTGGCTCAGAAGACCAGGCTCTCCCACTAAAGAGAAGCTGCAGTCTCTCCACTCCTTTGTTCACTTGGCTTGGGTTCAAAGAAGTCAATTATTTTAGTGCCTTAGCGCTATCTCCAAGGCGTCAGACGCAATCCTTGCGGGGGCTGGGGGGAATGAAAGACCTATGAGGAAGCCGGACCCTCTGGGGAACTTCAGAGGTGTCCTTACCATCTTGGAGGCTCCTAAATCAGAACTGCACCTGCCTGTCACCTTCACTTGGTCCAGAAATGTCTCATCTTAGAAGCCGCACTCTGTCCTGTGGACACATTCCTGACTGCTGGGTTCACCATGCTGCATTCTTTCTATGCCCACCTCCCCTCTCAGAGAGGAACAAACATTCACTTCTCTTTGGGGTGACAAAGTAGTGTCATGCCATGATGCTTGGTCCAGAGGGTGGACATTGATGTGAGTAGAACAGGCAGCAGAGACCTGTGGGACCTGGGAGCTGCTAGGCCTCAAAACATCCACTCCCTTCCCTGACCACCAGCTGACTAGCTAGTCCACTATTCTCACTCTCAGATTCCTCTGGGGCCAGGAATGACATGTGGAAGGTAAGATCAAATGCTCCAGAGACAGCCTGGCTGGTGTAGTTCAATGGTTGAGCATCGACGTATGACCCAGGAGGTCATGATTCCATTCCCTGTCAGGGCACATGCCGGGGTTGTGGGCTTGATCCCCAGTAGGGGGCATGCAGGAAGCAGCTGATCAATGATTCTCTCTCATCATTGATATTTCTATCTCTCCCTATCCCTTCCTCTCTGAAATCAATAAAAATGTGTTTAAAAAATTTTTTTTAATGTTCCAGAGACAAACTTGGCTAAGGCATAACTGTGTCCAAGGCCAACTGGTAAACCACAGAAAACGGGTAAGACATGTGTTTGAAATCCTACCCAACTATGTTGAGTTGGTGGCCCCTCAAAGTATGGGCTAGTGGGAGCACAATAAATTACAAAGCTAGAGCTCTTCAGCTGCGGTCTCAGGCGGCTGGGGTGGCCATCCATGCAAGGGCAGTCTGAATTGGGACTTTTCATAGCACTTTATATAAAATTGAGAAAAGGCTGGCTGCTACACCAAATAATGACTCTGGGGGCTGGAGGGGTGGATGAGGGTTTGTAGTGAGCATGTGGGAGTAAGGGGACGCTGTAGTGATATGAATGATGTTCCCAGAGTGCTGGTCCCATTTCTCACTTGCCTCAATGAATCATCCTGAGCTTCCACTCAACTGTCTTCATCCCTACCTGAAATCCCAACATAAAAAGAGATGTCTAGTTACCCCACTGGCGTGGCTCAGTGGTTGAGTGTCAACCTATGAACCAGGAGGTCACGATTGATTCCTGGTCAGGGCACATGCCTGGGTTGTGGACTCAATCTCCAGTAGGGGGCAAGCAGGAGGCAGCCGACCAATGATTCTCTCATCATTGATGTTTCTCTCTCTCTCTCTTCCTCTCTGAAATCAATAAAAAAAGAAAAAATATATATATATATACACTAAGTGGCCAGATTATTACGATCTCTGAATGCATAATAATGTGGTCACTCAGTGTGTGTGTGTGTGTGTGTGTATAAAATATATATTAGAGGCCCAGTGCATTAATTATGCATGGGTGGGGTCCTGCCAGTCTGGCCAGGGGGAGGGGACATGGGCGGTTGGCTGGCCTGCCTGCTGGTCGAGGGGACAATTTGCATATTAGCCTTTCATTATATAGAATATACACTGAGTGGCCAGATTATTATCCGTTCAGAGATCATAATAATCTGGCCACTCAGTGTGTGTGTGTGTGTGTGTGTGTGTGTGTGTGTGTGTTTTTAAAGAGGTGTCTAGTTCTTTTACTTCCTCTCAGGACAGACAGCTGATGTCTCTGAGGCCCCTGTGGCCTCCGCACATTCCTCCAGGGCTGGGAGCATCAACGACACAACCAACTACTACAAGGCAGCTCCTACCCCTCTGGGGTTCTCTCCCACCAACAGCTCATCTCTGCAGACCCTCAAGTAGACTGGTCTTTCTACAGTCCCACCCCACCCCGTCAGAAGGCTGAGAAGTGTCAACCTAACAGGACCATCTCCCCAGTGGACATTCCCAAAGGCAGGCGGCTCTGAGTGAGTCCAGGGGCAACATTCCTGAGCCTCCCTGGGAAGACATCAAAAATCCCTGATACCTGCAGGCAACAGACACAGCCAGGCCTCGGGTGGAGGTGGAGGTCCTGAGGAATCAAAAATCCCGCATTCACCTCGCTCGGTTCCGTGGGTGATACGAACTAGGGCAGCACCAACTTTGGCAACAAAGGACCATGGACTTGGTGTGCGAAGTCCAATTTGCAGCGACTCCAAGCAACTCACTGACCTCACCAGGTTTGTTTCCTCATTTTGGAAAGAGGAAAACAAACCCTCAGTTTTATGAGTAGTAAGGAAGTTAAAGAATGTTGAAACACTATATAAAAATAAAGATTTCTGAGGTAAGATGGAGAATTGAAATGGCATCAAAAATTTCCTTCCCCTGATAATTAACATTTGAGTTAAAAAAAAAAAAAAGTATGAAAAGCAAGCAAGAAAAACAAAGTCACCAAGAGCAGCCAAACAAGGAGATGGGCAAACTCTGATATAATAACTTCAAAACCATAGGCAAGGAAAGGAATGTGGAGGCATCCCACATGGCTCATCTCCTAGCCGCCTAGCCAGGGCCCAGGGCTGAAAGCCTCGGTGATGAAGCAGACAGGAGAATTCTAACTTCTCCCAAATTGGGGGTGGGGGGCGGGGGGGGGGGAAGAGATGGAAAATTGCCAATTTCTCCCCCTCAATATAGGGAGTACTGGGGAAAGCTGCTGGGGAAAACACCAAATAGGTGAAATTCAAAGAACAATGGCTGACTCTCTTTGAGGGAAAGCAGGGCTCTGAGGCACATGCTGAATGAATTGAGGGAAAAGTGAGGATTCCTCCCCCTCCAAGAGAAAGGGAACACGCCTCCTAAATAAGTGAGCTGAGCCACACCCCTGGGGCTGTTACCAAAATCCCAGATCGGAAGACACTCCATCTCCCCTCCTCATACCCACAGTCCTCGCTCATCCAGGCTACAAAACAGGTCACAAATACCCAGCTCTCAGCACTGCTGTGGTGGGGATGGAGTCAAATCTACCTCAACGTGCTGGGAAGAAAGCCATGTCTGATTTTAGAGCCAACAGAGCCAGAGAGCACGAGCATGAACATGAAAAGAAAGAGCAGGCCAACCATGCAAAAGACAAAGACTGAAAGTACGACGTGACTCCCCACGACTGCCTCAGTGCAGAGTAACTTAGAATGTGATGCAACACACAGCTCACACATGAGATAAAAGGAGGTGCAGGCTTCCTAAGAACAAAACAACAGCACTGAAAAATAAATAAATTATAATGAACAGAACAAAATTCCGTCAGTAATTTTAAAAGACAAATACTGACAGAGGAAGGTTTGAGAGCATCACAGTGGATGCAGAAGTTTAAGACAAATGAAAACAAACACAGTCATGCGCCGCTTAACGACAGACATACATTCTGAGAAACGTGTCATTGGGCAATTTCGTCGTTGTGAACATCACAGAATGTACTTACACAAACCTATATGGTACAGGCCCGTGGTCGGCAAACTCATTAGTCAACGGAGCCAAATATCAACAGTACAACGATGGAAATTTCTTTTGAGAGCCAAATTTTTTAAACTTAAACTTCTTCTAACGCCACGTCTTCAAAATAGACTCGCCCAGGCCGTGGTATTTCGTGGAAGAGCCACACTCAAGGGGCCAAAGAGCCGCATGTGGCTCGGGAGCCGCAGTTTGCCGACCATGGGTATAGGCTATTGCTCTGCAGGGGAGGAAAAATAACTTTTCCTTGACCTTCTGAGTTCTTGGCTGAGACATAACTATAATAAAAGACAGATTAACAGAAGGAAAACAAATGCAAGTTTAATAACACATGTGCCTGCTACATACATGGGAGAGACCAGGCAAACTGAGTAACTCACCCAAAGAGCGGAAGCCACCACCTTAAATACCATCTTCAGGTGAAGACAAAAGAAGATGCTGGAGCCCTGGCCGGGTAGCTCAGTTGGTTAGAGCATCATCCCGATACGCCAAGGTTGCAGGCTGGCTCCCCAGGCAGGGCACATACGAGAAACAACCAATGAATGCATAATTAAGTGGAACAACAAATTGATGTTTCTCTCTCTCTCTCTCTCAAATAGATAAAAAATAAAAAAGATGTTGGGGGTGGAGGGAGTCAGTTATGGGAAGTTGCCAGGCAAAGCAGAGTAAACCAGGGTAGGGTTGTTAAGGTGGCTAAACAGACGCAGGTCATTGCCTTCTGCGCTGATAAGAGTTTCTGGAGATAAGGTCACCCCCCTCTTCCGGGTACAGTGAGGGAGACACCCTTACAAACGAAGGGTTCCCTTACAAGTGTGACTGTCCTTTACAAAAGGTAACTTCTACTTGGTTTTCAGAGCTTTTCACATGCGTGCTGTTCCTTAAAATTAACCAGCCTAAAATAATCCTTGTGCCAAAGAGACATATTTTGGGGTGACAAATTCTCTTCCCCTACAGCTCCTAGGCTGCAAACCGGACAGCATGCTGTTGTACTGAATCCCTGTACGCAACTGCACTACAACGTCACGATGGCTACGACAGGAATTTTTCAGCTTATAATCTTAGAGAAGCGTTGTCATATACGCAGTCATGCATTGACCGTGATGTCGTTACGGGCCACACGACTGTAACAAGAAGATCAGCATAGGGATAGTTAATTGGTGTTCCTGAAATAGAGAACCTGAGAATGGAATAGAGGGTACATTTCAAGATAAATACAAGATTTCCCTGAAATGAAAAGAAAAAAAAACACACCACAGAATCTGAAGATTTAAATAACACACTGTATTCCACAAAAATGTGATGCAGACAGAATGCTCAACACAGACAGACAGACAGACAGTTCAATGAAGCTACTGAAGTGTAAGACCTTTTCAGGCATCCAAAGGAAACATTTTTTTGCACCAAAATATTTTATTACAAAAATTGTTAAACATACTAAACTTATTTTAAGTGGCAGAAAATGCAGGCTGCCCTCGTCTTCCTCATAGCAACGTTCAGTATCACAAGGAAATGCAACAATGTTCACACAATTCCAAGAGAAAAGAAAATATGAACCACGGATATTATTCTCAACCAACATGAAATGCAGCTAAGTAATACATTTTTAAAAAGGAGCCCAGGAATGCAGAAACCATGGTAAGATGACTGATGGTAAGCAATAAACCCTTTAAATAAGAAATAATAGAAAAACTATGGGGGCCCTGGCTGGTGTGGCTCAGTTGGTTGAGCGTACAGTGGTTCAGTACAACAGGTCGATGGTTCGCTTCCCTGCCACGGCACATGCCCAGGTTGGGGGCTCACTCCCCAGTTAGGGTGCGTGAAAGTTACTCTCTCTCACACCCAAGTTCCCCTCCCCCTCTCCCTTCTTCTCTCTCTAGAATCAACAAAAACGTATTTTAAACAATTTTTTAAAAACAACTATGGGGATTATGGTTATAGAAAAGAACCTAAATGTTATAAAAATGGACGATTTAATAATATAATAAAAACAAGAGATGGGAAGAAAGGAAATGAGGAAAAAATGTGAAAATGGGAATGTATTCATTTTTCATGGCAAAGAGTCAATCAACAGTGTTTAAAATGGAAACAAGTAATTATAGCGATGACTCACAAGGTCTTATTTTTCTTAAATATATTTTTATTCATTTTAGAGAGGGAGGAAGGAGAGGGAGAGAAACACAGAAAAGCTGCTTCATGGCCCCTACTGGGAACCGAGCCTGCAATCAGGGCATGTACCCCAACCAGGATTCAAACCAGTGACCCCTCCGTGAACAGGACGACGCTCAACCAACTAAGCCACGCTGGCCATGGCACAAGGTCTTTTTTTTTTTTTGTTCTTAACCTTAGTGGGGGTCTTTGAGGAAATAACCTCTCTTATGAAAAACACGTTTCTTTAAAGCTTAATAATTCCTTTAATTTTGCTATGGTTTTTGTATCTACCTTTCTATGTCTGTCTGTGAGTATGCCTGGAAGATCATCTGCAGTAATGTCCACCTAATATTAGTGATATTTCTGTGTGGTGACATTTTGGAGTGTTTTGGTTATTATTATTATTATTTTTTACGTCAAGTCACTGATGTGTCCCAATGGGTGGGGGCACAGCATTATAAAAAAACATGCTTGATTATTTTTATAATCAAGGAGCTAGGGAGAATTTTCTAAATATGGCGCAAAACCTAGACACGGGAAAAGCAATAACTAATCCAGTTGAAAACAAAAACTGCCAAGTGTTCTACAAATAATTAGTATATTCCCAGTGTTGCTGGTCAACTAATATACAGGCATCGGTGCAAGTCCCAGCTGACCCAGGAGAATCCAGTAGTCTCTCAGCTCCAGCTCAGGGCTCGTCATGATCGCCCTCCAGGCCCTCTGGAGCCCAAAGGGCTTTGAGAAAAACGGTGGACCTCCACACCCCCCTAATGAGCCTGGTCGAGAGGCCTCTCCTCTCAGACAGGCTACAACCCCCTCCCAAGCACAGTGCAAATATTCCAGCTTAAAAGCCAGGCCAAGCCGCCCAGGATTCAATGGGCCCTTTCTTTTCCTGTCTCCTTGGGCCTCCCACCTCACTGCTCTGGAGCAGACCCTAAAAGGATGTGTTCTCTTCTTCCAGGTCCCACCCTCAGAACCTCAGCCTCCAGCTTTGGCCCAGGCAATGGCCGCCCAGGGTGGGAGATTTCGGTGGGCAGCACAGGAGGGCTGCCAGGGGGAGGGGGCAGGGGTGCCTAGAGGCAGCAGCTCACTTACTCTCCTCATGAAACCTCATGTGGCTGGGAGGGATAGGATGAGAAAACATTAAAAAAAAAAAAAAATGAGTGGTGACCCAGAAGCAGGGAACAAAATTAGAACCGGCAGCTTGCTGCTCACTGACCAATATTTACTGAGCTCCCCACTGCGTGTATCGTGCCTGTGAGAGGGAGGGCAGCCAGCACAGGCGGCAGGGATGGCTGATTTAGCCACATGCTGAGCCCCAAGCGAGGACCAGTAGGGGACGGAGGGAGTGCATTTGCCTGGCTCCACTGTTCCAGCCGGAGCCTGGGCTTGACAAAGCAAAGAAGTCCTCCAAAACCAACTGCCCGTGTCAGGCAGCCCAGTGAGCAGCAGCCAGCCCGCCAGACACCCCACCCAGAGCCCTCCCCACCGCCAGAGGCATGGCAAGAGTCACCCCGATTCTCATCATTCGTCCATCAACATTTCCCAGACACTCAATTGCAAAATTCTGACCTGTTGTCCTTGTAAGTCCACTCCTGTTTGTCAGGCCACGGGGCCCAGCATGTGGCTTAGGAATCATGGTACTATGCACATCTACCACTTACATCACCCACTGGAAGCAAATCCCCTGGCTTGTTATTCAGGGTCAAATAAGTAAGGAAAACATATGGTCTAGTGGCTAAATCATACGACGAGTTGGGCAGCCCTGGTTTCAAATGAGGGGCCTGCCACTAACTTACCATGTGACCCCGGCACAATTACACGCTCAACCTCTTAGGGGGACTCTGATAAAAGAGAGCTTAAAGGTACAGTGTACACGGTAGGTCTGTTCCTCTCCCCTGTCCTCCAAGTTCTCAAGCCTATCCCTTCACCTAAACCTGACTATTTCAGTGGCAGCTCAACTACCTTTTCTCCCAGGAAGGCTTCTTGGCCCCCACTCTGAACACTCTTCTCCAACTACTGTGGACTCCTACTGACCGCTCTCCCACAGTGCCCCTCCGCAGACTTTTGTTCTTTAAAGGCCAGGAGGGCCCTCCCCTCCCTTCCTCTTCCCCAGGACACAGAGGGGAGAGCAGAGAATTTCTGCTGGAAGATGGGGAGCCCGGCTGACGAGGAACAGCTCAGCACCTCCCCGCACCGGGATGCTAACTCTCCAGGGCCCACGGACCAAGTTTAACCCTGAAGTCAGTTGTCATGACCCTTATTGCTCTTCTTCTCTAGACCAGCGGTCGCCAACCTTTCGGACCTCACGGACCACCAGTGACCCGCGGACCACTGATTGGCGACCACCGCTCTAGACTAAATAACCTCCATTCCTTCGATTTCACCTATATTCACTGAACTAAAAGCTAGCTACACCTCCCAGACTTTTACAAAGTCAGTCCAAGAGTCCATTCGCTTAGCAAACACTCACTGCCTAACCAGTTTCATACCAGGAATCATGCTAGGTGCTGGTGATGTCTATCTAGTACCTGCCCTCGCAGATAAGGGAAAAACAATTCAACAAGTAACTTGCAAGAACGATGATGACATGGGTTATGTTTTGGTCAGGGTTCAGTTAGGCAATCGGAGCAGGAAGGGAATTTGCATGAGGTATTAAATATTAAATGGCTTAGAGAATCATCAGGAAAGCGGGAGAAACAGAATCTAGACTGAGCTTCCAGGAGCTACTCCCAAAAATCAGTGCAGAGCCGGGCTGCCAGGGAGCTGGGGCCCTCCACCATCAGGTATGGTCCAACGAAGCGGCCCGCTCAGAATTATGCCACCCCTGCCATGACCCACACCAGCAAAATGGATGTCCCAGAGCCCATCCGGAGGAAGGGGATGGCCACACACTTAAGACTGGGTCAAGTGCAGGCAACTGGCAGAGTCACACGTGAATTTTAGTGCAAGGATGTCTGGAAAGCATAGTTTTTGATTCTCTACTTCTAGTAGGCTGACTAAAATGTATTATCCAAATAGTGTACTTGGTAGTGGAAGGAGGCACTGTTAATAAACATGCCAGGACAACAGGAGTGAGCCACATGGTTTCCTTCACGGGGGTGCCTGGGAGCAAGCCCACCCACACCCCCCACCACAGATCAGATGAGGCGGAGTGCAGGAAGCTACAGAGAACACAGTGGGGCAGGCAAACCCAGTGTCAGGGGTCAGGGAAGGCCTCCAAAAAGAAACATTATTTCAGCAGAGACCCGAAGGGCGGTAAAAGTGGGCCAGGTGCCGGTGCCGGTGCCGAAGGTGAAGGGGGTGGAACCAATGGCCCAGGAAGACGCAGCTGCATTTGGAGAGGCTCCGTGAACACACGCATCTGAGAACTTAAGAGTCCAGTGTGGCAGGCGGACTCGAGAGGATGCGGAAGGAACCAGGGAAGGGCCGGTAGGCATGGCAAGGTGCTGGACTTCGTCTGGGGGGCAGTGGGATCATGTTCAGTAGAGATAGGGTCAGATTTGAGGTTGTGGTATGTCCATGTGGCTGCAGAGTGTAGAATGGCCTCAAGGTGGGTGAGAACAGAAGCGGGAGTCCAGGTAGCAGGCTCTCTGGTGTCCAGATGGGAGGACGCAGCACGCAACGGGGGCTAAAGAGCCAGGTTTCTTTCTCCGGCTTCACTCCAGCCTGAGGCCTCCCCTGCCTTTGGGCTGCTGGCCTCACAGTTTCCCACTAAGGAACTGAATAGGCTCCTTTAGTGGCCACGAGTAGAGAAACAAGCCCCTTCACTGTCCTCATCACCCGAAGTATCCGGGTGAGTGTGAGAGGGCCGACCACCCCCATCGTCGCCTAAATCAGCCTGAGGTTCGTCTGGCTCAAGTCTCTTTCTGTAGCAGGAGAGCCGTTTATAAATGCCAACTCCAACGCCTTGGCAGCAACACTCTGGGGGCAGAATTTGCCACCAAGGCTTCTCACAGGAAGTCTCTCTGTGATCCCTTCTTCCCCAAACGGGTCAGAAGAATACTCTGAGCCGAGCCCCAGGCGCCCTCTGGGAGGTGAGGCAGGCCCTTCCTAGACATGAGCCTTGATAAGACAGCACAGCAGGCAGAGGCATGCTTGGGTTCCCTGGAACAGTGAACCTCTCTCTAGTAGGAGACAGGCCCCAGGGCAGTTCCACTGATGTGCCTGCAGCAAAGGAAGACTCTGCCTGCCCCCGCAGGCCCACCTGGCCGGCCTCCCTCCCTCCCTCCCTCCTCGCCTCCTCCCTCCCTCCCTCCTCGCCGGCCTCAGTGCCCCTGCGCTCCACTGCCTCCACCTTTACCCTCCCATCCTGAAGCCCCCACTCCTCCTCAAAGACTCCGACCACACCAGCCTCTACAGCAGAGGTGCTGGATTCCGTGTAATCATTTCTCTAAGGAAAGTGGATCTCCAAGTGTGGTCCCTGGGCCACCTCATCACCACCACCTGGGAACTTGGAAGTGCAAATTCTCAGCCCCACCCAAACCTGTTGAATCAGAAACTGTGTCTTAAAAAGCCCTCCAGGTGACCACGATATACACCACTCTCGGGAAGATCTAGAGCTTTCCTGAGATCTCCAGATTTCTTCACCAAAGAGGGCAAGAGCCACTGATGTCCAGGGGTGGCCCCTTCCCACCCAGCACTCAGCCTCTGTGCACTTACAGCTCACAGGCACATGGCCAGGTCCCCCCTTCCCCCCGCCCCCGCCCCCGTAGAAAAGCACAGGCTGTACCTTCGATTTCTCAATGACCATAAATATTATCAGCAGAGCAACGAGTGAGCCCTCCTCCCATGAGAAAGAGGGTTACCGGGGAAAAAAGAAAGAAAACCCCCGATTTCCAAACTGGAGTGAGAAAGGGGGCAGGAAAGGGAGGGAAATTGAGCAATGGCATTCCTGAATCATAATTCCTCCGTTTTCCCTCCTACTGCCCAAACTTCCCAAATGGCTCGTTCTCTGCCCCAAGGTCTCTGCCAGTCACCATCTGATTATGGGGAGAAAGGCCTTCCCACTGTGGGTCTCTGTAAGTGACCAGAGCGCCCCTCTCGCTAAGATTCCCGAGAAACCACTAGAGCCCGCTGCCTCGTGCCTCTCATTCCCACTCTGTCACACCCCCTCCAACCCACCCCATCCCACCCCACCTGGATCAAAGCACTCGCCAGCTACAATACACACCTTCACTCCTCTGTGATGTATGTAAAACACATACATCACAAAATAAATATATCACTCCCCTCCACCCAACAACAGAGATTACTTCCTCTGCCTGGCAGGCAGCCAAGGGTCCCTCCAACTAGTCTCCTATTGCCTTTCCCCCTCACCTCCAGACTCTCTTGCCTGGAACCCTGGGCTCCATCCAAAATGCCCCACTCCTACCCCTCCCATCTCCACGCCCACCCACAGGACTGGAAGTCTGATTAACATCTGTTCGAAACATCTGTCGGAAAGCTGCATGTATGTGGACGTGTTCCAGGCACTCCCTCCACAAGTGTGAGGGCCTGGATGCGAGAGGAGGATGAACTACAGGAAGAAGCGCCATCCAGTCCGCCCTCCCTGCCCCAAGTCCTGGCCCCTGGGAAACGTTCTCATCTTCCTCTGACCCCTGCCCCTCTGTCTCAGGGGCACGCTGTCTTAGAAAGACAGTTCTAACTTTCAGTGAACTCCCTTGGTTGTTTCACTAACAATCCTAGGAGGCTGGTAGGATCTGAGTAAGTACTTGCCACGTGAATATGTAAATACAAAGGCATAAAGAGTAGCTCAACTGGTTAGAGCAGCTCAGTTGGTTAACGCCTCGTCCCAGTACCCCAACTAAGCAGTTCAATCACCGATCAGGGCACATAAATAAGTGGAATAACAAATCAATGTTTCTTACTCCCCCCCTTCCTCTCTCTCTCTCTCAAATCAATCAATAAAAAACAAATAGAACGGATACACCCTCACCTTCTCTACGGACGACAGAACGGCGGGGACAGACTTCACTGGAGATGCAGTATTTAGGGCCCTGGGCGCTTCTCAAAGCTCCTCCTGTCCAAGGGGCAAAGGAGAGCATGACCCCAACCCTGTGCCCTCCTGGTCCTTCCGTCGCTGCCAGGGCATCAGCTCTGGAGAGGCTGTCAAGGGCACTCACGGATGGAGTCCAGAGCCAAGGCCGCGGGTTTCTGGCTCCTGTCACATTTGGATCCAGAACAGGGCCAGAGAAAGACACACATAGGCAGTCACCCTGCCTCAGGCTAAACTACCCCATGTGGGCTGTGAGTGGGTACGGCGGCAGTCTCAGACAATACGGTGCAAAAGAAGCAACTTCCCGAACAACACAACTTGTGCCCATATTTCCATCGGCAATTCCACTCCCCTACCTCCTACAGACGGCTGTCTATTAAAAAGGGATCAACATTCTCGCCAGACTTAAAGGCTTACTACCTCTCTGGTTAATCCCAAACCCAATGGCAATCGTATTGCCACCTGAGAAGGGTTTCTGATTTTCGCTTGCAACTCAGACATGCTCTCATTTGGGTGACTTTCAACCTCAGAGAGAGAGAGAGAGAGAGAAAAAGAGAGAGAGAGAGAGAGAGAAGAGAGAGAGAGAGAGAGAGAGACATGAGAATTCTCACGGCAGCAGGCAGCACTTTTCACAATAACAAAAACCTTGAAGGTAACCCAAAAACCCAAAAGCAGGAGAGTGGCTGAATAAACAAACCCATCCTCACAACAGAAGCATATGCAACAAAGAAGACGGACTACAGCGAGTTAACACTGAGTGCTACTCATCCTTTGTGACCTCTCCCCTCCAAGAAGAGGTCACAGATTGCTACTCATCCTTCGTGATCTTTCCTCCAGGAAGATTTGGAAGGAACTGCTGTACCCTCCCCGGGGACAAGAGCCCATTCCAGTTTTCCTTGTAAAGCCGACACACCACAGGGCATGTGGAGGGAGGCAATGCTGAAATTCGAGTTGAAATAAACTCTCTTAACCAGCTTTCCAGCTTCCGCTGTCAGAGTTCTCTCGTTCTCTCTCTCTCTCATCTCTCTCTCTCTCTCTCTCTCTCTCTCTCTCTCTCTCGGGGTTGCCTCCTGCACGCCCCACTGGGGATTGCACGCCCCACTGGGGATTGAGCCCGCAGCCTGGACATGTGCCCTGACCGGGAATGGAACCGTGACCTCCTGGTTCATAGGTCGATGCTCAACCTCTGAGCCACACTGGGTATAACAGATACACATGTAAAGTACCCAAATCTTAAATGTAAGGCTCAATGAAAGAGTCATCCTTTTAAAGTACAAATCTGATCACAGCACTTTCTTTGCTTTAAACCCTCCAATGACTTCCCAGTATAGGGGGAATAAAATCTAAACCCCTATTTCTGGCCTGTAAACCACTGTGTCATCTAGTCCTTGCTGACTCCACTGACCTTTATCACTAAGCCCTCTTCTCACTGGGATCCAGCCATCCTGCCCTCTTTCTCTCCCTTTAACACATCAAGTGCATTCTGACCTCAGGGCCTTTGCACTTGCTGTTCCCTCTAACTTAAATGCTCTTCCCTTAGATCTTCATATCATGTCTCAGTCCAAATGTCACCTCCTCAAAGTGGAGGGCCACCTGGTCAAAAAAGAAGGGGAGGGTGGGGGGAAGCCCACTCACAGTCATTCAGAACCCCAACACCCTGTTTTATTATCTTCTTAGCTATTATCACCACCTATTATAGTCTCTCTTTTTTTGTTTACATATTTAATATCCTCCTACTAGCCTCCACAGTGGTGGAGACTTGGCCTATTTTGCCTCCTGCAGAGCCTGAAGGAGTGAGTGCCTAGCAGGGAGGCTGCCCAAAGGATTCCTGCTGAACGAGTGTGCTAATTCCCCTGCCCACCGTTCAGCTTAGAATTCTTTTGTGCTTTGGTCTCTACCCGCAGTTGAACTACAAGCATCCTCAGGGGGGCAGGACACCCCTTCTCCTGCAGCTCCAATAGAACTGAAGTTGGAGTACAAAACCTAAGGTAGAAAAATTAAAGAAAAACTTCAGGGGGTCCAGGAGGAAGGTGGTGGGAGAGGCAGGCACAGGCCGGCAGCCTCCCTTCCCCACAACCCTGAAGGCCCGTGTGTGGAGAACAGGCCACCATCTGACGACCCTCCCGAAAATAACACATTAACTCTTCCCTGCGGCAGGGGCAGAAAAGCAAAGGAAACCCCGCAAGTACAGGCTGTTTCTAGAATTTCTCAGCTGCTCATGGAAATTCTGAGTCTTGGTCCCGTTGAACACAGCCTCTCTCAACGTGCCAATGACACACATCCTGAAACGCTGGGGGAGGGGCTCGTGGGCCGCTGCCAGGAGGGGGTGGAGTGAGAAGTGCCAAGGTCACAGGCACAATCTGGCCAACAGAGCTGTGCACACGCCATGGTTTACCGAGGGTCAAGGCCTCTGTCGCGGGAGGTACCCCCGCACAGGGTCTGGAGGGATGTCAGGGGGCGGCCGACAAGAGGGGAGCAAGAAGCGGAACAGAACCTCTGTCCCTGGGGCTGGTCAGGTTACCACCGAGGGCACTTGGCTAGTGGCCGGAGCCTGGGGGATGGGTGACTTTGTACTTGCTGCACCTTTCTGGGAAAGCTGATGAGAACGCCTGTGGCTTGCTGCCCCTGGAAACTACCCAGGGACCTGGTCTCCTGGGAACTTGCCGGGCCTCTCATATGGAAAGCCTCCAACATCAGGGGAATGGTCAGCACTGAAATACATACACGCCGATCAGTGTCCCCTGGTCCTGGGATGACAGAGCACAGGACCCACCATCAGTGAGCAGGGGAAAGGACAGGGACGGGAAGGGACGCCAGGGCTGACCGCCTCTGGCTCACGTGCTGGGAGGAAGGGCAGGGCCAGCCTCCTGAAGGCCGACATGGCTCCACCGTGTGCAGAAAGTGAGAGTCCACGGGGGGCTGGCCCGGAGCCCTCTGGTTTCCAGGAAAGAGTGCCGACAGTACAGCCTGCTCCCTGTGATTCACGGGACTCACACATGTACCACCCGCCTTTTCTCACACAGGCCAGCCTTTCAGGCTTCCAGTAAAAGACACAAGGGAAAAAACTGTGGCTTGGGCCTGTCCTCTCCCCACCCTCTTCCTTGGGGAGGACAGCCCAGCAATCCTGGGGGTGCTGGGTGGGGAGTGGTGGTGGTGGAGGCCTTCAGGTGAGCTGGCTGCCTCCCCGCCCCCCACCCCTACCAGTCCGCAGGGCACAGGGAAAGGCCCTAAGAGGTAAAGGGGATCTTACCAGAAGAAAAGGAATCCGTGGGATCAGGAGCAAGTTAGCTGGGGACAGCCTCTGCCCCCAAGACAGCAGTCAAAAATATTTACTAAGAACTTACTATACAATTTGCTAAACTATCCTTCTGAAGATTCAATAATTTAATAATCCTACTATCTGTGTGTAAGTGTGGTGGGCAGTTAGTCAGACGTGAGCAGAGCAAGGACGATGGGCCAGACAGAGAAAGTCAGCAGGATGGAAAGCCCCAGGTGCCTAGCAAAGGGCCGGTGTAGGGTGGGACCTTGCCCCCAGGGTGACTTTTCCTCCCCAGCACACAGCTGGTCATTTGGTTTGGACCCCCTGATGTTTCCTCCCTAGAGATAACATCTAGGCCTCAGTTGTATTTCAGCTCCAAGCCCAGAAAAGCAACAAAACCAGACAAGTGGACTGCATGGATGACCTGCATTACATAATGACTAGAGGCCTGGTATACGAAATCAGTGCACTGGAGGCGGGTGTCCCTCAGCACAGCCTGCACCCTCTCCAATCTGGGACCCCTAAGAGGATGTCCGACTGCCACAGGACATCACAATCCAGGACTCTCAATCCAGGACTGCTGGCTCCCAACTGCTTCCCTGACTGCCAGCCTGATCAACGCCTAACTGCTCCCCTGCCGGCCTGATTGCCCCCAACTGCCCTCCCCTGCAGGCCTGGTCGCCCCTAACTGCCCTCCCCTGCAGGCCTGATCGCCCACAACTACCCTCCCCTGCCGTCCATCTTGTGGTGGCCATCTTTGACCACACGGGGGGGAGGGGCATCTTGTGCGAGGGGATGAGGGTCAATTTGCATATTACCTCTTTATTAGATAGGATTCCCTGCCCTGGCATCAACCAACCAATCAGGAGAGACCCAGACTCAGAAAAGACACACCTGGAAAGCTGCTGAATATTCAATTAATATCTCCCCCTGGGACCTCCGCTAAAATCTCCACCCTTAAAACCCTTAGGACAGAGGACCCACTGGCTCCCTCCCAGAAGCACCATTCCCACCCCACCCCCCTCTCTGCCTTCCCAACCCCTCCCCCTCCCCCCAAGGGCATGGCCATTACTTCCCTCACTCCCAAGCTCTGAGAGCCTTCCTTGACCTCTATAACTTGTTTCCTAAGCCCATTTCTTGTAGGAATTACTTTTCTACCTCTGTGATTTTGTAAATAAATATTCTCTTACAGTTTGGGTCTTGGCTCTGAATTCTTTCCTAGCCAGAACCCAAGGTCCAGTGTGACCCCACCGGCCTAACACCTGGTGCAGTTCCCGCCACCTACACCTTAAGGACACCTGTTGTATAAGATTTTCACCCATGCTGAGTACTAAAACAGTATTCCATGTTTGCCAAATTGGTTAAAAATCATTCTTATGATCTCTTCATTTTCATTTCTTTGATTACCAGAGTGTGGATCATCACATTTTCAGGTTTACTAACATTTATATTTCTGCTTTTAGTAGCATGCCTGGAACATCCTTTCCCACCCTGAAATTATAGAAATACACACCTATATTTTCTTGTCTTTAAAAAATTTAAATTTCTAATTTGTCTAGAATTTAATTTTAGCACAGAGAAAGAGAATCTAACTTTTTAAATAACAGTTAGCCAATTATCTCAATACTGTTTAATGAATATCCATTTTCCTTGTAAACCTCAACCATGGAGTCAACAGAAAGTTAGAAATTGAGGTAAAGTCAAATCTATCCTTTGCACAGAGAGGCCACAGGTGGCTGGTCTAGCTAATGACATGTAAGAGCACAGCGTGGGTGCCCTCTCTTTCACTTCCTCCTTCCTGCTCAGGGGCACAGGCTGGCAAGTAACAACCATGAGGTCAAAGTCCACTGTGCTGAGGAGGCAGAGCAGACAGATAACTGGAGAGAGCCTGGGTTCCTACAGGCATCATGGAGCGGGAACACGGCCTCCCACGATGCTTTACTATCTGCCAATCAGCACTGGCTGCATGATGGTTATTTGCATCTAAACACCCCCTTGTAATATATCCATAATCCTTTTTTCCCCCTTCGTTTTAGAAGAACTGCTAGGATTTACTGTTACTTGCCAGGCATTGTGCTAAGCAATTTGTTTTCATTATCTCATGTAACCTTCTCAACAAGACACATTTTACAGTACTTCTCCAATGGTAAGTATCAAGGACAGCTTTTCTGAGCAGGGAAAGATACTGCCTTACCTGTGCATCTCTATAAGACAACTCCCTATTTCAGAAACATTAAAACAACAAAAAAGCATCTTAAAATTCAGCAAGCATTTTACAGATGAGGACACTGAGGCTAAGTAGGTTCGCTCAAAACCACACAATTAGTAAGAAATAATTCCATTATTGGTTGCTGAATTCCTACACATACTGAGGTCTGTTTTTGGATGTTCCTATTCTGTTCCATTTACCTGACTCTGTGACAATGTCACTAATTTTTTTCTTCATTATTATTTTTTTTCTGGTAAAGCAAGTCCAACTTCACTACTTTCTTTTTAAAATTGCTTTTGGCTATCCTTGTACATTTATTCTTGCAGAGAGAAAAAAAAAAAGAAAACTTAAAATTATCTTACCAAGTCTCAATACTTCGTTTTGGGAATTCATCCCAGGGGAATTATCCTGAGTGGGGGATTTCGGCTTTAAGGAATTGATGGAAATGTAGGCACAATAACAAATATCTATAGAGTGCCAGGGGAAAAGGCAATGAACGAAACAGACAAAAATCCCTACCTCATGCAGCGTGCAGCCTCAGCGCTCCTATTAGGGACACGGACAATAGAATGGGGTTGCTAAAGTAAGGTAACTCGTATGGCAAAGCTGTTTGAATACAGAGGTTAAGAGTTTGGGCTCTGAGTGAGAGACCCCAGTGTGAATCCTGAATCCGCAATTCACCAGCTTCAAGGCTTGGGTCAAGTAACAACTTCAAGAAGACTTATTTTCCTAATTTAGAAAAATAAAGCTACCAACAGTCTCTCCTCACAACAGTTAAGAAAATTAAATGAGATACCGAATATAAATGCAGGGCCTGATGTACAGTAGTTGTTCAACAAATGCTAGTTATTTGGGAGAAGACAGAGAAAGACGTTAACTGAAAAACGAGGGCTTACAAAGCTATGTACATCTTTCCTTAAAATGTGTACATTCATAGAAAAAGACTGAATATATATAACAAACTGTTAAACCCACTGGTGGGTTTAATGGTAACTTATCTTTTTATTTATCTGTGTTTTCTCTCTCTTTTTAAAAATGTTTTTATTGATTTCAGAGAGGAAGGGAGAGG
Organism: Eptesicus fuscus; assembly: GCF_027574615.1. Classification (NCBI taxonomy): domain Eukaryota; kingdom Metazoa; phylum Chordata; class Mammalia; order Chiroptera; family Vespertilionidae; genus Eptesicus; species Eptesicus fuscus. The sequence continues at coordinate 13,504,673 of NC_072478.1, forward strand.
GAGAGAGCAGTAGAAACATCAATGATGAGAGAGAGTCATTGATCAGCTGCCTGCTGCATGCCCCGCACTGGGGATTGAGCCCGCAACCTGGGCATGTGCCTGGGCCAGGAACCGAACCTGGTTCACAGGTTGACGCTCAACCACTGAGCCATGCCAGCTGGGCCAGCTGTATTTTCTATGGAATACTTTCAGGAAAGGGGAAAGGCTTAAAGATGACCATGTGGGAAGGCATGCTTCTCCCCTTTGTAAGATCTTTTAGAGTCTGGAGGTGGATTCCAGCACTAACCTGGCTGGTAAGTGTTCTGAATCAGAGCTACCTGGGTGAAATCCAGTGTCTGCACATCCAGTTCTGACAGATCAGCCTTGCTCGTTTGGGCACTGGTCTGACATTTCAGGACTGCTGGACTAGACACGGACCACCTACGACATCCTGCGATTTATCTGAACTCTGTAAAGTCAACTCCGCCTCTCCCACTGGTGGTACCAGACCTCAGCCTGCCCAGCCTGCAGGGGAACTGACAATGAGAGCTCCTCCCACAGAGGTAAGTTGTTGGTCTTGTGGAGTGTCTGGGTCCTAAGAACGCAGGGCCTCTGAAGCCAGCTTTAAAATTTATACCCACTTGCTTCTCAGATCTGTGTCAACCTGAGGGGAGCAGGCAGCCTGAGGCTGGGCCCTCGGCTCAACAGCAGCCAGGCCTGCTTTCTGTCTTAGGTTTAAAAAGAAATCTTCTTTCCTGTGCAGCTCTGTGAACCAGAGTTTACAAAGGACATTCTTCCCATCCTGAAGGCGGTGGGTTGAATAACATCCCCCAAATCCATGTCCACCCAAAAGTGCAGAAGGTGACCTTTTGGGAAATAGGGTCTTTGCAGATATACTTAGGATACCCATGACTGGTATCTTCACATGAGAAAGGAGGAGATTTGGACGCAGGCACAGAGAGAAGGCCACGTGCAGACGGCAGAGATGTGTGAGTGATGTTGTCACAAGCCAAGGAACACAATCACCTGGGGCCACCAGAAGCTGGAAGGATTCTCCCTAGAGCTTTGGGGGGAACGTGGCCTGGCTGACACCTTGAGTTCACAAACCAAGTTTGTGGCAATTTGCTAGGGCACCCCTAGGGAACTAACACCTTGTACCAGAATTTATAAGACCTTTGATCTCAGGCTCCCTCGCTGTGGTCGGCAGAATTCCCAGATGACCCCCAATGACCCTCACCCTTGTGTGTGGGCAGGACCTGTAAATATGATAGCACTCCTGCTATTGTGTTACATTATGCAGGCAAAAGGGATTCCGCTGGGATTAGCGGACCAACTTAGCTGACCTGAAGACAGGGAAATTATCCTGTAATGGCCAGAACTGATCAGGTGAACCCTGAAAAGGGACAGGCCCTTCCCGGCAAAGGGGATTTGAAGCATGAGAAGGACTCAGCATGGGAGAGAGAGTGCCTTCCAGTATGCAAGTGCAGCAGACACCAACTTAACCACGTGACCCAGGAAAACACCACCAGGAACATGACACTGACACCCTGACCTGATGCTCTGAAAAGGATGCAACATCGTGACTGTGATATTCTTGCCAACAACGCACAACCTCGTTCTAAGAAAGAACGAGAGGAACTGTCACAGACTGGAGGAGGCCAAAGGGAAATAATAACTAAACGCAATGCGGGATTACAGATCAGATCCTGGAACAGAAAAAGGATATCCGTGAAAATATCGGTGAGATTTAAATAAGGCCTGTGGCTGCCCTGGCCGGTTTGGCTCAGTGGATACAGCGTCAGCCTGCGGACTCAAGAGTCCCAGGTTTGATTCCGGTTGAGGGCATGTGCCTTGTTTGCGGGCACGTCCCCAGTGGTGGGTGTGCGGGAGGCAGCTAATCGATGTTTCTCTCTCATCGATGTTTCTGGCTCTCTATCCCTCTCCCTTCCTCTCTTTGAAAAATCAATAAAATATATTTAAAAATAAATAAATAAGGCCTGTGGCTTGGCTAACGTGCCAATGTCGATTTCCTGTTCTTGGTAACTATCCTAAGGGGTGAGGGATAAAAAGGCACTCTGCTATATATTTCTTTTACAACTTTCCTTTAAGTCTAAAATTAGTCCCAAATAAAAAGATTGAAATAAAAGGAAATGGTTAAGTAAATTAACAGAGGCTGCCTCAGGATTACAGACCTTTTCTCGCATGCATCTTCATGCTCATCTTTACAACAAGTATGCATTACTTCTGATGACCAGAGGCAGAGGTTGGAATGAGTGGACTGGTGCAAACGATGTCGGTTTGGGGCCAAGGAACTGTTCTAGCCAAGAGCAGGATGGACCCCAAGACAGAGGGCTGCTAAAACAGAGCAACAGTCTTTAATAGGGAAACAGAAACTATTGGTACCTGAGACCCCAGAGCCCTTTAAAGTTGCTGGGCCCAAACTAAATTTCTAGCCACATCACTTATCCCTCCATCAGCCACTCTGGCCTGTATTGGCCACCCCTGCTCCAGGAACAAACATCGTTGTCATTCATTTGTTATTCACACAACTCTCCTTGCCAGGACTCCTCTCCTCCCTCTCCCCCTTAACTTGCCTTAATTCCACTTCCAGGAGGCCTTCCCAGACCACTGCTGCCCCAACTGCCTCACCTGTCCGCTCCCATCCCCGCCACCCTCGCCCCGCCTCCTTAAGTGTGTCTTGTCTGCCTCACTCAGTGGAGCTTAAGGAATGCCACAAGACAGCATGTAACTTCCCATGTGTACTCAGCTCACCTCCACACGTATCTTACCAGCATCTTTAGAGGAGCAACAGTGTTAGTCTGTCCTCATGGAGTGGAAGCGCTCTTGTGGCTGAGCGCCATGGGCCTGGACAATCCCTTCCAGCCCTCCTGCACATCCTGCAGCACACAGGCCCCCTGGCCACAAGCTGAGGATTTACTGACCAGGAGTCCGTTGTGCCTATTCCCAAAATCCTTTACGCCACTTCTATTTGTTTTTATGACTGTAATTGAGTTAAACAGTAACTGAACTATAAATGCAGAGAGAAACAGCTTTGATGATTTCTACAGAAGTAAAGGAAGTGTTCTAGAACAGCAATTCTGAAATTGTGGCCTTGGAGGACCCCTGGGTCACTGAGACCATTTCAGGAGGTCTGTGAGGTAAAAACTACTTTTCTTATAATGTTAAGATGTTAAAAGCTTTCTCATTCTCATTTTTCAGAAGCTACAGAAGGTGTGATGAATGTGTGCCAGGTAGTTTTCAGTTTTCTAGAAATTTCTAAGGTCAAGTTTAGAGTACAGATATATACGTTTTTCAGCCCTGGCTGGGTGGCTCAGTTGATTGGAGTCGTCTCAATACACCAGGGTTGCGGGTTCGATCTCCAGTCAGAGCACATACAAGAAGCAACCAATAAATGCATAAACAGGTGGAACAACAATTGATGATGTTTCTCTCTCTCAATTAAAAAAAAATCAATAAATATATACATTTTTAGAGATCATCTCATTTTGTTCAGCTGAGTATTTACTATCAAACTTACATCATACCTATTAGAATTTATCTAACTATCTACACTAATAAAAGTGTAATATGCTAATTAGACCAGATGACCTTCCGGAGGAAGCCGGGGCTGCGAGGGAGGCCTACTCTTGCACGAATTTTGTGCATTGGGCCTCTAGTCTAACAAATAATTATTTTCAAATCCTAAAGATATGTAAAAGTATAAAAAACTTTATTTTGCCGAAACCGGTTTGGCTCAGTGGATAGAGCGTCGGTCTGCGGACTGGAGGGTCCCAGGTTCGATTCCGGTCGAGGGCATGTACATTGGTTGCGGGCACATCCCCAGGTAGGGGGTGTGCAGGAGGCAGCTGGTCGATGTCTCTCTCTCATCGATGTTTCTGGCTTTCTATCCCTCTCCCTTCATCTCTGTGAAAAATCAATAAAATATATTTAAAAAAAAAAAAAACTTTATTTTCAAAGTTATTTTTCATAAAAATACGCTTTTTACATTAACATGTAATGACCTGTTTTTGTTATTTTAAATGAATAACTATTTTTAAACTTGTTTTAATTTTTACCATGATAAATATCAATAGGTATAGGCAAATAAGCAAAAGACAGTATTAAGGAATCCTAGGATCAAAAACTTTAAGAACTGCTCACCTAGAAAGATGTGTTACAAATGAAAAAAAAAAATTTTAATTAGGTGTGTGTGTTAAAAAAGTAGAATTCTGTATGTGGACTGGTTTGCAAATGTCTTTTTTTTTTTTTAATGAAAACTAATTAACAGACGTGTACATCCTTTCCCCAGCAATTCCACTTCTGAGAATTTCTTCTTTAGTCACATTTACACAATGTAGGAAATGCCATTTGTACAGTTTTTCACTGCAGCATTGCACATAATAACAAAATACAGAAAACAACCCAAGTTGGGAAGAGAGGGAGAACATACGCTGGTTAAAAATTTACTGTACTGCCATATTCTGGAATAATATGCAGTCACAATAAAAGAATGGTAAAAGTATTCTATGTGCTGATATGGAAAGATCTAACATAGTTGGTAGGTAAAAAAACAAGATGCTAAACAACATGTCTAAAATGCAAACTTACAGCATTTGTAAGATGTTTCACTGAGTACTGAACACGCGTGACTTTTTAAAATTTGTGTTGCTTTTTTTTTTATTCCTCTTCCGAGGATGTGTTTATTGATTTTTAGAGAGAAATGGAGTGAGAGACAGAGAAACATTAATGTGAGAGAGAAACATCAATCAGCTGCCTCCCTTATGCCCTGACCAGGATCGAACCAACGGAGGACCCACCTAGCCAGGGCACATGTGTGATTTTTTAAACTGTCTTTTTAGTTTTAGCCTTTTGATTTTCTTATTGTTGTTAATCCTCACCTGAGGATATTTTTTCCCCATTGATTTTTAGCAGAGAGAGAAGCATCGATGTCTCACATAGGATACCTTCCGCACGTGCCTGGACCAGGCTTGGGGATCGAGCCCTTGAGCGGAATAGAACCCGGTCAGTCCGAGGGCTGATGCTCTAACCACTGACCAAAACTGGCCAGGGCTAGCCTTTTTTGAGCTATGTGAATATATGACCTGGTGAAAAACATTAAATGGGAAGGAAAAAAAAGAGAGAAACCCCAGGTAATACACGTGGTGTGATTTTTATATACAAACAATTTGCAAGTCTGATTAAGGGATGTAGAGACCCAAAGAAAAGGCCCTGGCCCAAATGAAAGCTTTGGCAAATAAAAATAAATGCACGTGTTTTTAAGGTAAAATAAAATGTTTAAAACCTGGAATTTTTTTTTTAATTCCCAACTTTTGGCTGTTCTTATTTTTTTAATGTATATTTTTAAATTGGTTTTGAGAGAGGAAGGGAGAGGGAGAAAGAGAAACATCCATGTGAGAACAGAGCATTGATCTGCTGCTTCCTGCATGCCCCCCCCACCCCCGCCCCTCCAGCCCAGGAATCAAGCCAGCAACTTGGCATGTGCCCTAACTGGGAATCAAATCAGCAATCTTTCAGCATATGGGATGACACCCAACCAACTGAGCCACACTGGCCAGGGCTGATGTTCTTCATTAACTACTGATACTGAATGCACTGACCAAGAGCCTTTAAGAACTCACTATTAATAAATTCAAGACAGTCATCTCATTCACCAAACCCCAGACTCTCCTGGGCCTGATGATGGAGAAAGGTGAGGAGAGGCCTGAGCAGGCAGGCAGATCTCCAGTTTCCAAAGCAAGGAATTTGGTTTCCCAGGGCTGGTCATGCCAGGCTCTCTCAGGCTGATTCTGTGGCTGCCCTTCCTCCCACCTTTGTGGGAGCCCCAGAGGCTCTGCCTCTGCATCTCAGCTGGGCCCAACCAAGGATCCCCCCTCTGGGAGTCTCCACAGCTGCAGTGAGAGTGGGAATGGGCAGCTCGGGCTTGGGGACCTGTGGTGAGGCTGCCCTGCCTGTCCCCTGGGACAGCACGAGGCCCCTGGCTGGCAGCAGACTCTGGACTCCTTATCTGCTGGCACCCTGCCAGCCCGCCAGCCTGGAGGTCAGAGAAGTCCTCTCTAGATATCTAATGAGTCCTGGCTGGGGCCCCGCAGCATGACCCCTCCTCACCCACTTCCCACCCTCCCATGTCCCCAGGGAGTCAAAAAAGAGAATGAAGTTGTGGACTTCTCCAGGAGAAACTTCTCTCCACACAGACAAAGTCACTCACCTCCCCCCACACGCCCCCAAATGAGCAGAGACAACTGGCTCCTTCCTTTTCACATTTTCAAGGAAAACACTAGTATTATCAGCCATTTCATCAACACATTTAGGAACAAAAATGGAACTTTTCTTTGGTCTTCACCATCAAGCCTCTTGGCTGCTTGCTAGCAATGTGACTTGGGACAGACACCCATCAACCTCTCTAGATCCAGTTTCTTCAGTTGTAAAACAAAGGGCTACACTTGAAGCTTCCCAAAGTCCCTCCAGTTCAACATCCTATAGTCTGTGGTTCTGCAAAATGCCCGAGCATTTTGATATTTTTCAGGCATCAAATGGGAACAGACTGAATTATTTTGGCAGAATGGGGAGAAGGTCATATACAATCTATTCACAGCACTACTCTTCAGATTCCAAGATGCTGTAAATACTTGCCATGGATTGAGGTTGCTCCTGGAATAGAGTGGAGTGTGAGCAGGTAAGGGAAGATGGAGGTGGGAAGGGTGTGAAAACAGAACCAGTCCAGGGACTGATATATACTGCACGTACGCATGCATGCGTGCACAGTCAGGCCTTCTGCCTTTTTTTATCAGTCCCGAAGAGGCGTTTCCATTACCTGAAGAAATCAGAGCAGCTCCAAAAACTTCACGGTGGGAAAAGAAACTCTTTTCCCTTTGCCCAGTGAATCCATGGAGCAATCCCTGGCCACAGAAAAGAGGACTACACAGACAGTCAGGAAACTGCACCCATGTTCCTAAAGAGGAGATGAACCAACCTTAAATCTGGGCTCACCCCACTCCTACAACTCAACCCACCTATCAGCTTCTGGGACCCTAAATAATCCAGTCCATCCCACAGAAATAATGATGATGATGATAAGGGGGAGATTATCTCTACTATGTTCCAGACACAATCACAACATGCTGCATGGTGATGAGAACAGGCCCAGAGATTACGTATTTCTCCCTGCTGGACAGTGAGGGGGCCAGGATTTGAACAGATTCATCTGGCTCAAAAGACAGCATTCTTCTGCTACATGATACTACCTTTTAGCAAACTGCTCAAGTTCTCCGTGAACTTAATTGAACCCAACATTGGGACCTCTTCTTGCCTTGCTACCTCTTTCTCCATGCCTGTATGGATGTTCTTTCTGCCCAACACGAGTGTGCAGGAGCTGGGCCTCAACTCTCTTTGCATCCTGTGGTGGCCGGTGCAGAGCCAACCACAGACTAGGCCCTGAATGACCACTCGGAATCATGGGGCTTCTTCTTGCCCAAATGATAAGGCCAGTCATTCTGTGTTTGGTGCCCTCCAGTCAACCTGCAAACCAATGACAGGAAGGGCAGCACCAGTCTATCTCCTGGTCTCCACACAATTTATTAAAACTCACCTCTGAGTCTCCAACAGACTGCTAAAAGTTATGATTCTGGACATTCTCGTGCTTCACCAAGCTCCTCTGTTTTTACGGTTCTTGTTTTAAGAGGTAAGGATTGACGGATAAGAAACCACAGATCTAGTCAGACCTCAGCACTGACCTTTTCCCATGGACACAGGGCAAGTTAGGAGCGGAGCTGGGACAGAGGCCAGGTCAGCAAGGCCAGTCCCCACTGCACACTGTCATTACCACGTCCAGCGGCCTGCCCACGGAGCCTGGGTTTGTCTCCTAAGGAAAAGTAACTAAGGACAAACCCAAGCCCAGGGTGGCTCCAGGAGGAAGGGTCCGGTCAAAGCGACTCCCACATCCACCTTCCTTAGGCCCCTCACAAATCATGCTCACAGGCCCTGGCAGACGCTAAGTCCTCAAAACTGTAGCCACAATCCAGAGCTGATGATATTTTCTTGGCTTAACTGGACCTCAGGATCACAAGATGAAAATGCTTGGATGGCTATTTTGTCCTATTGCCCTAAACCACCAAGAGAGGGCAGCCTAAACCAGACCACCTAAATTGGTCGGTAGCGACCAAATATAGCTAAAAAGCCATGCCCTCTGGGCAAGCCAGGTCCGAGTTGGCTTAGTCCCTCCTTGCCATTCTCCATCTCCTGCTACCGGCCAGCCGGGAGATTTGGGTCATTTATCTTCAGCTGGGACACGGTCTGGCCGAGGTGAGGTGGGGTCCACCGTTGCTGGAAAGCCAAGTACGGACACCAGTGACCCTTCGGGGCCGCCCCAAGAGCTGCCACCAGATTTGCCATCTCCTCCCCCCTTTTCCTGGCCTCGCGTCGGTGAGCTCCAGGAAGCCTTCCTGAGCCTGCAGCGCGGCTTTCCACATTCTGACACCTTCTCCGACTCCCACATCCTGCGCTCTCCAGCCCATCGGACCGCTCCTGCCATCTCCCTTTCCTCCCCTAGTAACCTCACGGGGCACCTCGCCAGGTGTCGCCTCCATCCAGCGTGCGGGCCCGTGTGCGGATCCTCCGGAGCGACTCCCCGGTCCAGCCCGAGGCTTCAGGGACTGCGGCCGGGCTTCAGTGGCTCGGCGCAGCCGGGCCCCCACCCCCACCCGGTGACCAGAGCCCGGAGGCGCGCTGCTCCTCGGGGTGCCGCCGCATCCCGCCGGGCCCGCACGGTCCCGCCCGCGCGCCCTCCGCCCCTCACCTGAAGCTGGGGCGGACGCCACCGGGCCCGTGCAAATTCACAAGCCGGGTCCTCGGCGGCCCGAAGCGGCAGCGGAAGCGGCGGCGGCGACAGCAGCAGCTCTGCCCCGGAGTCCCCGCAAGGAGACCGCGTGTCCTCGCCCCCCTGCCTGCGTCCGTCCCCGCCACGCCGCGCATGCCCGCTATATAGCCTGCGCGTCAGCCTGGCCCCGCCCCCGCCCCCGCCCCGCCCCGCCCTGCGCTCCCCGGGGCCTGCCACGTGGGGCCGCCGCCTGCCGGAGGGCTACGTGCCGGAGCTGCCAGCCAGCTGCGGGCTAGACCCGGGCCCGCATCGGCCTTGCCCCGGGCGAGCCAGCGCCCTGCTGCGCCTCTAGGCCCTCGCCTGAGACCTTAGCTCGCCCAGATCCTACCTCACATCTTAGCTCCATTGGGGTCATCTTCTAATGCTTCAGTCCCCGCTTCTTTCCCTGCGGCCGCACGGGCTCCTCCTTCCTCTGGAAGCCTCCCATTAAGACTTCCTCGCCACCCCCATCCCCACCAACACCCCCACCCCCTTACATGGAAAGCTCTCACAACCGGCCCTCCATCCCCTAGGAGTAAGACTGCTTCTCACCTGACATGTATATGTATATTTTAACACATCTAATTAATATAAAAAGCTTCTCTCTCCCCTCCACAACTCAATTCTGAAATATATCCCAGAAAGGGACGCACCCAGACTGTTTCTTCTGTCAATTTCCCACCAGCCAAAAGAACAAAAATTTCCTGTTCACATGCCAAATAAACTATATTACACTCACTTTTCGAGCTCGGTGTCACTACTCCCCCAAATGATCAGGCTAAGGAGCCAGGTTTCTTAACCCAAAGCCGGGAGAAATGTTGATTTTTGTGTGAGGACTGTTTTAGGAATCTCTTGGTAGTGCGATAGTCCTATTGAGATGGATATCAGGCCTCGGAAATGCTAATTTCTTGAGAAAATAAGCCACCCATTAAACTATCACTGTCCTGTTGTTCTGGACAGCACTATTACTTCCTCTACTGCAAAGCCAGCTGCCACCTGGGTCTAGGAGACCAAAAAGAGGGGACTTTTGGCACAACTGTGGCTAGTACCCACATCCCTGTTCTAGCTCAGTGACTGGTGCCAGCCAGTCTGCATGTGCACAGGGAACGGGTACTGCATCCCACTGTGCAGGTCCTAGAGAGAGGACCCCCAAGATAGCAGCAGAATGGAAAGGAAAACAGACAATCTCTGGAGCAGTTGTCAGGAAGAATCAGGCTGGATGGCAGCTTGTCCCTCGGGACTGGGTAGAGAGGGGGAAAGAATGCATGAAGCAAAGCCAGAACAGGCAGATTGTTTATGCCACTCTTTAAGAGACTAGCTAAGCCCTGGGTTTTTCTAAAATTCAATTATCCTCACCCTGCAATTACAGAGCTCCAGTGGGTAAGGGATGGAGTAATGTTACTCTCATTTTCCAAGTGATTTCAAAATAATATTATCTCTTGCAGAATTTCCCTCAGAGCCCTGTCATCTTTGTAATAACCCTTTATATTTGTGTTTCTTGGTTAAATGTGAAGTATTTTTCAGACATGTCATCCATTTGATTTTGTTTTTAATTTTTAGGATTTTTTAAATTTATTGAGAGCAGAACATTGATCAGTTGTTCCATTTATTTATGCATTCATTGGTTGATTCTCATATGTGCCCTGACTGGGGATGGAACCTGTAACTTTAGCATATCCAGATGACACTCTAACCAACTAAGCTACCCCGCTAGGGCAATCCATTTGGGATTTTTTTTTTTTTTTAAAAAGAACAGTTTAGTGATTTTTAGAGAGAGAAACATCGATGTAAGAATGAAACATCCATGGATACTTCCTCCACACCCCTACCGGGATCCAGCCCAAAACCCAGGCATGTGCCCAGACCCGGTAATTGAACCAGCAATCTTTTGCTGTACAGGACAATGCCCAACCGACTGAGCAGCACTGGCCAGGGCCATTTGGGATTTTTAAAAAAATATATATATATTTCAATGATTTTTTACAGAGAGGTAGGGAGAGGGATGGAGAGTTAGAGAGAAACATTGATCAGCTTCCTCCTGCACACTCCCTACTGGGTATGTGCCCGTAACCAAGGCACATGCCCTTGACCGGAATCGAATCTGGGACCCTTGAGTCCGCAGGCTGACGCTCTATCCACTGAGCCAAACCGGTTAGGGCCCATTTGGGATTCTTAATCTCATCTTCAAAGGGGCTGTCAGAAATGGTCCAGTCTTTACTACTCCTTCCTGAGTTTGCAATTCTGAGAAAAGGAATGAGAAACTCACCAAAGATTAAGTAAAACAAGCATGTTCTAACACATAGAGCTCTGAAAAGCATGAAGGCCATAAATATATATTACAAAGGGTGTGAATCTCTTCTGAAAATTGAGGTCCAAAAGCAATCCCATCACTTTTCCAGGTCAGGTGTCAATACTACACACAGGGGAATAAGGCACTTGTCAGAGAGACGGTTGGGGAGGCAGGACAAGACACCCACCACAGGGCCTATCACAGCATTCTCACTTATTTGCAACCAGAGGGAAGGTAGAGCTGCCAAAGTCCACCAAGGCTGATAAGCTATCTGTATTCCATTAGGGGAATACAATTAATTATTAACATAGCTTGAAATCAAAAGGTCTTACTCTCCATATCCACCCACACACAACTTTCTATAAGTATACCCTAAGGCCATCCTTGTCGCTAATTAGTGCTCAGTCTTGCACACCTAGTACCAGGTTTAGGGACCCAATTCTATCTTTTTCTCTACCTATATTAGCTATGCCCCCTTTTCCGCTCATTACCTCATTTCCACTTGTCAAAATTCTAACTCTTCAAAGCCACCTCCCTTCAGAAAGCTTCTAGATTTTTCTGAAGTATTATTTGATCTGCCCTTTCAAATTTTTAGTGTAACCCACATTAAAAAATAACTTATATGGCAAGTAACAATATAGCAAACAAATATTTTTTAAAATTTCTTTAGTATAAGCACTGTACTGATATTTTATATTCTATTTCAATTTTTTAAGCCCTGCTGGAGTGGCTCAGTTGGTTGAGCTTCAGCTCATGAACTGAAAGGTCACCAGTTCAATTTCTGGTCAGGGAACATGCCTGGGTTGCAGCCTCAATCCCCAGTAGGGGGCATGTGGGAGAAGCCAATTTATGTTTTGCACATCAATGTTTCTCTCTCTCTCTCTCCCCCTCTCCCTTCCTCTCTCTCTAATATGAATAAAAATATATTTTTTAAAAGTGGTAACAGCCCTGTCTGGGTGGCTCAGTTGGTTGGAGTGTCATCCTGTACACCAGAAAGGTTGCAGGTTCGATTTCCAGTGTGGGCACATACCTAGGTTTCAAGTTTGATTCCCATGGGGGCATGTACAAGAGACAACCACTCAATTTTTCTAACATTAATCTTTCTCTCTCTCTCCCTTCCTCCCGCCCCCTCTCTTTAAAATCAATAGAAAACATATAATCTGGTTACAATTAAATAAATAAAAATAAATAAACAGTGGTAACAAAACCTCTAAATATATTTCATGACCCATTTTGGGTCATGATCCACAGAATTAAAACATTTTATATGGCTTATAGTACTTGCATTTTCCCCTTCATTTTTTTAAACTTCTATTCCTAACTTAATTTGTCATCTTTTAAAAAATATATGTTTTTTTTATTGATTTCAGAGAAGAAGGGAGAGGGAAGACAGAAACATCAATGCTAAGAGAGAATCATTGATTGGCTGCCTCACGCATGCCCCACACTGGGCATCAAGCCCGAAACCCGGGCATGCACCCAGACCCAGAATCGAACCATGACCTCCTGGCCCAAAGGTCAACACTCAACCACTGAGCCACGCCAACTAGGCCTAATCTTTCTTGATTACCAAATATTTCTGTATATACATGCATTCCCTAAACATAACATCTTGCACATAACAGATTCTCAATAAATATTTGTTGGATGAAAGAATAGACTAGCTCACTACGTTTGATGTTGGGTAATATTTAAAAGAACTAAGCACAAAAATCTGACATTTCCAGGACTGCTATTTCCCTCTGGCAAGATACCATACCTACCTGATAAAGGATAAGCAGACAGATTTCCTGTAGCTGAAGAGAGTGACCAGCCTTGGGAAAGAAACCAGAGAAATGAGTCCCCCAGCCTTGAGTGTGTATAGGGTGGGACTGGGGACTAAGAATATTAAAGCACCTCTGTGGTCTGAGTCAACAAGGTAGGCAACTTGATTCCCAGTGAGGAGACAGAGGGAAGCTAGGTAGTCAGGAATTAGGACCACTGGAAGAGAAATGAAACCAAAAACCCAACTAGGCAGAGTTACTAAGGCACCTCAACTGGGCAGGGAAGGAAAGGTGTGCATGAGAGGCATGCACTTTAAAATGTATGAATGTTGCTAAGGCAGACAGCTTGCAGGTGACCAATCATAAGATAGTAAGGCATATAAACCAATCCCAAGGATGTTGCTAAATTCTTTGAAAAGACCAATCAGGTACTAACAAGCATATATACAAAAAAAGTGTGTGTGCTTCCTCTCCTCTCCCCCCTGCATGCTAGGTTCTTGGATTGAAGACAGGAGATGCATTGACTCTACAAATGGACTAATAGACTTTAACATTCGACTGGAACATGGAACATGGACACTGACCTGCTCCTGGATCCCAACTGCACCTTTTCCAGGACTGACTTCTCTCAATAAACTTTGGTCGCACTAACCATTTTTGTCTGTGACTTCATTCTTCCATTTTGCGAGACATCGAAGTTGGACTCAAAAACCCACATTTTGGTTTCACTAGGATGGGGAAGATCCACTCCCCAGCTATTAGGACAGTTTGAGAGGAACTGAAGAGAGAATCCAATGACCAACCAGGTTTTTATGATACTTTGAAGGAGAAAAATGAGTTTTCTATGTTTTGACATGACTTAACTAATTTAAGAGGATCAGAGGTGACTTAACTAATTTAAGAGGATCAGAGGGAATATACAGGTTCTAGTTTACCCCCAAATCATGTGAGAGAACTAACAGCCAACACTCTATCTTTCAAAAGAATTAGAACACTTTAGAAGCCTTGGTCATTTCTGTTATCATCTGATGGTTAAAACAGATGAAAAAGATAACTGGAAAGAGTAACACTCGGTCAGTAGCAAGTTATCTCTACAAATTCGTTCATTTCATCTAACATACCTAAATTGTTGGTATTTAATTGTTCATAGTATCTATAATAATAAAAACATAATATTCTAATTAGACTGGATGTCCTTCCTGACGACCTTCCAGACGAAGCTGGGGCTGTGAAGGAAGGCTGGATCCTGGGTGCCTGCCAGTGGCTGGAGGGAAGCCAGTACCGGCAGCTGGGGGAAAGAAGGCCTACTCTTGCATGAATTTCGTGCATCGGGCCTCTAGTTTCCTTATAATCCTCTTTATTTTCATAAGATCAGTAGTCCCCTCTTTCATTCCTGATTTTAGTAATTTGAATCTTTTGTTTTTTCTTGGCCAATCTAGCTAAAAGTTTGCCCATTTTGTCAGTGTTTCCAGAGAACCAACTTTTGATGATTTTCTCTGTTATATTTCTATTCTCCATTTCATTAATTTCTGCTCAGATCTTCATTAGAAAATATAATTACTTTTCTTCTCACCTTTAAAAGAAAATAGCTGGAAAAATAATTCCAACTTGAGGTTGCAGTTGCATTAAGTCATTTTTTTTGTCTTAAGTAACTGTTGTGGTTGATGACAGTCTGTGCTGAAAACTTTTCTTTGCAAGCAATCTTTTTCACATTTTTAAAATCCTCACCTGAGGATGGATGTTAGTGATTTTTAGAGAGAGGAAGGAGAAACATCTATTAGTTGCCTGGTTGCCTCCTGTACACACCCGAACCTGGGATCCATCCTGAAACCTAGGTATGTGCTCTGACCCTGACCAGGAATCAAACCCAAAACCTTTTGTTGTATGGGATGACACTCCAACCAACTGAGTCACCTGGCCAGGGATAACATCTAATTTTTAAAATTCTTTGTCTTTGGTGTTCAAGAGTTTCCTTCCAGCAGACCAAGGAGTGAATGTGCTTTTCTTTATCCTCAATAAGTTTCTTCAGATAGATGATTCATATTTGTCTCTAATTCTGGAAAATTTTGTCTTTATGTCTTCCATATTGTGTAGCTCATCCTTTCTATTTTAACTTGCAGGAACTCCTATTAGACAAATGTTGGCCCTTCTCTTTCTCTCCTCTTCCATTGTTCCCATTTATACCTCTCTGTACCACAATCCAATTGACTTAGCATTTGTTTCTATAGGGCTCCGGGTGCTCACCAATCTGAGCCAATCTTTTTTTATTTTATATTAATGTTTTTATTGATCTCCAAGAGAGGAAGGGAGAGGGTGAGATAGAAACATCATAGATCTGCCTTCTGCATCTCCCCTACTAGGGATTGAGCCCAAAACCTGAGCATGTGCCCTGACTAGGAATTAAACCACAACCTCCTGGTGCATGGGACGATGCTCAACCAACTGAGCCAGACCGGTTGGGCTGGGCTAATCTTCACGGTAGTTTTTTAAAAAATTTTTTTTATTGATTTCAGAGAGGAAGAGAGGAAGAGAGAGAAACATCAATGATGAGAGAATCATTGAAGGGCTGTCTCCTACTGGTGATAGAGCCCGCAATACAAGCATGTGCTCTAACTAGAATCGAAACCTCAACTCCTAGTTCATAGTTTGAAGCTCAACCATTGAGCCACACTGGCCAGGCCATGGTAATTTTTCAGCTTGATGTTCTTCCACATGCTAGTAATATAAACTAATACTATGCACACCTGTATGTGGCCCAGGCTTGGGAATTTTTGTGAATGCCTTTTTACCTTTGAGTTTCCTTGCTACTGCCCCAGGGACTCTACTCCCTTTCCAACTCCACTCTCTTTACCCAGATTTCTCTCCAGCAATCATGCACCTCACAGGGACTGAGGCCACATCTATCCTTACCTGGAATAAAACACCTCAGCACTCCTGCATTTTATCTATAACCGTGGGATCGTGTTGTCATCTATTACCATTCTGGCTGTCCTTTTTAATCCTTTGATATTTTCCTTCCTTTCTCCTTCCTTCCCTCCCATCTTTTCCTTGTCTCATTTCCCCACAACTCAGCTACTTAACAAAAACCAACTTTTTTCCTATTTGGCCAACATTTGTCAGTATGGTCAGCTCAGTGTGCCATCTTGCCAGAAGTCTCCCTAGTTTACTCATTTAAAAAATATATTTTTTGCCCCGGTCAGTGTGGCTCAGTTGGTTGGGCATCATCCCATGCATCCAGGGGATGCTGGTTCAATTCCTGGTCTGGGCCTGGGTTTCCGACTAGGTCCCAGTGGGAGGCATGCTGGAGGTGGATGATCCATGTTTCACCCTTGCATTGGTATTTCTCTCTCTCTAAAAATCAATTTTTAAAAACCTCAAAATATACACATATACTTTTTATTTTTTAAAACAGTTTTGAGTTCACAGAAAAACAGTGCAGAAAGTAGAGATTTCTCATATACAGCCAGCCTCCCCCGACATCAAAACCACCAGAGCTCTAACTGGTTTGGCTCAGTGGATAGAGCATCCACCTGCGAACTGAAAGGTCCCAGGTTTGATTCTGGTCAGGGGCATGTACCTTGGTTGCAGGCACATCCCCAGTAGGAGGTGTGCATGAGGCAGCTGATCAATGTTTCTCTCCCATCGATGTTTCTCTCTCTCTATCCCTCTCCCTTCCTCTCTGTAAAAAATCAATAAAATATATTAAAAAAAAAAAAACCACCACCACAGAGTGGTACATTTGTTACAACTGATGAACCTCCATTGACATATCATAACCACTCAAAGTCCATAGTTTACAAAAGGGCTCATGCTTAGTGTTTCACATTCTAAGGGTTTGGACAAATGTATAGCATGTATCCACCATCATAATGTCATATAGAATAGTTTCCTTGCGCTAAAAATCCTGTGACCTGCCTATTCATCCCTCCCTCTTCCTAACCGCCCCTCCATCTTTTTACCATCAACATAGTTTTTGCCTTTTCCAGAATGTTATATTGTTGAAATAATCTAGTAGAGACTTTTCAAATTGGCTTCCCTCATTTAGTAATGTATGATTAAGTTTCTTCCAGGTATTTTCATGGCTTGATAGCTCATTTCTTTTTAGCACTGAATATTTCTTTGTCTGGATGTACCACAGTTTATTTTTCCTTTCACCTACTCAAGGACATATTAGTTGCTTCCAAGTTTTGGCAATTATAAAGCTGCTATAAACATCTGTATGCAGGTTTTAGTGTGGACATAAATTTCAACTCATTTGAGCAAAATTCCAAGGGGTGTGATTGTTGAATCATATGGCAAGAGTATGTTTATTCTTGTTAGAAACTGCCAAACTGTCTTTCAAAGTGGCTGTATCATTCTGCATTCCCACCAACAATGAACAGAGTTCCTGTTGCTCCACGTCCTCACTAGTATTTGATGCTGTATTTGCGGTTTTGGCCATTCTAATATGTGTGTAGTGGTATCTCATTTTAATTTGTAATTCTCTAATGACATTTGGTGTTGACCACCTTTTCATGTTTATTTGCTAACTGTGTATCTTCTTTGGTCTGAGAGGCAGTTGGCAAAAACACCTGTCTGTTGAGGTCGTTTGCCCAGTTTTTATTATTTTTTATTATTATTTTTTAACTTATTGATTAAGGTGTTACATATGTGTCCTTATTCCCCCATTACCGCCCCCATCTCCCCCACACATACCCTCATCCCCATTGTCTGTGTCCATTGGTTAGGCTTATATGCATGTGTACAAGTCCTTTGGTTGATCTCTGCCCAGTTTTTAAAAAGATTTCCTTATTACTGAGTTGTTTTTTAATCCTTATCTGAGAATGTCTATTGATTTTAGAGAGGAAGGAAGAGAGAAACATTGATTGGCTGCCTCCACCACACACCCCCACCAACCAGGAATCAAATCCACAACCAAGGCATGTGTCCTGACTGGGAATTGAACCCAAAACCTTTTGGTATATGGGACAACGTTCCATCAAATGAACCACCCCGGCCAGGGCTCTTATTATTGTGGGGTTGTTGTTTTTTAATATATTTTATTGATTTTTTACAGAGGAAGGGAGAGGGATAGTTAGAAACATCAGTGAGAGAGAAACACTGATCAGCTGCCTCCTGCACACCTCCTACTGGGGATGTGCCTGCAACCAAAGTACATGCCCTTGACTGGAATCGAAGCTGGGACCCTTCAGTCCAGAGGCTGAAGCTCTATCCACTGAGCCAAACCAGTTAGGGCTGCGGGGTTTTTTTTGTTTTGTTTTTTAAATTAATTTTTAGAGAGAGAGGGAAAGAGAGAAACACCAGTGTAGTATCATAATAGTGAAACATCAATCGGTCACCCCCTGTATGCCCTGCACTGGAGTCAAGCACAAAACCTGAGCATGTGCCCTGACTGGGAACCGAATCAGCAACGTCCTGGTGGATGGGACAACACCCAACAAGCCACTCCAGCAGGGATTTACTGAGTTTTAAGAGCTCTTTGTATATTTGGGATAAGAGTGTTATCAGATATATTTTTTGCAAATATTTTCACCCAGTCTGTGGCTTACCTTTTTATTCTCTTGATTTTCCTAATTATTTAAAGAAAGCATTGAGTACAGACAGGAAGTCACTGAGAAACTCAAATGTGCAGCCACAGAGAGAGAGTAGCGTCTTCCTCAATCACTAAGAAATTTTCAGGCACAAATTTTAATGTTTTCAATATAAGAGCTAGTCATTTGGAAAACATCTTCCCTGCCTGGCTAAGTAGCTCAGTTGGTTAGAGCAGTGGTCGGCAAACTACGGCTTGCGAACCACATGCGGCTCGTGAGCCGTAGTTTGCAGCTCTGTTGACTAATGAGTATGCCGACCACTGCTAGACTAAATGTTACTGTGTAGTTGGAAGCTGTGAGGATTAGGCAATTGTGGCATATTGTGTGCAAAAAGGTAAAGAATGGTATACGACAGTGGTCAGCAAACTCATTAGTCAACAGAGTGGCAAACGGCGGCTCGTGAGCCGCATGTGGTTCGCAAGCCGCAGTTTGCCGACCACTGGGTTAGAGTATTGTCCTGATACACCAAGGCTGTCAGTTCAATCCCAGGTCAGGGCACATACAGGAGTCATCTAATGAATGCATGAATAAGTGGAACAACAAATCGATGTTTCTCACTCTCTTAAATTAATAAAAAAAGAAAATGTCTTCCTTTTTACACCATTCAGCAAAATGCTGCCCAAGTAAGTAGGGCCTGTAGCACTGTATAGAAATTAGGTTCTTTCTAGAATTAGTTAAAAAAGCACTGCATCACTTAAAAACATAATTTCTAAATAAATAGAAAGGGATGTAGTGATGCAGCAAGCAACCAGGATGCTTGGGAAGGTATTTTTAAGGATTATAGACACTGCGAAGACCATGCAGAAAAGGGCAAGCATTAGAAAAAGGGGAGGGACTGGGCCAGTGTGGCTCAGTGGTTGAGTGTCTAGCTATGAACCAGGAGGTCACCGTTTGATTCCCGGTCAGGGCACATGCTCAGGTTGCGGGTTCGGTCCCCAGTGTGGGGAGTGCAGGAGGCAGCTGATCAATGATTCTCTCTCATCATTGATGTTCCTATATCTCTCTCCATCTCCTTTCCTCTCTGAAATCAATAAAAATATGTTAAAAAGAAAAAGGGGAGGGGAGCTGGCTCTCACACAGACTAATAAAAATTGTCTGAGGGGAAAAGAGATTCAAAAAACAAGACAAACTCTAGCCGGTCTGGCTCAGTGGAGAGAACGTTGGCCCATGTTCTATTATGGTCAAATGCAGGCGCATTGGTTGCAGGATTAATCCCTGGACTAGACAGGGGCTGTGTGGGAGGCAGCCAATTGATGTTTCTCTCTAACATAGATTTTTCTCTGTCTCTCCCCCTCCCTCCCACTCTCTCTAAAAATCAGTGGGAAAATATCCTCGGGTGGGGATTAACAACAACAAAACAAGACAAAACACACACCTACACAAAAATGCTTCATTTGTCCCAGAAGTAAGACTGTTAGTGTCTCTTCCAAGAAATCTTACTACCCAGGTCTCAGTGAAATTACCTGGCTACTAATATTAGAGCTGTACCTTGAATGGCGAGTAATAAATTAACAATTCTAACAAGTGTTGTGGTTCTCTGAAGTAAAAAACAATATGAATATACTGACAACATTACTTCAAACACAACTACAGTAGATCCTCGGGTTACTTCGGAGATCATTCCTACGGCGTGACATTACACGATTTTCGCTGTGAGTGGGAACCCACCTACATAAGCACCTACGTCACTCACATGGAGCACACACACAGCAGTAATGAAGTGAAACAGTAAAAACAATTTAAAAGAAAGATAACAATTCCTGACCTTTACTTGTGGTAAAGAAATAATAAAAAACATAAAGCACATATGTACATGCATCGAAATGATGGAACTTTTTTTTTTTTAATAAATAAATGGGAGATGGCGACGTAACCACGAAATGACATATGTTAAGTCCGAAGTAACCCGAGGACTGCCTGTATACATTTACACAAATTTGTTTTCTTTTCTCACCTGGTGATCCAATCATTTCATATTAAGACCAAAAAATAAAGCAAGAAGACCAGGAATAAAAAGTGAAGAAATTTTGTATTATATTCTAGTATATTTTTTATTATGTAAGAGAAAATAAGTATTAAGAAATCTAACTTCCAAAGAGAAACTCAAAATGCTTTTAAAGAGAATCAGAAAACTGACAGAGCTAGTGCTCCAATTTGTTTGATTCAGTGTTTGCAAAGTTCCAGGTCTTCCCCTGACCTTACGAGCCGCGCTCCATGTGAAGCCAGAGTGCATGAGGACCACCATCCCAGGGATCCTCAACCTCTGCTGGGCTCCGGGACAAACTGACAATTTGCTAAAATTTCTCTTCTTACACATTGTCATATAAAATGGGACTTTCTGCTTCAACCCCCGCCTGTCATTACAGCAAAAAAAAAAATAAATACAAATTTGAAAAGGTTAACTGAAACTGGCTTTTAAAACCTAGTTAAAGCAAGATAAGACTGAAGAGACTGGAAAATTTTAAAACGGGGAAAATAAACACACACACAAAAAACAGAGCTTCCCCAAAACACTGGACCCCTCAGGCATGGTGACAACTTTCTAAACTGAAATGTCTGGAATTTGGCAGAAGTGTCATGTTTTCCAAAGCAACTTCTGGAAATCTTAACCTGGATTCAGAAAAATTCCTAACAAAATGAGCCAACAGCCAGAAAAGGTTACTAAGCAAGGAAAATGAGTGATTCAATTTATAAACATATATCCACAGAAAAGAAGGCCACAACTTGGGAGAAAGGTTCAAGAAAAACTCACACCCCATCATAAATCTTCCTTGATGTTGAATTTCACCTGTTTGGATTCTTAATTTAAAAAATGAAACTTACTAAAACTGAAATATACAGAAAAAAATTTATCTGGCCTCTCAGGAGGCCAAGTGAGCGCTAAACACCCCTTTCAACGCCAGCTTGTGATAGCGTCATAAACTCAAATCCCAGAGATTAGGTCAGCGAGCGCCTGACTATACCACCAGCTAGTTTACTACATGTTTTTCACACTTGCTAGCAGTAGCAATATCTTGAAATACTTGGCCTCACAGGCCTTTTTATTACCTTTCCCAGTTGCCCAAATAAAGTAACTCTCTACTTTAAGGACCTGCAGTGACTTCATTCATTATCACTTCTGGTACTAGAAATGGGAACTGCTTAGTAAGCAGAGCTTCTATGTGTAATTGCTACTTCTGCAGGTTTCTATAGCTCCTGATGGCTTTGCAGGCTTTTAAAGATTCCCCCATACTCACCCACTCCATCTACACAGTAGCAGTTATCACCCCAATTTGCTTTACAAAGGCAACATGGCAATTTCCAGCTGATACTTAGAATGGAACTTCCTTCTTGGTAATACCAGGTTTAAAATAGAGAAAACAGGAAAATCGCTGCTTGGCCTTTTGGCTAAGATCAAGTGTAGAAAAAACAGGAAAGAAGGTATCTTATTCTACTGGGTTGGCGAAAGGGAAAACATCAACACAAAAACCCCTTCAGTCTATGGATCCTACATGAGTCATAGCTGAGTTCTGAAGTCTGATTCCTCTAATCAGCTTATATCCTGGTTGTCCAGTCACAGGAAGAACAGGTTTTCACAGAGCTGGATGGCTGGTTCATGATGCAAAATTTGACCTGACAGGAAAGCTAGCTTGTGGGCATACTTGCAAGGAGCTGGAACTCTGATGGTACCAGGCCAATTCCAGTACATGTGGCACAGTTTGAAAGTCAACCTGCAGCCCAAGAAGAAAATATTATCCTTATTACTTTCCACCTTCATTCTGGGACGTGATTATGTGCTTAAGGGTGTATTCTTTCCAGCAAACTGTGGAATTAAGAAATACATGATGTATCTTTAAAAAATTTTTTTTACATGAGGCAACTTTTGGAAATCATTTTTTAACTAAATTTTTAAAACTGATTTTAGAGAAAGAGAAACATCTATTGTTCCATTTATTTATGCATTCACTGGTTGATTCTTGTTATGTGCCCTGATCAAAATTGCAACCTTGTTGTTTTGGGATGATGTTCTAACCCAGTGGTCGGCAAACTCATGAGTCAACAGAGCCAAATATCAACAGTACAACGATTGAAATTTCTTTTGAGAGCCAAATTTTTTAAACTTAAACTTCTTCTAACCCCACTTCTTCAAAATAGACTCGCCCAGGGCCGTGGTATTTTGTGGAAGAGCCACACTCAAGGGGCCAAAGAGCTGCATGTGGCTCGAGAGCCGCAGTTTGCTAACTACGGTTCTAACCAACTGAGCTACCCAGCCAGGGCTGGGAATCATTATTTTAAGTAGAATTGTTTCTATTTCCACCATTTGTAAGTCAAGAGGACATGGATGAATTCCCTCATGTTAGGTGCCCCTGTTTTTATATCAAAACAAGAAAAACAAGGAGATTTTTTTCCCCCCTCAACAGGCTGCAGAAGAGTAAGTACTCCAGCAAAATATTTATATAATCTGAGCTTAAGGGTTTGGGATATCAATTAGCTGCATCTCATTAATCATCAAAGAGCAGTTTTAAAAGACATAAATGCCTCAGACTGCTTAGGGGTGAAGCCTGGGCATCAGTATTTTTTAAGCTCTCCAAGTAAATTTAATGAACAATAGGATTGATTACCAACCACTCCTCAAAAAGTTACCATTATCATGAAAGACATGAAGAAACTCAAGGGGTAAATATTATTGGGGTTGGACAGTGACTTTACCTTAGCTAGCCAGTCATAGTGAGAAAGAGTAAGTTACTGGTCAGCTCACCTCTGCATATGATCGGGGCTCAGGTTTGCAGTGTTGAGAACACACACATAATGTGTAGGAATGCCACAACCCTGACGGACATGATGGGCAAGAAGGTAGAAGTCCACCCTAGTAAGGAAAAAAGTCAAAGCAATGATATGGTTGGATTTGACCAAACAGAGATAAAAAAGATCTTGGGAGATCATTTTAGCTCCCTCACCTAAGGCTCAGAGAGGTCAAATAACTGGCTCAAGGACACACAAGGACCAAACCATAATTAGAAATTGGGTTTCCCAACTCAATAGGCTATTCAAGAATCGTGGTAGAAACTAACACTCTGTGTGCAGAACATTTAGCATGCATGATCTTTTTAAAAAAAATAAAAATCTTTTTGTTGAAAATATTACATACTGGTATGTCCCCCTTTTTCCCAAAGCATACATGATCTTAAGAAAACAATGTATGTTCTATAGTTTACACCTAAGAGGTAAAATCTTTATTCTTGCTTTGTTTTTTTTTCTAATAGTTTTTTAAAAGCTTTATTTTTTTAAAAGATGGAAACGTATGTATTTAGCATGTTTTTTCTAATTACAATTTACATTCAATATTATTTTGTATTAGTTTCAGATGTGCAGCATAGTAGTTAGTCATATACTTTACAAAGAGTTCCCCCTGATATTTCCAGTATTCACCTGGCCCCATACATAGTTACTATACTATTATTGACTACATTTCCTATGCTGTACTTTACATCCCCATTAAATCTTTATTTTTTCAATAGTAAAATCTCTGAGGATTCCATTCCACATCTCCCCAGGCAACCTACCCATTCAATACCCAGGGAATGGATAACTTCTGCAATATATTCTTGCCGAAATGTCATGTTTTGTCCACTTACCACTCACAGCCTGTGATTGTATGATCTACCACAGTCCCAGGTGAGGGAGTTGCAAAGTGCTCGGTAGCAGCCAGGTACAGATTGGTGCTGATTTTCTTCTGAACTACAAATACCACCATCTTGGGCTGATAATTCTCAAAAGCCTCAAAACACTTCTGCAGCTGAGGAATCTCATAATTGGCAACTGTCTTTAGCTGGCCGTCAGACACTCCATCCCGGTACACCACAATCTTCTCTGGGAGACAGTGGTTCACCTGAAATGACACCTACTGAGATGAGAGGGGAGCCCTGAGACTAATGACCAGGCAGAGAGAGGCTTGCTCAGTGCACAGCTGGAGACGCAGCAGTCATTTCTACCCTTCCACTGGGTAGTAAACAGGTCTGGTAAGCAAAGGCATTACAAAATACAAACACAAAATAAGCACACATGCAAATGGCTCATACTCAAACAGTGTGAATAAAGTTAGAAGGAAGGAAGGAAAATTTGGGGCTGAGTCAATCTCCTACTACACTAATTACTGTTTAGGCTAAGAATAAGGTGAGCTGTTAGAGAAATTCTAACATAGACCACATATCCCACAGATCACCATCCTCACATTTTTATGTATCAGCAACATCCAAAGTTGCTAACAAGCGAAAGGGTCCTTTGCAAAATATCACCCTACAATCAGTTATAATGTGAAACATTTTTACTATAACTAAGTAATTAGCAAACAGTCATGGTAAATTGTCCATGGATCCAAATAAAATTAAATGCTGGCTTAAACCAGTTTGAAGAATTTTTTTTTCCATTTAGAGAATATAATTATGTTCTAGTCATGTCTGACTTCAACAGTTCAAGAGAACAGGCTGTTCCATTTTAAACTAGGAGTTCTCTGAGAAGTACTTTAGTTTAATTCAGTTATTAAGTGACAGTTTAATTCTGAGTGTGGTTCATTCTAGGATTTTGTTCACAATTCCCATCAAAAACCTAAATTATCATCCTGCAGGCGTGGCTCAGTGGTTGAGCATCGACCTATGAACCAGGAGGTCACGGTTGGATTCCCCATCAGGGCACAGGCCCGGGTTGTGGGCTCAGTTCCCAGTGTGGGGAGTGCAGGAGGCAGCCAATCAATGAGTCTCTCTCATCACTAATGTTTTTCTCTCTCCCTCTTCCTTTCTCTCTGAAGTCAATAAAAATATACTTAAAAATAAACAAACGAAAAACCTAAATTACCACTGAATTAAATAGGTACATGCTATACATTCTTTATAGGTTACTCTACATGAAAATTTACATTTAATTTCAATGACACCCTTTAAACATTAATAATCACCTAGAATCTGGTTAGAGCCTAAATTCAGATTTCAAATATTTTATGAATGTTCTTTTTTCCTGAGCCCCCGCAAGTTCTACATTTACAAACATGTAATTCATCTTCGTATTCCAAGATTGGAAGTACTGCCCCAGTCTGTAGCACTTTTGTGTGTGTATGTGCTGCTTTTGGCCATTTAGCATCAAGTCCACCTTTTGGGGGAAGAGTAGATTTAGTTTCCTCCTGCCTCCAATATGACAGTCTGGTGGGACTATTAATCAAGGTGCCTTCCCCTAATCAAATCCAGGCTTCTAGCACTATTGACAAGTAGGACTGGCTAATTCTTTGTTATTGGGGGCTGATAATATAAGATACTTAGCAGGTTGATACTTAGCAGATGCCAGTAGCAATCTCCCCAGTTATAACCCAAAATGTCACTGCACTAACCAAAGGACACAGAGGATTCAAACCATGCCAACAGAACACTCCTCCCTTGCTCTGAGTCTTGAGTAGAGACTGAAAATCACTTGCTCCCTCCACGGCAATACCTCTTCAGGTTCCTGCTTCTGGAACTCTAGAAGCTACCCTGGCTCCTGTCTATTTCCCAACGTGATGCTCAACCTTCTCACCAGTCCTCTGAGACTCCCCATGATCTTACCAATTACGTGAAAGTTAGCAAATTTCTGTGACTTCCCAAAAACCCCTGAGACACTGTGTTAATAGGTGAGTATCACAGGCACTTACTAGTAGATCTGGAAGAAGCCCTCATGTCACAGATGAGGAGACAGACAGGGAGTACACTGGATCTGGGGCCAGGTGACTTGGGACTGAGTCTGACTCTACTGCTGTTCAGCTATGAGTTTCCTTAGTTGAAAAAATGGATATAAATGACTACCTTTTTCTTGGGGTTGTTAAAAGAAATAAAATAAAATAACAAATATAATAATAAACAACATAAAGTGATGAAAATAAACAGATCCAGAGACAGAGAAGCATCGATCAGACCGTTAAACCTCAGAGGGAAGACAAGGGAGGGTGGGGGGGAGGGAGAGAGATCAACCAAAGGACTTGTATGCATGCATATAAGCATAACCAATGGACACAGACACTAGGGGGGTGAGGGCATGAGTGGGGGTGGGGGTTGGGGAAGCAATGGGGGGATAAGGACACATATGTAATATCTTAATCAATACAGAAAAAAATTAAAATTAAAAATTAAAAAAAAGAAATACAGGTTCCAGAAAAAAATATATATATATACAGGGTGGGGCAAAAGCAGGTTTACAGTCGTTCACATGGAAAATAATACAATAATTAATAAATAATAACACAACAATAAACTGTTTCACATACTCACAACCTACTTTTGCCCCACCCTGCATATGTATGTATCTTAAAAGCTATACACAAAAGTTGAAAATGATCTACATCAAGGAAATACAGATATTATGAAGTACAGAAAAGGGACAAAACAAGATCAGTGGAGTGAAAAATAGAATCAAATTCATTTGAAGTATTCACAGATATTACCTCTTTCTTTAAAATTTGCTAACCAACCACTGAATGTGATTCACTATACTTTGCCCTATGTAAGCTTACAGTAGAAGTGAAAGACATGATTCCTGCTATCAAGGAGCTTAAAAACCTAACAATAGTCAATAATGGTAAGTGTTCCAGGTCATCTGGTCTATTCTTCTCACTTCATAAATGATAATAAAACTATGTTCTAAGGAGGGGTCAGGATATACGACAAATCACAATATTAACACATAAATGTTAAATGTACTGTATATTAAACCAGTGCATAAAACAATAAATTAATGAGTTCCTTGAAAGCAGGACTATGCTTGTTTGGCTTGGTATCCCTCGCTCTGAATACAATGGCAAAGGTCAAGCAGAAAATAAGTATCTGCTGAAAATCTGAGATACCCTTTCCTTTTATGGGTGTCTCAATTTGTTCATAGAACACACCTAATGCCCACTAGTTATGAGCCATTGTTTCTAGTCTCATAAAATTAGAAAATTACTTTGAGACCATCAAATATTCATGGAACTCAAATTAGAACCAGGAGACAGACATATAAAGCAAATGCTCTCAATACATTATCATAAATGAGGATAAGCAAAATGTTGTGAGAACAGAGAAGTATAAGACAGTTATTCTCTGGAGGGAGAAGTGAACATTATGCCTCAGGAAAAGGCATGATGAAAGAATTAGCAGATAATTCAGTCAGCAAAGAAGGGTAAAAGGATCCAGGTAGAGCATGAGCAAAGGCCTAGATTGTGGCTGGACCAGGGTTAAGTAAATGACTGAAGAGTACTCTGGCAAGGATCTACAAAAACAGATTGAAGAGGATTAAGAATCAATATTAGGATATGATTTTCATTTCAGGATATAAAAAAATACAGAGAACATCCATTCCCATGATAACACCACAAAATAGTATAAAAATCACACCTATATGTGGAACTATCAAAGACCAGCAGATACAGAAAGCCTTGATAAACTGATGTCCAGAGAGGGGAGTCTTCACAGGTGAGTAGTGATGTTCCGAAGCTTTCAAGGAACAAATGCCAGGAGTGAGTGTGGGCAGCTGAGGTCTGAGAAGTTTACCAGGGCAACAATAGGTCAGACAGATAGGATTCTGGGGAGATAGCTGAGTAGGAAGCACTAGGAATCTGTCTCCCCGCCTAGATAACAACTACACTGGCATAATCTAGAACTCTGGAGTCTGTTGAAGGCTTGCAACTTACAAGGGAAAACTTGGAGGTAAATTACAGTTAATATCAGCAATTAGCACAGTAACAGCTCCCCATACCCTGCTCTCAGACCCTAACAAATATTGGGATCTGTGCTGATTGTCAATTGCTGCTTTTGAATGCAGACAGAGGCTGTTGGCCACTGGCACTGCACTTCCCAGTCCAGGCGAAGTGATTATATCAGGGGATTTAACAGGCAAATTACATTCCTTCCTGCCCCCAGTCATTTTTGTCCTTTTCCTCTATTAGGAGTCAGACAATAAAGACTAAGATATTAAAAAACGACTGGATCGCCTGGCCGGTATGGCTCAGTGGTTGAGTGTCGACCTATGAACCAAGAGGTCACGGTTGGATTCTTGGTTAGGTCACATGCCTGTGAGCTCCATCCCCTGTAAGGGGCATGCAGGAGTCAGCCAATGGATGTTCCTCTCTCATTGATGTTTCTATCTCTCTTTCCTTCCTCTCTTTGAAATCAATTTAAATATATATATATTTAATATATATATAAATCAATTTAAATATATATATATATATATATATATATATATATATAAATCAATTTAAATATATACATCTTAAAAACTACATCTATAGGGGAAACCTAGAAAGTTACCCCATGCTGAAGGAAAGGCTCAGAAAAGACCTTAAATTTACACTGCTGGTTGAGCCACAGCATAGACACATCCTTCAATCAAAAAACAATAACAGCCCTAACTAGTTTAGCTCAGTGGATAGAGCGTCGGCCTTCGGACTGAAGGGTCCCAGGTTCGATTCCAGTCAAGGGCATGCATGTACCTTGGTTGCGGGCATGTCCCTGGTGGAGGGTGCGCAGGAGGCGGCTGATCGATGTTTCTCTCTCATCGATGTTTCTAACG